>NC_041384.1:473832981-473915582 GCF_002162155.2 Triticum dicoccoides
CCATCGATCGACTTCAGTTAGCAGCTGTAGCGAAGGAATCGCTCGATCGGGTTCAGTTAACAGTCATCGATCGATCGCTCGGGTTCAGTAACGCGTAGCCTGCAGTGCAATCGCTCGGGTTCAGTTAGAGCCCAACGCCTCGCTCGGGTTCAGTTAGAGCCAACGCCTCGCACATACGCGCGTACATGTATGAGAGAAACGCGCATCGCTCGTCCCCCGACCTCCCACCGTAACCGGGAACTCCCCGAAATTTTCCTCCCCCTTGCTTCTACCACGGTTTTTTCCGTCATGGACGGCCCAAAGAATGTCATGCAGCTGCGTCTCCGGCCCGCCCAGGACGAAAAGCCCATTTTTTGTCATGATTTTTTGTCATAGAAGTAGGAGCCCACCACATCTATGATGATACCGGGTTTTGTCACAACTATCGTCATAGAAGTGTCATATGTATGACATATTTTTTTTTCGTTCGGCCCAAAATGTCACGGATGTGTCTTTTTTTGTAGTGATAGGAATACTTAGTGTATATCCCAATATCACTTCGTAACTGGGTGATCATAAAGGTGCTCTACAAGTATCTCCAAAGGCATCTGTTGGGTTGGCATGGTTCAAGACTGGGATTTGTCACTCCGTATGTCGGAGAGATATCTCTAGGCCCTCTTGGTAATACAACATCTTAAAGAGTTTGCAAGAAATGTGACTAATGAGTTAGTCATAGGATCTTGTACTACAGAACGAGTAAAGATACTTGCCGGTAATGACATTAAACTAGGTTGGAGATACCGACGATAAAATTTTGGGCAAGTAACATATCGCCGGAAAAAGGGAATTGCATACGGGATTAACCGAATCCTTGACATCGTGGTTGAACCGACAAAATATGTAGGAATCAATATGGGCATCCATGTCCCGCTGTTGTTTATTGACCGGAGAGGTGTCTCGGTCATGACTACATGATTCCCGAACTCGCAAGGTCGCACGCTTAACGTTCATTGACGCTAGAGTAGTATTGGAATATTTGATGATTGGTAACCGAATGTTGTTCGGAGTCTCGGATGAGATCCCGGACGTCACGAGGAGTCTCGGAATAGTCAAGAGGCAAAGATTTATATATGGGAAGTCATATTTTGGTTTCCAGAAAAAGGTGCATTTTTTCGGGGTTGTTCCGTGAATCTTCTAGAAGGTTCCGAAGGATTCCGGAGGGGTCCAGAAGTCCACAAGTGGGTCCACCACAACCCAAGGGCTTGGCATGGGCTGAGGGGAGGCACCCTGGACTTATTGGGCTAGGCGCATCAATTCCTCCAAAGCCTATGTGGCCAGGGAAGGGAAAAAAGGGGAGTCCTAGTCTCTACTCCTAATGTCTTAGTACGTACGTCGTTTCGTTCGTTACTACCCCGCCTCCACCGATTTGATTGATGGGAGGAACCACCCACCAAATTTTTTTCCTTAGGTAAGCCCCTGTTCTATCAGTTTGTACCGATCTCTTTCCTATTCATGAGCTTTCCAGCCCGCACCGCACGAGGCCCCTTCCACAGGTTCCTCCTTCCAGCAAAACTTAGCGCCGCCTCTCACCTCGTCGCCCTCACCCAGCCCGAGGCCACCCAAGCCTTCGCTCACCCTTGCCGATGACGCCATGCACTACACAATGCCATGCCTCGACCATGAATCCTCGGCTAACCGCGGTCGCCCACGCGCCGCTCACACCATTGCCGGCGGTATCCTGGCCCTCACCCTGACGCTGATGCCTCCCCTCATACTAGTGCCAGCTGGATCCCCTCACCCGGGCGCCACCTTGTTCCAGCACTGCGAGGCGTAGTAGCCGGGACGGCCTGGATCTGAGGTACGACGCCATGGCCCCGAACTTCATGGACAAGACGCCACAGCCTCAAACCACGCCAACAACGTCTTGAACTACACCACGTCATGGCGCAACAGCTCGATAGAGCAAATTTGGTAATGCAAATCTTCATGGCTTTTAGGCTAGCGTATTGACAATGACATGCATGAAGGAATCAAAGAAGTAAGGACGTCAATTAGTTAGTCTTCCTCTTCCTATTATACTAAGACAAACAATAACCTCCAGCCTCTTTGTGCTAAAAATTTCTCAAGTCATATACAATACTTGTGCTTGTCCAGAATTACGATTACATGGCATATGATAAAATCGCTCAAAACTGAGCACATTACTTGTCAAATAATCATTTTGAACAGATAATTTTTGACTCTCAATCCCGAAAACATATATGCTCATCCTTGATACGTCTCCAACGTATCTATAATTTTTTATTGTTCCATGCTGTTATATTATCATTCTTGGATGTTTTACAATCATTTTGTAGCAAATTTATATCATTTTTTAGGACTAACCTATTGACATAGTGCCCAGTGCCAATTGCTGTTTTTTACTTCGCAGAAAATCAATACCAAACGGAGTCCAAACGCAGCGAAACTTTTTGAAGAATTTATCTGGGCCAGAAGACACATGATGGGCCAACACAAATAAACTCAAAGAGTGCCCTAAGATTTCTACCAGAGAAACAAAGGCAAGAACATGCATCAACCCCTATGCATAGGTTACCCCAATGTCACATCGGGAATCCACGAGTTGAGTGCCAAAACATATATCAAGTGAATCAATATGATACCCCATTGTCACCACGAGTATTCATAGCAGGACATACATCAAGTGTTCTTAAATCCATAAAAATATTCAATCCAATAAAACGAAATCTCAAAGGGAAAGCTCAATTCACAACAAGATAGAGAGGGGAAAACACCATATGATCCAACTATATTAACAAAGCCCGCAATACATCAAGATCATGACAGGTCAAGAACACGAGAGAGAGAGAGATTAAACACATAGCTACTAGTACAAACCTTCAGCCCCGAGGGTGGACTACTCCCTCCTCATCATGGTGGCCGTCGGGATGATCAAGATGGCCTCTGGTGATGATTTCCCCCTCCGGCAGGGTGCTAGAACGGGGTCTAGATTGGTTTTTCATGGTTATAGAGGCTTGCGGCGGCTGAACGGTTACCCAAAGGGTTTTTGGAATATTTGGGAATTTATAGGGCGAAAAGGCGGTGTGGGAGGTCACGAAGGGGGGCACAACCCCCCTGGGCACGCCCAGGTGGGTTGTGCCCACCTCGGGCCTCCCCTCTGGTACTTTTTTTAGCCCATCCTAGGTCTTCTGCTCCAAAAACATTCTCCAAAAAAATTCGCTGCGTTTGGACTCCATTTGATATTGATTTCCTGCGAAGTAAAAAACAAGCAAAAAAGCAACTTGCACTGGGCACTATGTCAATAGGTTAGTCCCAAAAAATGATATAAAGTTGCTATAAAATGATTCTAAAACATCCAAGAATGATAATATAACATCATGAATACTTCATAAATTATAGATATGTTGGAGACATATCAGTTGCACAGTAGGCTTATGTCCCTGATGCACCTCTAGGTAACGCACGCTCCAGCGTCGTCTATGGATGTTGTGAACATCTGGCAGGAACGTTCTAATGACTACTTAATAGTTCAGTGTTCCATGCTTTACGGCTTAGAACCGGGGCTCCAAAGATGTTTTGAGCACCACGGAGCATATGAGATGTTCCATGAGCTGAAATTGGTATTTCAAGCTCATGCCCGGGTCAAGAGGTATGACATATCCGTTAAGTTCTTTAGGTGTAAAATGGAGGAGAACAATTTTGTTAGTGAGCATATACTCAGAATGTCTGGGTTGCACAACTGCTTGACTCACTAGGGAGTTAATCTTCTAGATGACTCGGTTATTGACAGAATTCTCCAATCATTGCCACCAAGCTATAAGGGCTTTGTGATGAACTATAATGTGCAAGGGATGGATAAAACACTTCCCGAGCTCTTTGCGATGCTTAAGGCCGTAGAGGTAGAAATCAAGAAGGATCATGCAGTGTTGATGGTTAAAAAGACCACTAGTTTCAAGAAAGGCAAGGGAAAGAAAGGGAACTTCAAGAACAATGGTAAAGCAGTTGCCGCTCCCGTGAAGAAACCCAAGGCTGGACCTGAGACTGAGTGCTTCTACTACAAGGGGAATGGCCACTGGAAGCGGAACTGCCCCAAGTACTTGGCTGATAAGAAGGCTGGCAACATCAACAAAGGTATATTTGATATACATGTTATTGATGTGTACCTTACTAGTGCTCATACTAGTGCCAGGGTATTTGATACTGGTTCGGTTGCTCATATTTGTAACTCGAAACAAGAGCTCGGAATAAACGAAGACTGGCTAAGGACGAGGTGACGATGCGCGTCGAAAATGGTTCCACGGTTGATGTGATCGATGTCGGCACACTACCTCTACATCTACCTTCGGGATTAGTTTTAAACCTAAATAATAGTTATTTGGTGCCTGCGTTGAGCATGAATATTATATCTAGATCTTTTTTTATTACAAGATGGTTATTTGTTTATGTCAGAGAATAATGGTTGTTCTATTTTTATGAGTAATATCTTTTATGGTCATGCACCCCTTGTGAATGGTTTATTCTTGTTGAATCTTTATCGTAGTGATACGCATATTCATAATATTGATGCCAAAATATGCAAAGTTAATAACGATGGTACCACATATTTGTGGCACATCTGCTTAGGTCATATTGCTGGAAAGTGCATGAAGAGACTCCGTGCTAATGGACTTTCGAAATCTCTTGATTATGAATCATTTGAGACATGAGAACCATGACTCATGGGCAAGATGACTAAAACACCATTCTCCGAAACAATGTAGTGAGCTAGTGACTTATTGGAAATAATACATACTGATGTACGTGGTCTGATGAGTGTTGATGCACGCGGTGGATATCATTGTTTTCTTACCTTCATAGATGATTTGAGTAGATATGGGTATATTTACTTAATGAAACACAAGTCTGAAACATTTGAAAAGTTCAAGTAATTTCAGAGTGAAGTGGAAAATCATCGTAACAAGAAAATAAAGCTTCTACGACCTGATCATGGAGGTAAATATTTGAGTTACGAGTTTGGTATGTGATGCGGCTTGAACTACGTTGGTATTTCCCCAAAGAGGAAGGGACGATGCAGCACATCTAAGGTAGGTATTTCCCTCAGTGATAAGACCAAGGTTATCGAACCATTAGGAGAACCACGCAGCACTACGTGAACGTTACCTGCACACAAAGAACAAATACTTGCAACCGGACGTAAAAGAGGGGTTGTCAATCCCTCCCGGATAAAAAGATAGATAAAATTGCAGTAGATTGGATAAATAGATCTCACGGGGACACGAGATAAAATAAATAACAATAAATTGCAGCAAGGTATTTTTGTGTTTTGGATTAATAGATCTGAAAATAAAAGCAAATAATAATAGATCTCAAAGGAAAATATGATAAAGAAGAGACCCGGGGGCCGTAGATTTCACTAGTGGCTTGTCTCGAGAAAAATAGCATACGGTGGGTAAACAATTACCATTGGGCAATTGATAGCACTTCAAATAATTATGATGATATCCAGGCAATGATCATTATATAGGCATCACATCCAAGATTAGTAGACCGACTCCTCCCTGCATCTACTACTATTACTCCACACATCGACTGCTATCCAGCATGCATCTAGTGTATTAAGTTCATGGAGAAATGGAGTAATGCAAGAAGAACGATGACATGATGTAGACAAGATCTATTCATGTAGGAATAGACCCCATCTTGTTATCCTTAATAGCAACGATACATACGTGTCATTTCCCCTTCTGTCACTGGGATTGAGCACCATAAGATCGAACCCATCACAAAGCACCTCTTCCCATGGCAAGAAAAATCGATCTAGTCGGCCTAACTAAACTAAATATTCAAAGAAGAAATACGAGGCTATAAGAAATCATGCATATAAGAGATCAAAGAACTCAAATAACTTTCATGGATGAAAATATAGATATGATCATAAACTCAAAGTTCATTGGATCCCAACAAACACACCGTAAAAAGTGTTACATCAAATAGATCTCTCCAAGAGACCATTGTATTGAGAATTGAAAGAGAGAGAGAGAGAGAGAGAGGAAGCCATCGAGCTACTAACTATGGACCCATAGGTCTACAGTGAACTACTTACGCATCATCGGAGAGGCACCAATGAGGATGATGAACCCCTCCGTGATGGTGTCTAGATTGGATCTGTGGTTTCTGGAACTTGTGGCGGGCGGAATTGTGTTTCGTCGACTTCCCTAGGGTTTTCAGAATATTGGGGTATTTATAGAGCAAAGAGGCGGTGCAGGAGGCCACTGAGGTGGGCACAGCCAACCAGGGCGCTCCTGGGCCCCCAGGCGTGCCCAGGTGGGTTGTGCTCCCCTCGGGGCACCCCTCTGGCACTTCTTTGGTCCATCCTGTGTCTTCTGGACCAGCAAAATTCTCAAAAAAGTTTCGATGCGTTTGGACTCTGTTTGGTATTGATTTTCTGCGAAGTAAAAAATAAGCAAAAAACAACAACTGGCATTATGTCAATAGGTTAGTCCCAAAAAATGATATAATGTTGCTATAAAATGATTGTAAAACATCCAAGAATGATAATATAACAGCATGGAACAATAAAAAATTATAGGTACGTTGGAGACATATCAGTATGCATTTAAGACAATATGGAATTGTTTCACACCTCACGCTACCTGGAACACCACAACATAATGGTGTGTCCGAACGTCATAATCGTACTCTATTGGATATGGTGCATTCTATGATGTCTCTTACTGATTTGGTACTTTCATTTTGGGGTTATGCATTAGAGACAACCGCATTCACTTTAAATAGGGCACCATCTAAATCCGTTGAGAGGACACCGTATGAGTTGTGGTTTGGCAAGAAACCTAAGCTGTCGTTTCTTGAAGTTTGGGGATGCGACACTTATGTCAAGAGGCTTCAGCCTGATAAGCTCGAACCCAAAGCGGAGAAGTGCATCTTCATAGGATACCCTAAAGAGACCATTGGGTATACCTTGTACCATAGGTCCGAGGGCAAGATCTTTGTTGCCAGGAACGTGTCCTTTCTAGAGAAGAAGTTTCTCTCGAAAGAAGTTAGTGGGAGGAAAGTAGAACTTGATGAGGTAATCATACCTTCTCTCGAATTGGAAAGTAGCACATCACAAAAAGCAGTTCCTGTGATGCCTACACCAACTAAAGAGGAAGCTAATGATGGTGATCATGAAACTTTGGATCAAGTTACTACTGAAGTTCATAGGTCGGCATTGGTACATTCCGCACCAAAGTGGTACGGTAATCCAGTCCTGGAAGTCATGTTGTTAGACAACAGCGAACCCATGAACTATGAAGAAGCTATGATGAGCCCAGATTCCAACAAATGGCTTGAGGCCATGAAATCCGAGATAGGATCCATGCATGTGAACAAAGTATGGACTTTGGTGGACTTGCTCGATGAACAGCAAGCCATTGGAATAAATGGATCTTTAAGAAGAAGATAGACATTGATGGTAATGTCACCATCTATAAAGCTCGACTTGTCGCAAAAGGTTTCCAACAAGTTCAAGGGGTTGACTACGATGAGACTTTCTCACCCGTAGAGATGCTTAACTCTGTTAAATTATGCTAGCTATTGCCGCATTTTATGATTATGAGCTCTGGCAAGTGGATGTCAAAACGTCATTCCTTAACGGGTTTGTTAAGGAAGAGTTGTATATGATTAAGTCAGAAGGTTTTGCAATCCTAAGGATGCTAACAAAGTATGCAAGCTCTAGCGATCCATCTATGGACTGGTGCAAGCATCTCGGAGTTGGAATATTGGCTTTGATGAAGTGATCAAAGCTTTTGGTTTTATACAAACTTATGGAGAAGCTTGTATTTACAAGAAAGTGAGTGGGAGCTTTGCAACATTTTTGATATTATATGTGGATGACATATTGTTGATTGGAAATGATAAAGAATTTTCGAAAAGCATAAAAGGATATTTGAATAAGAGTTTTTGAATGAAAGACCTCGATGAAGCTGCTTACATATTGGGCATCAAAATCTATAGAGATAGATCAAGACGCCTAATAGGACTTTCACAAAGTACATACCTTGACAAGGTTTTGAAGAAGTTCAAAATGGACCAGTCAAAGAAAGGGTTCTTGCCTATATTGCAAGGTGTGAAGTTGAGTAAGACTCAAAGCCCGACCACGACAGAAGAAAGAGAAAGGATGAAAGTCATTCCCTATGCCTCAACCATAGGCTCTATAATGTATGCCATGCTATATACCAGACCTGATGTGTGCCTTGCCATAAGTCTGGCAAGGAGGTACCAAAGTGATCCAAGAGTAGATCACTGGACAGCGGTCAAGAATATCCTGAAGTACTTGAAAAGGACTAAGGACATGTTTCTCATTAATGGAGGTGACGAAGAGCTCGTCATAAAGGGTTACGTTGATGCTAGTTTCGACATAGATCTGAATGACTCTAAGTCTCAAACTGGATACATATTTATATTAAATGGTGGAGCGGTCAATTGGCGCAGTTCCAAGCAGAGTGTCATGGCGGGATCTACATGTGAAGCAGAGTATATAGCTACTTCAGAAGCAGCGCAAGAAAGAGTCTGGATGAAGGAGTTCGTATCCAATCTGGGTGTAATACCTAGTGCATCGGATCCAATGACTATCTTTTGTGACAACACTGGAGCTATTGCCATTGCCAAGGAGCCCAGGTTTCAAAAGAGAACCAAGCACATCAAGCACTGCTTCAACTCCATTCGTAATTATGTTAAGGATGGAGACATAGAACTTTGCAAAGTACATAAGGATCTAAATGTGGCAGACTCGTTGACTAAACCTCTTGTCCGAGCAAAACATGATCAACAACAAGACTCCATGGGTGCTAGATTCATAACTATCTAAACTAGATTATTGAATCTAGTGCAAGTGGGAGTCAGTTGGAAATATTCCCCAGAGGCAATACTAAATTGGTTAATATCATATTAACTTTTTCATGATAAATGTTTATTATTCATGCTAGAATTGTATTGACCGGGAACTTAAATACATGTGTGAAGACATAGACAACATAGTGTCCCTAGTGAGCCTCTACTAGACTAGCTCGTTCATCAAAGATGGTTAAGGTTTCCTAACCATAGACATGAGTTGTCATTTGATAATGGGATCACATAATTAGGAGAATGATGTGATGGACAAGACCCAACCGTAAATTAGATCGTTTAGTTTATTTGCTATAGCTTTCTTCATGTCAAGTATATTTTCCTTAAACCACAAGATCGTGTAACTCCCTGACGCCAGAGGAATACTTAGTGTGTATCCGAATATCACTTTGTAACTGGGTGATCATAAAGGTGTTGTACAAGTATCTCCAAAGGCATCTGTTGGGTTGGCATGGATCAAGACTGGGATTTGTCACTCCGTATGTCGGAGAGATATCTCTGGGCCCTCTCGGTAATACAACATCTTAAAGAGCTTGCAAGAAATGTGACTAATGAGTTAGTCATAAGATCTTGTACTACAGAAAGAGAAAAGATACTTGCCGGTAATGACATTGAACTAGGTTGGAGATACCGACGATCAAATTTCGGGCAAGTAACATATCGCCAGACAAAGGGAATTGCATACGGGATTAACTGAATCCTTGACATCGTGGTTGAACCGATAAAAGATATTCGTGGAATATGTAGGAATCAATATGGGCATCCATGTCCCGCTGTTGGTTATTGACCGGAGAGGTGTCTCGGTCATGACTACATGATTCCCGAACTCGCAAGGTCGCACGCTTAACGTTCATTGACGGTAGAGTAGTATTGGGATATTTGATGATTGATAACCAAATGTTGTTCGGAGTCTCGAATGAGATCCTGGACATCACGAGGAGTCTCGGAATGGTCTAGAGGCAAATATTTATATATGGGAAGTCATATTTTGGGTTCCAGAAAAATGTGCACTTTTTCGGGATTGTTCCGTGAAGCTTCTAGAAGGTTCCGAAGGATTCCGGAGGGGTCCAGAAGTCCACAAGTGGGTCCACCACGACCCAAGGGCTGGCATGGGCTGAGGGGAGGCACCCTGGACTTATTGGGCTAGGCGCGTCAATTCCTCCAAAGCCTATGTGGCCAGGGAAGGGAAAAAAGGGGAGTCCTAGTCTCTACTCCTAATGTCTTAGTTCGTACGTCGTTTTGTCCATTAGTACCCCGCCTCCACCAATTCGATCGATGGGAGGAACCACCCACCAATTTTTTTTCCTTAGGTAAGCCCCTGTTCTATCAGTTTGTACCAATCTCTTTCCTATTCATGAGCTTTCCAGCCCACACCGCACGAGGCCCCTTCCACAGGTTCCTCCTTCCAGCAAAACTTAGCGCCGCCTCTCACCCCGTCGCCCTCACCCAGCCCGAGGCCACCCAAGCCTTCGCTCACCCCTGCCGATGATGCCATGCACTACACGATGCCGTGCCTCAACCATGAATCCTCGGCTAACCGCGGTCTCCCACGCGCTGCTCACACCATTGCCGGCGGTATCCTAGCCCTCACCCTGACGCTGATGCCTCCCCTCGTACTGGTGCCAGCTGGATCCCCTCACCCGGGCGCCACCTTGTTCCAGCACTGCGAGGTGCAGTAGCCGGGACGGCCTCGATCTGAGTTACGATGCCATGGCCCCAAACTTCATGGACAAGACGCCACAACCTCATACCACGCGGACACCACGTCTTGAACTACACCACGTCATGGCGCAACAGCTCGATAGAGCAAATCTGGTAATGCAAATCTTCATGGCTTTTAGGCTAGCGTATTGACAATGACATGCATGAAGGAATCAAAGAAGTAAGGACGTCAATTAGTTAGTCTTCCTCTTCCTATTATACTGAGACAAATAATAACCTCCAACCTCTTTGTGCAAAAAATTTCTCAAGTCATATACAATACTTGTGCTTGTCCAAAATTACGATTACATGGCATATGATAAAATCACTTAAAATTGAGCACATTACTTGTCAAATAATCATTTTGAACAGATAATTTTTGACTCTCAATCCCGAAAACATATATGCTCATCCTTGATACGTCTCCAACGTATCTATAATTTTTGATTGTTCCATGCTGTTATATTATCATTCTTGGTTGTTTTACAATCATTTTATAGCAACTTTATATCATTTTTTAGGACTAACCTATTGACATAGTTCCCAATGCCAATTGCTGTTTTTTGCTTGTTTTTTACTTCATAGAAAATCAATACCAAACAGAGTCCAAACGCAGCGAAACTTTTTGAAGATTTTTTCTGGGCCAGAAGATACAGGATGGGCCAAAGAAGTACTAAAGGGGTGCCCCAAGGGGGGCACAACCCACCTGGTTGCGCCTGGGGGTACAACCTACCTGGTGGGTTGTGCCCACTTCGATGGCCTCCCGCACCGCCTCTTTGCTCTATAAATACCCCAATATGCAAAAACCCTAGGGGAGTGGGCGAAACACAATTCCAGTCACCGCAAGTTCCACAAACCGCAGATCCAATTTAGACTCCATCACGGAGGGGTTCATCATCCTCATTGGTGCCTCTCCGATGATGCGTAAGTAGTTCATTGTAGACCTACAGGTCCATAGTTAGTAGCTAGATGGCTTCCTCTCTCTCTTTTGATTCTCAATACAATGGTCTCTTGGAGATCTATTTGATGTAACTCTTTTTGCAGTGTGTCTGTTGGGATCCGATGAACTTTGAGTTTATGATCAGATCTATATTTTTATCCATGAAAGTTATTTGAGTTATTTGATCTCTTATATGCATGATTTCTTATAGCCTCGTATCTCTTATTTAGTTTAGTTAGGCCGACTAGATCAATTTTTCTTGCCATGGGAAGAGGTGCTTTGTGATGGGTTCGATCTTACGGTGCTCAATCCCAGTGATAGAAGAGGAAATGACACGTATGTATCGTTGATATTAAGGATAACAAGATGGGGTCTATTCCTACATGAATAGATCTTATCTATGCTACTTCTTGAGCTTGCGTTGGTTTTTCCCTTGAAGAGGAAAGGGTGATGCAACAAAGTAGAGATAAGTATTTTCCTCAGTTAGAGAACCAAGGTATCAATCCAGTAGGAGACAATGCACAAATCCCTAATACCTACACAAACAATCAAACAACTTGCACCCAACGCGATAAAGGGGTTGTCAATCCCTTCACAGTTACTTGCAAAAGTGAGATCTGGTAGAGATAGATGAAACTAAACAAACGATAAAGTAAATATTTTTGGGTTTTTTGGTTTATAGATCGGAAAGTAAAAGATTGCAAAATTGTAGATCGGAAACTTATATGATGGAAAATAGACCCGAGGGCCATATGTTTCACTAGAGGATTCTCCCAAGTTAGCAAATAATATGGTGGGTGAACAAATTACTATCGAGCAATTGGTAGAGAAGTGCAAAGTTATGATGATATCTAAGGCAATGATTATGAAATATAGGCATCACGTCTATGTCAAGTAGACTGAAACGATTCTGCATCTACTACTATTACTCCACACATCGACCGACTCCTGCCTGCATCTAGAGTATTTAGTTCGTGAAGAATAGAGTAACGCATTAAGTAAGATGACATGATGTAGAGGAATAAACTCAAGCAGTATGATGTAAACCCCATCTTTTTATCCTCGATGGCAACAATACAATACGTGCCTTGCTACCCCTACTGTCACTGGGAAAGGACAACACAAGATTGAAGCCAAAGCTAAGTCCTTCTCCCATTGCAAGAAAAACCAATCTAGTTGGTCGAACCAAACCAATAGTTCGAAGAGAATTACAAAGATATCAAATCATTCATATAAGACTTCAGAGAAGATTCAAATAATATTAATAGATAAGCGGATAATAAATCCAAAATTCATCGGATCTCAACAAAAACACCGCAAAAGAAGATTACATCGGATAGATATCCAAGAACATCGAGGAGAACATGGTATTGAGAATCAAAGAGGGAGAAGAAGACATCTAGCTACTAGCTATGTACCCGTAGGTCTATTGTAAACTACTCACGCTTCATTGGAAGGGCAATAGAGTTGATGTAGAAGCCCTCCGTGATCGAATCCCCCTCCGGCAGGATGCCGGAAAAGGCCCCAAGATGGGATCTCACGGGAACAGAAGGTTGCGGCGGTGGAAAGTGTTTTCGTGGATGCCGCTGGTGGTTTGGGAATATATGTGAATATATAGGACGAAAAATTAGGTTAGGAGAGTCACAAGGGGCCCACAAGGTAGGGGGCACGCCCTCCCCCCTTGTGGCCGCCTCGTGGCTCTTCCGACTTGATCTCCAAGTCTCCTGGGTGTCTTCTGGTCCAAGAAAGATCATCGCGAAGGTTTTATTCTGTTTGGACTCCGTTTGGTATTCCTTTTCTGCGAAACTCAAAAACAAGGAAAAAATAGAAACTGGCACTAAGCTCTAGGTTAATAAGTTAGTATAAAAAATAACATTAAATAGCATATTAATGCATATAAAACATCCAAAACAAATAATATAATAGCATGGAACGATAAAAAATTATAGATACGTTGGAGACGTATCAAGCATCCCCAAGCTTAATTCCCGCTCGTCCTTGAGTAGGTAAATGATAAAAACAGAAATTTTGATGTGGAATGCTACCTAACATATTTATCCATGTAATTTTTCTTTATTGTGGCATGAATGTCCAGATCCATAAGATTCAAAACAGAAGTTTAATATTGACATAAAAATAATGATACTTCAAGCATAATAACAAGGCCATTATGTCTTCTCAAAATAACATGGCCAAAGAAAGCTTATCCCTACAAAATCATATAGTCTGGCTATGATCCATCTTCATCACACAAAATATTCGAGTCATGCACAACCCTGATGACAAGCCAAGCAATTGTTTCATACTTTTGATGTTCTCAAACTTTTTCAACTTTCACGCACTACATGAGCATGATCCATGGACATATCACTATAGGTGGAATCAAATATGGTGGTTGTGGAGAAGACAAAAAGGAGATAGTCTCACATCAACTAGGCGTATCAATGGGCTATGTAGAGGCCCATCAATAGATATCAATGTGAGTGAGTACGGATTGCCGTGCAACGAATGCACTAGAGCTATAAGTTTATGAAAGCTCAAAAAAATAAACTAAGTGGGTGTGCATCCAACTCACTTGCTCACGAAGACCTAGGGCAATTTGAGGAAGCCAATCATTGGAATATACAAGCCAAGTTCTATAATGAAAAATTCCCACTAGTATATGAAAGTGACAACATAGTAGACTCTCTATCATGAAGATCATGGTGCTACTTTGAAGCACGAGTTTGGTAAAATGATAGTAACATTGCCCCTTCTCTCTTTTCTCTCATTTTTTTATTTTGGGCTCTCTCTTTTTTTGGCCTTTTTTTCGCCCTAGTTTCATCCCAACTTGTGGGGGAATCATAGTCTCCATCATCCTTTCCTCACATGGGACAATGCTATAATAATGAAGATAATCACACTTTTATTTACTTACAACTCAAGAATTACAACTCGATACTTAGAGCAAAATATAACTCTATATGAATGCCTCCGACGGTGTACTGGGGTGTGCAATGAATCAAGAGTGACATGTATGAAAGAATTATGAAAGGTGGCTTTGCCAAAAATATGATGTAAACTACATGATCATGCAAAGCAATATGACAATGATGGAACGTGTCATAATAAACGAAACCGTGGAAAGTTGCATGGTAATATATCTCGGAATGGCTATGGAAATGCCATAATAGGTAGGTATGGTGGCTGTTTTGAGGAAGGTATATGGTGGGTGTATGGTACCGGCAAAAGTTGTGCGGTACTAGAGAGGCTAGCAATGGTGGAAGGGTGAGAGTGCGTATAATCCATGGACTCAACATTATTCATAAAGAACTCACATACTTATTGCAAAAATCTATTAGTTATCAAAACGAAGTACTACGCACATGCTCCTAGGGGGATAGATTGGTACGAAAAAACCATCACTCATCCCCGACCGCCACTCATAAGGAAGACAATAAATAAATAAATCATGCTCCGACTTCATCACATAATGGTTCACCATACGTGCATGCTACGGGAATCACAAACTTTAATAGAAGTATTTCTACAATCCACAATTACTCACTAGCATGACTCTAAATCACCATCTTTATATCTCAAAACAATCATAAGGAATCAAACTTCTCATTGTATTCAATGCACTTTATATGAAAGTTTTTATTATACCCCTCTTGGATGTCTATCATATTAGGACTAAATTTATAACCAAAGAAAATTACCATTCTGTTTAGAGACTCTCAAAATAATATAAGTGAAGCATGAGAGTTCAATAATTTCTATAAAATAAAGCCACCACCGTGCTCTAAAAAGATATAAGTGAAGCACTAGAGCAAAGTTGCCTAGCTCAAAAGATATAAGGGAAGCACATAGAGTATTCTAATAAATCACGATTCCCGCGTGTCCCTCTCGAAAGGTGTGTGTCGGTGTCAAAACCGGCGGATCTCAGGTAGGGGGTCCCGAACTGTGCGTCTAGGCCGGATGGTAACCGGAGGCAAGGGACATGAAGTTTTACCCAGTTTCGGGCCCTCTTGATGGAGGTAAAACCCTACGTCCTGCTTGATTGATATTGATGATATGGGTGTTACAAGAGTAGATGTACCACGAGATCAAAGAGGCTAAACCCTAGAAGCTAGCCTATGGTATGATTGTATGTTGTGATTGTTGTCCTACGGACTAAAACCCTTCAGTTTATATAGACATCGGAGAGGGTTAGGGTTACACAAGGTCGGTTACAAAGGAGGAGATTTCCATACACGTATTGCCTAGCTTGCCTTCCACGCCAAGTAGAGTCCCGTCCGGACACGAGACGAAGTCTTCAATCTTGTATCTTCATAGTCTAACAGTCCGGCCAATGGAGATAGTCCGGCTATCTGGAGACCCCCTAATCTAGGACTCCCTCAGTAGCCCCTGAACCAGGCTTCAATGACGATGGATCCGGCGCGTAGTTGTCTTCGGCATTGCAAGGCGGGTTCCTTCTCCGAATACGTCACAGAAGAATTTGAATACGAGGATAGTGTCTGACCCAGCAAATAAGTTCCACATTCCACCGCAGAGAGGATAATTTTTTCGTAGATCTAATTTGCTGGCTTGTTTTGACAGCATGACGTCAGGTCATGGCCCGGTGATTGTTCGAACCGTTTCTCTTAACCAGCTCCACACATAACACGAGGCGGTTTCTTAACACGCCATGCCGAAGCGGAGATCGTGTTCCCCTAATTATGGGATTCTCATTAATGCGGTCGTGGGTAACCCAACCGTGTCTAGGACTCCTAGATTATAGGCAAGTCCCAAACGGCTACGGAGAGGACGCTTGATATTCACCCTCTTTATAAGGGGACAAGGTTTTCGCTTTTTCCCTCTCGTGCTCAACCAAACCCTTCCCCCTCCTTGAGTTCCAACACCCAAAGCCCAGGTCAGGTGCTCCGGATCTTCGATCATGTCCGGATCCAGCCTTCAAGGCCGATGGATGCCCTCCTGCGTGACGGAAGAGGACATTAAGAAGTTGAGGGAGGCCAGATACCTGACCGCTGAGGTGTCGCATCGGCTGCCTGCTCGAGGGCAGGTCATCCCTACTCCCAAACCCAACGAGAACGTTGTGTTCGTCTCCCTCTTCCTCCGAGGTCTAGGCCTTACTCTGGATCCCTTCGTCAGGGGCTTGATGTTCTATTACGGGCTAGATTTTCACGATCTAGCTCCGGACTCCTTTCTCCACATCACGACATTTATTGTCGTGTGTGAGGCCTTCCTCCGTGTGACCCCTCACTTCGTCCTGTGGCTCAAGACCTTTGAAGTACAACCGAAGGTGATCGAGGGGCAGCATGCAGCGTGTGGAGGTGCATCAATAGGCAAGATAGCAGGAGCTCCATGGCCGAAAGGTTCCTTTCCAGAGGTGTCCGAATTATGGAAACGGGAGTGGTTCTATGTCATGGCTCCCCGAAGTGCCAAGTGGGTGGCTGCCCCCGCTTTCCTCCCGGGCCCCCACCACAACTGATGTCATGGATTAGCAGGGGTCTGAGCTGGGGTCCAGCCAAGGACGTTCCTATACTGCGAAGCCGCATCCGAGATCTCTTCGAGGGAGATTTTAATTTGGTTGCGGTAATACAAGTTATGCTGGTCCGTCAAGTCCAGCCTTGCAAACACCGGCCCCTGTGCTTGTGGGAGTTCAACCCCGAGGGACCAGGTGCCATTCAAAGTTTCCTTGGCCTGACGCACAAGGAGATGTACAAGTCATTCTTCGGACCCCAAGTGGAATGTACGGATATTACCGAGGACGCGGGCCTGAGCACTAACCATGCCGCCGAACAAGTAAGAAATCCCCTCGCCGAACACGTTGTCTTTTATTCGAAGTTATTTCTGAGAGTCCGCTTTTTGACCAGGACTGGCTAACAAAGGCGAAGATGATCCGGTGCTTGGCTCCCCTCCCTGAGGGTTTGGAAAATCCGGTATTGGAGAAGATGCTCGAGGTCGCACCTTGTCCGGAGCCCCTAAAGGAAGATACCGAGGGAGATAATACGGGCGGACACGGGCCCCCATCGCTATCCGCTCCAACCGAGGGAATGAGCGTCTCCATGAAGGAGGATGATCAGGGGAGGAAAGGACTGCTTCCGAGGATCCGAAAGCCGAAGCCTCTAAACGGGAGAAGAGGTCTCCCACTGAGGGTCCTGCCTTGGGGGGTGTTTTTGCCGCGCAGAGTCCGCGGGGGGATCAGCCCTCCAACGAGTCGTAAGTGATCCAAAATATTTTAGTAGTAAGGGTATGCTATCTTTTTCCTCTGAGAAAATAACCACCGCATCTATCTTGCAGTTCGGGCCTCAGCCCCTCTCAAATGAGCTCGTCTTCGAGGGATCTTCTTCCAGAGATGACGGAGAGCGAAATGCCTCCCCCGGACTCCTCCGCTCCAAAAGCAGGCGACCCCGAAGTGTCGTCGCGGAGGGCCTCTCCGGATCCGGTGAGGCCAGAAGATAATCCCGTAGACCCCCAAAGCCCCCAGTGTCCGGTTCCCGAAGAGAGCATACGAAAGAGTCCGGCACCGTCTGGTGTGCGGTCGGACGTTCTGAGGGAGTTGATGGGGCGAGCGGCCATCTCAGAAGAGCACCGTACGCTGATGGGTACGGTGATGGAGAGAATCTCATCCGCTGAAAGCGGATTACATGAAGCCTTTATGAGTCTATTGATAGGCTTTGAGGTATGTGAGATAATATGTGATAGTACTGCACATGTTATAGTAGCCCCTGAGACTCTGGTTGTCATCAAGAACGGCGGTGAACAGAGGATCATATTCCCAGGCAATAACCAAACTGCCTTTATGTGCGGGTGGTGGGAGCTCCGGTGGCTAGCCGGACTAGGGAGTTTGCCCAATTAAAACAGCAACTGGATGTGGCAGACGCCGACATCGAGCTTGTTAACAAGAGGCTTGACGAGGCACAGGGTGAGTGTTATTATCTGGTGAACGCCACATAGTAAGAGTAGCATAATGCCAGGATCTTTAATATGTTGTGACTGCAGATGGAGCTGCCACCGTGGAAGCCTTGCGGGCGGAACTTGTCCGAACCAAGGAACAAGCGAGGATTAGTAATGCGGATGCTTTGAAGGCGGCCGAAGAGTTGAAAGCCGAGAAGGCCGCACATGGCGAGAGCAAAGAGAAGATGGCCGTAGAATTAAAAGGCACTGCCGACCGTTGCCGGCTTCTTGAAAAAGAAAACCGAGCGAAGGCAATGGACCTTGAGAAGGCCACGATGGCAGACAAAGACACCCGCTCTGCTATGAGAGCGAAGAAGGAGCTGCGGGAAGCCGGGGATATTGTGGCTGGGAAGCCCTTCATGCTACGGAGGAAGTTCGGAGATCCACGGTATGCCCCTCTGGATCGGCTGTGGAGTTTGGCAGATGCATATATGGACTTGGCGGCGAGCGCTGCCGATGCGGCCAAATACTTCCAAGGTCAAGTAGATCGTGGGGTGGACAAGCTGTTCTGGTCACAATTCAACGTTCCAGAGCGTCCGCTTCCTTTAACTGATCAGCTAGCCGAATGGGCCGAACTAAATAGATTGTCCGAACTCGCCATGAGGTCTGTTGTGGATCAGCTATGGCCGGAAAGGCCAAAGCTGAATAGCAATTTTAGCTTAGTGCAGCAGGTCCTTGGTGCGGTGTCGCGCATTGATGCGATGAAGAGGTCGGCGTGCATAGAAGGCTCGCGGATGGCCCTTGCCCGTGTTAAAGCATACCGGGCGGAGATGGACGCTACCACTGTTGCGGCATAGGGTTCGGCCATAGGTCGAGTGGCTGCCGAGCATTATTTCGAGGAGGTTCTCGAGGGTGCTCGTTTGATAGAGGCCTAGTGCTCGAAAAATATTATGTTTGAGTGATATGTATTCTCATTGTAAACACAATGCTTTTATGAAGTTTTTATAAGGCTGTGTTTATACTTTTGCCTGAAAGTAGTATGATGCCTCCTGTGCGGCCGTTTATGTATACATGTGTATAACCTGAAAGATTGCAGCCGTCGGCTTCAACCCCCACACATATAATGCGGAGGTGCTCGCAAAAAACGCGTGTTCACACTTAAACCAACGTCTTGGTCCTATTAAGGAGGTGATAGCGTAGCGAACGAGGCAACCGGACTATAATGCTTTAACACTTTCGCTTAGCCATGGGAGTTTGACAGTGGGGCTACTAGATAGCCCCTGGTGGCTCCGCACTCTCCCGATCGCAGGGTGCGTACACGCCTGGCCGGGAAACGGCCCTTCGTTAAGGCGGAGGAATTCTAACATTCTGATAGGTCATCGAGTGGTTGACCAGTCTCACGCTATATCATGACAGTCAGTTTTTGGCTTTCTCTACTGAGGTGCTCATCCGGATGAACGAGGGCACAATCGCAGTAGTTCTCCTGGTGCTACCTTAGCCGATAAAGCGGAGCGTAAGGCTCCAAAACACAGGAGCCGGGCAAACCCAACATTTGACCAAAGACAATGATTCGGAGCTGATGCATATAAGGCCAAACTCGCGACGCCGAACACTCCCTAAGGTATTCAGTCTTTATGGTATAAACTGGGCCTAAATAGTGCCCTTTGTAAGAAGCCCCTTGTGTCCAGGTACGTGCATTATTTTGGCGTGGCCACATGCCAAGACGTCAGTATACTTCTCAACTGTGCTGAGAATTCGGTGGATATGTATCAACAAGAGACAGTAAAAAAGGTTTACACAGGGTCTTAATCTAAAAAGAATCCTTGGAGCGGGTCCCTGCTGCACGTCTGCGCCTGTGTCTCTGTTGTGCCGTATCCTGGACGGGTGTAGCATGATGATTATCTATAAAAGAGAGGAGCTTATGTGAAAAAGCTGTCGTGCAAAAGGATAGTTTTTTAGAGAAATCATGTATAATTCAAGGTAAGTAAGAATTGGCGCTTGTCTGTGCACATCGAGCCCCTTGTATTTGTAATAGGGGTGTGATCATTGATCCGGTAAAAATTGCATATGGCTGCGCCGGACTCGTCTAACCGTGTCCGAGGTCGTGACGACCTGCTAAATGCTTTAGTTGGTGAGGCCGTTTTTATTGTGCGGCTGCCAGGGCAGCTGCACGCTCTTCGGCGCACAGAGATCGCTTAATACTTCCGTTCACTGTAATGATGCCACGTGGACCGGGCATCTTGAGTGTGAGGGAAGCATAGTGTGGTATTGCGTTAAAGTGAGCGAAAGCTTCGCGTTCGAGTAGTGCTTGATAGCCACTTTGAAACGGAGCCATGTGGAAGGTTAAATGTTCGCTACGGAAGTTATCGGGGAAGCCAAATATGACTTTTAGTAGCAAGGAGCCCGTGCAATGAGCCCCTGGGCCTGGCGTTACTCCTTTAAAGGTAATATTGCTATGGCAAATTTTTATTGGGTCTATCCCCATTTCGCGGATTGTATCCTGGTATATCAGGTTTAGACTGCTGCCACCGTCCATCAGGACTCGTGTGAAGTGGTATCCATCGATTATTGGTTCTAATACCAGGGCAGCCCATCCTGCACACCGGACACTTGCTGAGTAATCACGATGGTCGAAAGTGATCGGTTGAGACGACCAGTGGCAGGACTCCGCGGTGATAGGCCTTTGGGCGTATTTTTCTGGGAGTGCCGTTTTGTTTCTGCCGTTGATCATGTGTAACACGTTCACTGTTTTGACTTCTGGCGGAAATTTCTTTTGTTCCCCAGTGTCTTCCTTGAGGGGATCATTCTCATCTTCGCTTGGCGTATCCTCCCCCTTGTGTATGGCGCTGAGCTTGCCGGACTGCTTGAAGACCCAACATTCTCTGTGGGTATGATTGGCTGGTTTGCCAGGGGTGCTATGGACCTGACATATTTGGTCCAGAATTTTGTTTAGGCTGGATAGTTCGTCTCTGGTGCCTTTAGGGGGCGGCTTTTGCTGACCTGGCCGAGAGCTTTTGAATCCGGCGTTTACTGCCATGCTCTTCGTGCTATCTCTTTTATTTCGGCGTTTGTTATTGCTGTTGCGTCGTGATTTCCCGTTTCCATCTCTAACTTCAGATGTACTGGGGGCGCTGGAGCTGCATCGGGCTAGCCAGCTGTCTTCACCCGCGCAAAAGCGGGTCATGAGGCTTGTTAATGCTGCCATTGTTCTCGGTTTTTCATGGCCGAGGTGTCGGGCAAGCCATTCGTCACAGATGCTGTGCTTAAAAGCTGCCAAGGCTTCGGCGTCCGGGCAGTCGACAATTTGGTTCTTTTTAGTAAGAAACCTGTTCCAAAGCTTTCGGGCTGCTTCTCCGGGCTGTTGAGTTATATGACTCGAATCATCCGCATCCGGAGGTCAGACATAAGTCCCTTGAAAGTTTGCCCGAAAAGCGTCGAGCTCTGCCCACCTTCTAATGGAATTTTTGGGGAGGCCTTTAAGCCAATGACGAGCTGGCCCTTTGAGTTTGAGTGGTAAGTACTTGATGGCGTGGAGATCATCTCCTCGAGCCATATGGATGTGGAGGATATAGTCCTTGATCCAGACCCCAGGGTCTGTTGTTCCGTCGTATGCCTCTATGTTTACATGTTTGAATCCCTCTGGAAATTCATGATCTAGCACCTCGTCGGTGAAACATAGGGGGTGTGCGGCACCCCTGTATCTGGGTGTACCGCGTTGTTCGGATGTTTGTTGTGGTATATCGTATGTTGGGGCGTGCTTGCATGGTCCATAGATGGATCTGGTTGCGCTGTCCTTTTGGTGCAAGCCCTCGCGTGAATCGTGTATTGTCTTGTAGGTGGCATTGTTTGCCGCTCTATATTGGCCGTGAGGTCGTCTATCCGGCCAGGTGGCTGTTTTGATTTTTGGTTGTGAGGGGTCTGAGGCCTCCTCATCGAATTCAGGTAGCAACTTCCGCTTTGGGTAGCTCTTGGTGGGGCGATTGTCGCCGTACTTCGCTGCTGTGTTGAGTACTTTACTCCATCTGATTTGGAGTGTGTCCTGCGCAGCTTTGAGCCTTTGCTGCTGCTTTTTTAGACTCCTCACGGTGGCAACAAGCCTTTGACGGGCATTCTGCTGCTCCGGGTGCCTGTCCGGCGTTGTGTCATCGGGACTATTATCTTTGACAGAATTGGTTTGTTCGGTTTGATTCTTCGTATTGCCGTGGTCCGGCAGTGGTTCGCCCTGCTCCAACGCTGGGTCTGTGTTATCGTTATTTCTGGCGAGGCATGATTTGGGGCGGCGCTTGCGCCGCCACTTTAACTGCTTCTCGAGGGAATAAGCCTTCGGTGCGTCCTTCCGTTCCTCGTCGTCTTCCTTTCGTGTATCCACCATGTATACGTCATATGATGAATTGGACGTTCGGCGCCTTGTGGGCAGTGGTTCCTCTCCGCCTCCTGCATCGTCGTCCATACCGTCGATGTCTGCGGAGTCGAAGTCGAGCATGTTGGTTGAGTCATCGACAGTGGCTATTAAGTGGGTGGTGGGTGGGTGTTGAATTTCGTCGTCTGCATCCCAATCCTATTGGCCATAATCCGGCCAGGGCTCTCCTGACAAAGAGAGAGACTTTAGTGAATTCAAAATGCCGCCAAAGGGCGAGTGCTGAAAGATATCTGCGGTGGTGAATTCCATGATCGGCGCCCAATCAGATTCGATTAGCAGGGGCGCGGATGGTTCGGTTTCCGGAAGAGAGTCCGACACCCTGGAGTCACGGGCTGCATGGAGATTTGCGCTGGTTTTCAGCTCGATCGCCGTTGAGACCGCAACCCCTGAGGTGGTGTCTAACCACCCATCCTTGATTGGCGCAGTTGGCTCCGAACTAAGGGTTGGAGCTGATGCGGGCGCGGCTTCTAGGGTACTGTTCGGCGGTAGAGCTAGGTCATACCCATCACGACAGTGGGGCGCGCCCGGCTGTGGCTCGAATCCGTTGAAGATCAAGTCCCCATGGATGTTTGCCGTGTAATTCAAACTTCCAAATCTAACTTGATGGCCAGGGGCGTAGCTTTCAATCTGCTCCAGATGGCCAAGCGAATTAGCCCGCAGTGCAAAGCTGCCGAATACGAAGATCTGTCTGGGGAGAAAAGTCTCACCCTGGACTGCATTGCTATCGATGATAGTAGGAGCCATCAAGCCTAACGGCGACGACACAGAGGAACTCTCAATGAAAGCACCAATGTCGGTGTCAAAACCAGCGGATCTCGGGTAGGGGGTCCCGAACTATGCGTCTAGGCCGGATGTCGGTGTCAAAACCAGCGGATCTCGGGTAGGGGGTCCCGAACGGACTAAAACCCTTCGGTTTATATAGACACCGGAGAGGGTTAGGGTTACACAAGGTCGGTTACAAAGGAGGAGATTTCCATACACGTATTTCCTAGCTTGCCTTTCACGCCAAGTAGAGTCCCGTCCGGACACGAGACGAAGTCTTCAATCTTGTATCTTCATAGTTTAACAGTCTGGACAATGGAGATAGTCCGACTGTCCGGAGACCCCCTAATCCAGGACTCCCTCAGTGTGTACAACAAGGATGATTGTGGCAAACTAAAAAGCAAAGATTCATATCATATAAGACGCTCCAAGCAAAACACATACCATGTGGTGAATAAAAATATAGCCTCAAGTAAAGTTATCGATAGACGAAGATGAAAGAGGGGATGCCTTCTGGGGTATCCCCAAGCTTAGGGTCTTGGTTGTCCTTGAATATTACCTTGGGTACCTTGGGAATCCCCAAGCATAGGCCCTTGCCATTCCTTATTCCATAGTCCATCAAATCCTTACCCAAAACTTGAAAACTTCACAACACAAAACTCAACAAAAAATCTCATAAGCTCTGTTGGTATAAGAAAATAAATCACCACTTTTGGTACTGTTGTGAACTCATTATTTATTTATATTAGTGTAATATCTACTTTATTCCAGCTTTTCCATGGTTTATACCCCCCGATACTACCCATAGATTCATCAAATTAAGCAAACAACACATAGAAAACAGAATTTGTCAAAAATAGAACAATCTATAGTAATCTGTAACTCTCGAATACTTCTGTAACTTCCAAAATTCTGAAAAATTAGAAAAACCTAAGAAATTTGTTTATTAATCTTCTTCAAACAGAATCAGTATTTTATCACGCTTTTGTTAAAAATGAGAATTTTTCTCCTGAGCATAAAAGTTTCTGTTTTTCAGCAAGATCAAATCAACTATCACTGTAAGCCATCCCAAAGGTCTTACTTGGCACAAACACTAATTAAAACACAAAACCACATCTAACCAGAGGCTAGATGAATTATGTATTTAAAAAGAGAAGCAAAAAGCAAAGAACAAAAATAAAATTGGGTTGCCTCTCAACAAGCACTATTGTTTAGCGCCCTTAGCTAGGCATAAAAACACAAATAGATCTAGGCGTTGTCATCTTTGGTATGCAATCCATAAGTAGATCTCATAATAGATTCATAAGGCAATTTAATTTTATTTCTAGGAAAGTGTTCCATGCTCTTCCTTAACGGAAATTGAAATCTAATGTTTCCCTCTTTCACATCAATAATTGCACCAATCGTTCTAAGGAAAGGTCTATCAACAATAATAGGACATGTATGATTGCAATCTATATCAAGAATAATGAAATCTATGGGCACATAATTCCTATTTGAAACAATAAGAACATCATTAATCCTTCCCATAGATTTCTTAATAGTGGAATCCGCAAGATGCAAATTTACAGAACAATCATCAAATTCACGAAAACCGAGCACATCACATAAAATTTTTGGAATCGTGGAAACACTAGCACCCAAATCACACAAAGCATGGCACTCATAATCTTTAATCTTAATCTTAATAGTAGGTTCCCACTCATCATAAAGTTTTCTTGGGATAGAAACTTCCGATTCAAGATTTTCTTCAAAAGATTGCATATCATCAATGATATGTTTAGTAAAAGCTTTGTTTTGATTATAAGCATGAGGAGAATTCAACATGGATTGCAACAAGGAAATACAATCTATTAAAGAACAATTATCATAAGTAGATTCCTTGAAATCCAAAATAGTGGGTTCATTGCTACTTAAAGTTTTGACCTCTCCAATCCCACTTTTATCATTTGCATCAAGATCTAAAAACTCCGAATCATTGGGATGCCTTTTAACTAAAGTTGACTCATCTCCAGTCCCATCTTTATCAAGATTTATATTGGAAAACAAAGATTCAATAGGAGTCACATCAATCACTTTAAGATCTTCATTATTATTTTCACAAAAACTAGAAGAACACGTTTTTACAAACCAATCTTGTTTAGCACGCATCTTAGCGGTTCTTTATTTGCACTCATCAATGGAGATTCTTATAGAATTTAGAGATTCATTGATATCATGCTTGGGTGGAATAGATCTAATTTTCAAAGAATCAACATCAAGAGAAATTCTATCCATGTTCCTAGCCAAATCATCAACCTTAAGCAATTTTTCTTCAACCAAAGCATTAAAATTCTTTTGCTAACCCATAAATTCTTTAATGCTATTCTCAAAATCAAAGGGCGTCTTATTATAATTTCCATAAGAATTGTTGTAGGAATTACCATAATTATTAGAGTAATTACTAGGAAACGTCCTAGGATTAAAATTACCTCTATACGCGTTATTACCAAAACTGTTCCTACCAACAAAATTCACATCCATAGATTCATTATTATTTTCAATCAAAGTAGACAAAGGCATATCATTGGGATAAATATAATCACTCTTGCTAGAAAATAATTTCATAAGTTCATCCATCTTTCTACTCAAAACATTAATCTCTTCAATCGCATGCACTTTTTACTAGTGGAAGATCTTTTGGTATGCCATTGAGAATAATTAACCATAATATTATCTAGGAGTTTACTAGCTTCTCCTAAAGTGATTTCCATAAAAGTACCCCCCGCGGCCGAATCTAAAAGATTTCTAGAAGCAAAATTCAATCCGGCATAATTGTTTTCTATAATCATCCACAAATTCGAACCATGAGTAGGGCAATTTCGTATCATCAATTTCATCCTCTCCCAAGATTGTGCAACATGTTCATGATCAAGTTGCTTACAATTCATAATATCGTTCCTAAGGGAGATGTCTTAGCGGGAGGAAAATACTTGAAAATAAAGGCATCTTCACACTTATTCCATGAATCAATAATATTTAGAAGTGGGGGAGAGGAAAACGAGAGGCAAATGGCGAATAATGTAATGCAAGAGATGAGAGTTTATGATGGGTACCTGGTCTACAAAAAAAGACACATTCGTGACATTTTGGGCCGAAAGATTTTTTTCCTGTCATGCTTATGACACTTCTATGACGATAATTATGACAAAACCCTGTATCATCATAGATGTGGTGGGCTCCTACTTCTATGACAAAAAATCATGATAGAAAATGGGCTTTTCATCCTGGGTGGGCCGGAGATGCAGCTGCATGACATTCTTTGGGCCGTCCATGATGGAAAAAACCATGGTAGAAGCGAGGGCGAGGAAAATATCTGGGAGTTCCCGGTTACGGTGGGTGGTCGGGGGCCGAGCGGTGCGCGTTTCTCTCAAACACGTACACGCGTGGGTGCGAGGCGTTGGGCTCTAACCGAACCCGGGCGAGGCATTCGCTCCTACTGAACCCGAGCGATTGCACTGTAGGCTACACATTACTGAACCCGAGTGATCGATCGATCCTTGGCTGTTAACTGAATCCGATCGAGCGATTCCTTCGCTACTGCTGCTAACTGAAGCCAATCGAACCTGCCGCCTCTTGATGAACAGTGAGCGTTGTTGGGGAGGGGTGGATGAACAGTTCCCAGTGGGGGTTGGATGAATAGGACCTCGTGGTAGTAGAGGCCATTGCCGCTGGCTGAACAGGACCCCGATCGATCGAGCCGGTTGGGGTGGATGAACAGGACCCCGTGGAGGGATGGATGAATAGGACGACCCCATGGAGGGCTGGTTGAACAGTAGCCGGTGGAGGGCTGGATGAACAGTAGCCCATGGAGGGGTGGTTGAACAGGACCCCGTGGAGAGGGTTGATTGAACAGTAGCCGGTGGAGGAGCGGTGGAGGCTGGATGAACAGGAGCCCGTGGATGAACAGTCGCAAGTGGAGGCTGGAGGAGGTCGACGGTGGATGAACAGTTGCCCGTGGAGGCTGGAGGAGGTCGATGGTGGAGATGAACAGTAGCCCGTGGAGTCCCGTTTTGCGGTACGCCCCACCCCTCCAGATGAACAGGACCCCCATTTCGACCACAACTCTCCAACACAAGTCCGTTTCCTCCGTTTTGCGGTATGCCACACCCCTCCCGATCAACAGGACCTCGTTTCGACTGTAGGAAGTCGAAGAGAAGCCCGTTTCCTTCATTTTGCGGTACACCACACCCCTCCCGGTGAATAGGATCCCGTTTCGACCATAGGCGGTCGAACACAAGGCTGTTTCCTCCGTTCTGCGGTACGCCAGGCCTCGTTTCGATCGGCTGTTCCGTCCAAGCCGATTGGCTCCCGATGAACAACATACGTTCCGTTGCCTCCTAATGAACACGACGACACAGTTTCTCCGTTCTGACCCAGCCATGTACATGAGCCCTGGCCATACGTATGCGCGAGTAGGCGTTCGAGACCCCGCCTGTATGTACATATGTGGCCGTATTTAGTTTCTTGCACCCTGGTTGTACGTACGTGTACATGCTACGTGCGCGCCTCTACTACAGTACGTGCCCTTCCTTACTCGGCCACGGTTCATCGCTACAGCCTGCAGACAGACCGATCGACCAGTATGTACGTACACGTTCGTGACCAGAATGACGATGCTACATACGCTTCGACCGGGTGGGTCCTGTTGTGGTATTGTCACGTCAGATGTACTAGCGGAAGGACTTAGTCGTGAGGCCAACGCATCTATGTGGTATCTTGAGAGGGGTTGAGCGGAATCGACAAACGCAACACAAGACAAGGATTTAGACAGCTTGGGGCCCCGGGAAACATCATCCGGTAACAACCCTACATGTTGTTTGAGGCTAGATCTCATTATCATCACGAGGGAGTCGCGGTAAACTGGCTCTCCTCTAATTGTATCTAGCCCTAGAGATTGTTGTTTGCTTGTCCCTCTTTGGGGAGCCCTGCCCCTCCTTATATAAGTTAAAGGGGCGGGTTACATGTAGAGTCCATCTCGGACTAAGACTTAACCTATTTTGACTTCCCTTCCTGGGCTTCTTAACATCTGCCGGTTTAACATTGTCTGCCGGGTTATGATTGACTTAACGCCTGCCGGTGCTACCATCTGTCTTAACTCTGCGCATTTAACACTCGCCAGTTTACCGTCTTTCTTAGCCATCTGTCTTAACTGTCTGCCGATTTACCACCAGCCGGTTTACCGTCTGTCTTAGCCATCTGTCTTAACTCTCTGCCGGTTTACCATCCGCCGGTTTACCAAGTCACAGCCGGTTTACAACTCCAGCCGGGTCATACTGCGGGGTATATCCCCGACATTAGCCCCCAGTTTAATTTGGATTTATCCATGTTAAACTGATCCTGAGCATCTTTAAATCCTTGTCATTCCTTTTAGAAAATCCGGGTCAATAGGCCAGCTTCATAATCAATTTGTTGACATTGGTTTGTCACAGAGAAATATTGTGAAGAATAACTTCTTTGACTCAGCTCCCAATGACTTAACAAAAATATTGGTCCTTGAAATCCTCATCTGATCTTCAGCCGGTTTAAGAATGTAAAACTTGCCGGTTTAAGACTTGAACTTGCCGGTTTATCATTGCCAGTTTACAAATATTGATGGCACTAGGTCATAATTGTAGTTAACATCCATCTTGAAAATATACCTCTTATATGCCTATCACTTGTAGCCCCCAAGTCTTAAGAAGGTAGCATAGCAACAGCTTAAGGCTTGCTTCAATATAAATATCACAATCTTGAAGAAATCCAGGTTGTTCATCTCAATCACTAGTCAGAATTGAGTATTCCACATATGTAGCCCCCAAGTGTCGGGTTGTCATGCTTGCAGCAACCTGGGACTTGTAATTGCTTGATGCTCATAAAAACTTCAACCAGTGTAGCCCCCAAGGGCCGGGTCATTATGCAATAATGAGCAGGGACTTTGTAAATATTATCTTGTAAACTTTGAACAACAACGTGTAGCCCCCAAGGGCCGGCTTAGTAAGATAATATTGAGCTGGGACTTTGATATATTCTTCAATGAAAATAACATCATATGATGTAACCCCCATCATGGGGCTTGAATTCACGTCCACAAGGTTAAGAGCCTTGTGCTTTACCAACTGAGCAGTGGACCCTTCAATGTAATGGATAAAAAGCTTTGTACCTTAAATTGTTGACAGAGGCAATTGGTAGCCCCCAAGGGCCGGCTCATTACAATGTGATGAGTCAGGTCTTCAATAAGGTGAGCAAAAAATGACTTTGCATTAGCCTCCAAGTGTCATGGTGCATGCTTGCAGCGACATGAGACTTGTGTATTTGATGTAATTTCAACTGAAATAATGTAGCCCCCAAGTGCCGGGTCATAAGCCTGCAGCAACTCGGGACTATTCCTTCAATTGTAGAATAAATCATATCCATGGATAATATGATAGCCATTGCGCTAAAGCGACTTTGAAAAACCTTAATCATAATACTGGTTATTGATAACCATAATAAAATCTAGCCATGTCGGCTATTAAAGATTTGAATAATATGACCATGTTTGAAAAAACCGGTTTCCTGCCATATAAGCCGGTATATCCATGCACATATGATACATGCTATGATGATGTAATGATGATGCAATGTATGATGCAATATATGATGATGTATATGTATTATCAAGAGGTGAAGCTATGGTTCAGATACGACCAGAGTCCCCAAGTAGTCATAATTGTGGCATTGCACCGATCAAGAGGTGTAGCTATGGTTCGAATACGACCAAGCCCCCAAGTGATTTACCTAGTGCCCTTATGCCTATCAAGCGGTGTAACTATGGTTCGAACCCATAGCTCCCATGTGATTTCCCTGGTGGCCTTATGCTGATCAAGAGGTGTAGCTATGGTTCGGATACGACCAAGCCCCCAAGTGATTTCCCTGATGCCCTTATGCTGATCAAGAGGATATAAGCTGTGGTTCGGATACGACCAGAGCCCCCAAGTGATTTCCCTGGTGGCTTTAAGCCCATCAAGAGGTGTGACTATGGTTCGAACATAGTCCCCAAGTGATATTGTGAGCTGTGCTCAAGGGATACCTTTGCAACAGACTCTCTTTGGTCCCTTTAATTTTTTCCTGAGAACTCGAACTTGCGAGAGATTATTCCTTTGAACCGGAAATTCTTAAACCGGATGTTTAGAGCTTCAAAGCTTTGTGGGAGACCGCTTTCCCTTGAGCCGGATTTTTAAACCGAAATCTTTCTTTTTAAGCTGGAAATTTTCTGATGGCCTTTAAATCCGAACTTGCGAGAAATTATTTTTTTTTGAACCGGAAATTATTAAATCGGATTTGAGAGCTTTAGAGCTTTGTGGGAGACATATTTCCCTTGAACCAGATTGTAAACCGGATATTTGAGAGCTTTAGTGAGACTGACTTCCCTTGAACCGGATTTTAAACCAGAATCCTTTCTGATGACCCGAAACTTCTTCATTGAGCCGGGATTTTGTAACTGTCATATACTTTCTAAGCCGGAAATTTTCTGACGGCCTTTAAATTTTCATCAATATAATAGTAGCCTCTGGGACTGGGTTATCTTTCCCTCCATCGTCCCGGGTTTTTTAATTTGTTTAAACTGGCAAGATTTGCTGAGTCCTGTCATCGTAGCCCCCGAGTCTCAAGGTGACTCGAGAAGTTGGCTTGAGATTCTCCATATTTGACCGTGATATAAACCGGCATAAGTTGTATATCATTGGTGTTGATAGCATGATGTGAATTCATAGAAAGTTGAGGTGACTGCGGTGGGTTATAAATGATCTCGTATAAGTCGTGTTAGCAACTCGGCCAATGGTTCCTTCCAACTAGCTATTTGAAGTTAACCAAATAGTAGTGGTGGCGATTTGTGCGCCTGCTCATTGAGCCATCCAGTGCAAACATCGATTGATGATAATTTTCCCCAGAGTTGTTGGAAGAAAGCCGGATTATCCGAGTAGTGACCGTCTTTATACTCAATAAATAGCTCATGCAGACAGGTGTGGCCCAGTGTGTTGATGTAGACCAGGCCACGAGAGACGGGCGGTAAAAACGACCGCGGCTTCAGAGGCAGCACAGATAGATGAGTCGGCCGCGGCGTTGTAAGCCCGCACGGACGAGCGAGTTAATCACGGGCGCGGTAACCCGTGCGAACGGGCGAGTCAATGTAGACCGGGCTGCAGAGGCGGCGGCCTGCACTCACTCATTGAACAGCAAGCGGGCGCAGACGCTGGTGCATGATAATACTAATGCACACTCCATAGGTACAGCATAACATGATCTTTACAATGAATCATTATCCTGCAAAAAATATATATTGCCTATCAGAGTAATTGTTTTTTTGATGAAAACAATATGCTTAATAAAGTAAACTTTTAGATGGATATTACCTGACTCGTCCGGACAGTAGATGAGCCGGTCGCGGCGTTGTAAGCCGCTGCGGACGGCGAGTCAATCGTGGGCACAGTAAGCCGTGCGGACGGCAAGTCAGTCGCGGGTGCAGTCCCGGCGAGTTGATGTAGACAGAGTTGCCCGAGCGGCGGCTTGCGTACACCCATTCAACAGCAAGCGGGTGCGAACGCCGGTGCATGATAATGCTAACGCATATTCCATAGATGTGGCATGGCACCACCTTTTTAATAAATCATTGTCCCTGGACAACTTCCAACATTTGCAATGACAATTATCCACTTTCCTCTGCAAAGGATATCAACCACTGTAAGTGGGAACGCGGTGGTTCAGATCGGACCATCCAGGTCATGTTTGACCATCCAAAGTACTTAGTTGTGTAGGAAGCAGGCCTGTAGAAACCAACATCCTGAATCGCCAATGTTTTGCAGTGCTATTTTGGAAATCATTCTGCAGTAGATGCTATCAAATATGGCAAATCTTCAAAAACTATAGCAGAATAGCCGGCTCTAGGAAATAGCTGACAAAGTTTAAACAAATCCCCAATTATCTGGGTCATCAGAAAGGCAGTAAAAAAGGCCTTATGTTGACTTCAGTTTGCACCAGACACGGCGAGCGTGAGCACCCGCAAGACTCAAAGCACAGAGAAAGAGAGAGAGATGACGGCTTTTGTGGATGCTGTGGCAGAAGCCAGCGCGGGGCCGTGGCAGCCACACAACGGGCGGCTTTGCGAGGCTCGAAGGCTGCGCAGGCTGCAGCAACTCAAGGACCAGGCGGCCGGCGGCTCGAGGTGACTCGGGACCAGTTTGAAATTGCGACGACGACTCGGAGTTGAGGCCTGGAGTGGAAACGGTTTGGAAACAGAGCAAGGCCGGTCTGATGGCGAAATACACAAGTCCGTGACGGTGAAGCCACATCAGCATAGAATGCTCAAAAGCGCAGGCGGCTCAGGCGACTCCAGCGAGGGTGTGAGGTGAGGCGGCGACGACTTGTTAGTATGGTGGCGCGAGGCTGTTTGCGACAGAGGTGAGCTGGAGGCCTGGATCGCAATGGAGGCGGTCGGCTCAGAGCAGAGTTGATCCGGCGGCTCAGGCGAGGCGAGGCGGCGTCAGGTGCGTCTCAGGTAGTTGTGGTTTACCCGTGGCGATCCACGGCGCGTCAATGGAGCAGGGGGCGGCTCGCCCACAGTGGAGGCAGAGTGGCGGCTCAACGGAGCGGCCCAGGGCGAGTGCAACTGACAAGGCCTCGTTTGAGACGGACAGTTAGGGCCCCGTCGGCTATGGTGAATCCGGGTCGTGCCTGGGCGGGCGACGTTGACCCGAGACAGCTTCAGTTTGTGTGCCCAGCGCACTGAAACCCTGACAGGAGACGAGGCGTGATGGCGACTCGGACCGGAGGCGAGGCGCAACGACGATTCAGACGAGAGGCGAGGCACGATAGCGATTTGGATGGGAGGCGAGGCGTAATCCGATGTTAGAGAAGCCCGAGCGAGGAACGACGTGAAGTAGCACAAGGCCACCAATCCGTCAAGGAGAGGTCGCCGCGGAGGCTTAGGTAAGCAGCGCTCGCGGGCCGGGACAGCAGAAGTGGCGACTCGATGCAGAAGCGACGCCACGGCGAAGGGGCAGGGCCGGTTCAGCGATGGAGCGACAGCAAAGTTAGTGAGGTGGTGACGGAGTCAACGGTGGAAGCAGGCGAGGCGGCTTGCAGCGTCGGAGTCCCGATCTGTCTCCAGGTCATCATAAATTTGGCTCGGTTGATCTGGAGACCTCGTAAGGCCGCAAACTACCGCCGTGCATGACACGTGATTTCAGGTTAAAGTAGTGACGGCGGCTCGTAGATTACCATGAAGTGGTAGCTTATCTCGGCGAGACTGATTTCTTACCGGTCTCGATGGATCGGTGGCGTGGCAGCGCACAGCCGAAAAAAATCTCCCGCCGGCTTCCGGCAACCCTAAATTTTCTCGATCTCAATCTTATATACATTGCGGAAAACTTCTTCAATCTTGACCGACGAATTTGCAATTGATGTAGATCCTTCTAAATCGGTTCTTCTTCATCCGAAAAATTATAAACTTCTCGATTCCTGGGATAGATCCCTTCAAGAACTCAACACCACCATGCGTAGCCCCACGGTGGGCGCCAACTGTTGTGGTATTGTCACGTCAGATGTCCTAGCGGAAGGACTTAGTCGTGAGGCCAACACATCTATGTGGTAGCTTGAGAGGGGTTGAGCGGAATCGAGAAACGCAACACAAGACGAGGATTTAGACAGTTTCAGGCCCCGGGAAATATCATCCGGTAACAACCCTACATGCTGTTTGAGGCTAGATCTCATTATCATCACGAGGGAGTCGCCGTAAACCGACTCTCCTCTAATTGTATCTAGCCCTAGAGATTGTTGTTTGCTTGTCCCTCTTTGAGGAGCCCTGCCCCTCCTTATATAAGTTAAAGGGGTGGGTTACATGTAGAGTCCATCTCGGACTAAGACTTGAACTATTTTGACTTTCCTTCCTGGGCTTCTTAACGTCTGCCGGTTTAACATTGTCTATCGGTTTAACATTGTCTGCCGGTTTAACATTGTCTGCCGGGTTATGATTGACTTAACACCCACTGGTGCTACCATCTGTCTTAACTCTGCCGGTTTAACACTCGCCGATTTACCGTCTTTCTTAGCCATCTGTCTTAACTGTCTGCCGATTTACCACCAGCCGGTTTACCGTCTGTCTTAGCCATCTGTCTTGACTCTCTATCTTAACTCTCCGCCGGTTTACCATCCGCCGGTTTACCAAGTCCCAGCCGGTTTACAACTCTAGCCGGGTCATACCGCGGGGTATATCCCCGACAGGTCCCGACTATCAGGGACGATAAAGAGGCACTTCCTTGCATGCGAAGATGTAGCTGGTGTTTCCTAGCAGTCAGGGGGAATGTTTTTTTCGTGAAATACGGTGGCCCGTCTGGTGGGTCCCTTCTTTCAGGTGGAGGAATCATTATTTTGCGCATAATAAGGAGGCACTTCCTTGTGTGCGAAGATATAGCTGGTGGGTCCGAGCGGTTAGCCTCTCCACTTACAGTACTCTTCCGATGGAAGTCGTTCCTTGACCACATTGACCACGCCGTGCCAAGAGCACCAAGGCGGTAGACGACGGTGAGACATAGGAAGGGGACGACGCGGAGCCGGGGAAGACGTAGCAGTGGATGCCCATGCGGAGAGGAGTACGAGGGTTCGCTGGTTCGACTGCGGTATGAGGCTGCCGTCACCGCAGAATAATAGGGGGGTGGGAGTGAGTAGAGGGATGGCCTAGCCAGCGACGGGAGTAGTAGGGGGCGGTGAGGCCTCCACGGCAGCACAGCCGGCCATGGGAGGCAAGAGCGGGCGGCAGGACCGGCGCTGGTTTGGGCGGCTGGAGCAAGAAGACCAGAGGATGAAGAAGCACTACGGCCGTTGGATGAACATCGTACGGTCACTGGAGCTAGAATTGTTCATATTGACTAAGTTGACAAAGCCCTCCGTCCCTGTCAACTTAGTAGGCCCAAAGTCAGCCTCCCACTATGGTGGGTCTCATCTAGTAGGGGGAGTATTATTTTTTGTGCGTAATAAGGAGGCACTTCCTTGCGTGCGAAGATATAACTGGTGGGTCCGAGATGTCAGCGGGGGGAACGTTTTTTCACGAAATACAGAGGCCCTTCCGGTGGGTCCCATCTATTAGGTGGAGGAATCATCATTTTGTGCGTAATAAGGAGGCATTTCCTTGCATGCGGCCATGGACCCAGCTGTCAGCCTCTCCACATATAGTCCACTTCCGATGGGTGTCGTTCGTTGACCACATTGAAATTATATGAAATTTTGCATATTTCGGTGCGGTCAACTGCTTTTAATCCTGAAATTTCGAGTCACATTCAAACTAATTTGAAAAATAAATTCATATCAGTATAAATTTCAAATAATTGTCCATGCATAAAAATCAATGGAATTTAAAATCTTGAAATGAGAAAAATTGAAACTAATTGCCGGTTTGATTTGTTTTAAAAATGTACAGCTGATTTCTCATTACTAATAGCCCATTTTCTAGTCTTGAAATATTTGCAACCCAGCAGGGTTGACAAAGCAAGTAGGCCTCGGTTGGGTATTCTGCAAAAGAACAAAAAAACTGGGCTAGCCATTTTCAGAAAGAAAAAAACTATTGGGCTGGTCTTGTGGTAAACTTTTAAAAAAAGGCTGGCTAGACAGGCCAGAGTGCCCCGCACTGCCCAGTTGACACCCTGTTTCCATCTAAAAAAGATAATTGGGCAAGCTACTTCCCTCAAAAAAAAATCTTGGCAAGCTACTGGGTCCCTCGTGTCAGCTGCTCGTTGTGCAATTCTCTCGTTTATTGACTATGTTGACAATGGCATGTGACCCATATGTCATAAATCCATTAGGAGGAACCATTTTTCTGTCTTGAAATAAGGAGGCACTTGCTTGCGTACTGCCATGACCCTGGTGGGTTCCTGCTATCATCCTCTCCACGTACAATCATCTCCTGATTGTGTACGCATCAACCTAGTAGGTCCAGAAGTCAGCCTCTAAACCCGTGGCGGACAAATACATCCCATTTAAAAAAATAACAGCTACGTTCACACGGAAAGTTCAACATACAGAGCAAAGTAACAGGTCTGACCAGATATAGAGTACCGAACTTCCACGTTGACAACCATCATAGCCAAGTTAACTATCTACTCCCGCTAATACTCTAGTGTACAAGTACTGACTTACTCCTAGCTAAATAGATGATGTTGGCCGCCATCTGCGGTACATGCTAAATGCCGACACCGACGTCCTCCTCCTCGCCTCGGACTTGCCGGAGGTGCGATAGGGCACATTGCTCACGCGCGTTGGCCCTTTCCATGCCGATGTGGTCCACCGAAGCTTCGTCTTCTAAGCGAGAAACCCACTTGACGAGCTGGTAGTAAAATTCGACATCGCGCACATGTGCGTGCCCGACAGCCTCTAGGGCTATTTGCCGGGCGCCGGCCTCCAAGTAGTCGGCCCAGTCGCGGGCACTCTGCTCGTGACTCAAAGCGGCGGTGCACTGCTGCTCCATGCCCCGCTGGCGGTGCAAATCAGCGATACGCTGCTCCTCCACCAGGCGGTCGCGCTCCAACAAGTCCTCGTAATCCGCATTGCCATCTAAAGACCGATACAATGCCTCCTCCCTCTGTCTTCCTTTCGGTGAATAACCGAACACTAGCTCCGGCGGTGAGCGCCTCTGGCATCGCCTATTGCGGACGGTCGGGGGCATGACGGACATGGCAAGAGTGAGGGCAAGTGGTGATCGGCGTCGGGCCGGTGGGTGTCGTGAGGGGAGCCGATAGGGCGAGTTGGGTGGCGGTGCTACCGAAGAATGCTGGGAACCAGTAATTATAGGCGGAAGGTAGTTGAAGCAGCGTGTCGCGGGAAACGCGACGGTCATCAGAATTCAATGCATAAGCATGCATCACTACAAAAAAATACACTTCCGTGATGAAGCGTGTTTGTCACAGTAGGTCGCGTTTTCTGTCATGCATTTACATCCATGACAAATTTATGATAGAATCAAGATAGTCATACATGTGCTGTCGTAGAAGTGTTCCATGACATTGCCAAAATTATCATCACGGAAGTGTCCACTTCCATGACGATAAATCGCGCATCACCGAAGTGCTTTCGTCAAGGGTGACTGACACGTGGCATACACCGTAACGGAACGCCATTAAGCTATCGGGTCGGATTTTGGATCCAATAACCTGTTAACAGCCACGACCAATGCCGATTTTCCACGTGTAAAATTCTCATTGGCTGACGGATCCACGCGTCAACTCCGCGTTGGCACAGGTGTCACTCATCGAACGGTCGAGATGGGCCTATGATATGTTGACACATGGACCGGCCCAAAAGTGGCCCACAAAGATTAAATGGGCCGGCCCAACCGAAGGCCCATAAGATTTAGCGGACCATAATGGGCCGGCCCAGCTAAAGGCCCAAAAAATTTAGCGGACCATAATGGGCCGGCCCAGCTAAAGGCCCACATGATTTTGCAGACCATAATGGGCCATTCCAGCTAAAGGCCCACAAGATTTTGCGGACCATAATGGGCCGACCCAGCTAAAGGCCCACTAGATTCTGCCGACCATAATGGGCCAGCCCAGCTAAAGGCCCAACATTCTCTGTCAAATAGGCCTGTCAACGGCCTGTCCTAAACTTTTCATCAACGTGGCCCATGGTCACTTCTGGCCCGTTAACATCCGCTAAGTAATTGGGCCGAATTACGGCCCAGTGTATTTCTGGCCTGTTAAAGGTCCGGCTTCATTTGGGCCCATTTACAGGCCATCAAAACTTTCAGCCCATAAACGACCGTGAAGGATTTGGGTCATATTCGGCCATGTCTGACATTCGGCCTGTTAGAGGCCCACTATAGCTTTGGGCCACTTTCGGCCTGTTGTCATTTTCGGCCTGTTAACGCCGGACCTAAACCATGGGCCATATGTGGCCCAACGTCATATCGGGCCCATTAATGACCCATATAAAAATGACGATAATCTAGGCCGACCGAAGTTCCGGCCTGTTAAAGGCCCGTGTATTAGGTCGGCGCATTTACGGCCCATCTGAATTTCAGCCTGTTAAAGTCCAGTGGGTTATTTAGCACAATCAGGGCCCAATCTCACTTTCGGTCTATTAAAGGCCCATGTATTTTATGGGCTCGAGATATTTACACCTGTAAATGGCCTATTTTTTACTGAGGGCCCAAATTATGTTTAGGCCTATTAAAGGCCCACTATGGGCACATGCCTACCAGAAAAATATGAAAGCTTATGCTGATTTAGGCCCAGATATTTTTAGTGGGCTACATGCCAATTTCGGCCCATAATCGTTTTTAGCCCAATTGGAATGCGCCCGACGAATGTTGGCATGTCGGGCTCCTACGAAGCTTTAGGCCAAATACATTACTAAGATAAACCTACACTATACAAAAATAGCGTCGTAATTACTGCAGCCTGAGGCAGCATCATAAATGTTGTATCACAACAAAATAAATTCCAACCATACAACAAAAGGCCTGTTGGCATAAAGTTTACAGTCCTTCCAGATAAAAGCACCATCAGATGTATAGAAGCACAGATCATTTGACCTGAGTGCTAATGTTTCAGGCTGTAGAATCTGATGGAGCAGCACGATCTCCACCTTTTTTCCGCCATTGCTCTTGAACAACGAAGAGAATGTCTGATAGTCTAGTTTCAAAACCATTCATATCTTGACGACATTTCTCAACCACTATTCTTGTTTCCTAAACAACGTCCACTAGGGATTGGACTTGTGTCTGGAGCACAGATATATCACTCTATCTAGCAGGAAGATTTTGGTTAGTAGGCGATTTGGACGAGGTTACCTTGACAACCAACCCAGAATTACGCATGAAGGTGCTTTTTGCACTGTTAGTGGAGAGATACTGACGCACTGCAGCAAGAGGTGACATTGTGCCTGTAGTAGCCTCGTCACCTTCAGGTGGTTGTGGCTGTTCAATCATTTGTTCCATAGCTTCCTGAAAGTTTGAACTTGTAGATTAGTGTACCAGATAAGTTGCTAATGAGACAAAAAACAAACAAAGTAGGTTAAACGTTTATACATAACTTATTTTGGTGAACTACTATAATACATTAGCATGTATTGTAGTGCCAACTACATAATAAAATCACTTTCGGAACATATGTCCATGTAGCATGCCTACTGTATTGTCTATTTCCTCACATTCATTGACATCTAAGGATAAAGAGACATGGTTTAAAGTAGGATGAACATAGTATGACATCATTCATATCATGGGCAAACAGATATAAAACAAACATGCTATTTTATCATTGTGTGCGCACGTGAACATAACAACTAGATTACAGATCAAGACCAAAAGAATATCCTTCATCTCTTTTAAACCATGTAAGGTGAAATGATACGTTAAGACAACTGTGAATAAAAGTGAATAGAGTAATTGACATTGGCTGCAAACCAAGTAGTTAAATGAACACATCACAGTACCAATCAGTTCAAGGCAGGAGGAGTAAGGACTTACAACATCGGCTTGAACTGGTGTGCTCATGCCCTTCATCTTGCTGGTGTGGCAATCCTTGAAGATTTGCACTGCATTCGGTTCAAGTTCTTTTCGGTCCGCACGGGATTTCCTCTGTATTTGGAACAAGTCAATATATATACGATAATATGGCACAAAAAAGAAGGAAGTAGCAGCTATTTACAAGAGCCTCGCAGTGTGCAATATAGCTACGAGATCCTGTGGTCTGTTGGAATTTCACTTTAGAACGGTTGGTTTTGTTCTTCAAACAGTTAGCCTAGAAGAAGATACACTTGTAAGGCACATACATAAATACAAGTTCAATATGTGGTCTGATCAAATACATATAGCCTACCTGATACTTTGGATCAGACCAATGCTTAACGAGAGCTGTCCAGTCTTCATCTGTAATATATTCCACTGGAGATGTTTGGGCGACTTGATTGTTAGCCTTGCCTTCAAAGTAAGATTTTCTAAGGTGGTACCGATACTGTCGCAGAGTAGACTGAAAAACATGAGTGCATGCTTGTCTAGTTGCATCATCTTTCGGATCCAACTTGAACCTCATCTGTTGAAAAAAGAATGTAAGTCTTATTAGGAGGAAGCTAGAAAGTATGGGACAGAGCAAGACAATATTACTAATTGCGATGAATAACATTACTTACGGATAAATGGTCAAGGAAGGTGTTAAACTAGGTATTGTCTTTCTCATTCCTGTACTGGATCCACGTTGGGAGGATACATGCATGACACCTAACGGCAACGGCTGCCTCTGATACTAACTTGGCTGACTCTGTAGCATCACGTGGCCTTTTTAAACCTGCCTCAAAATGGATCTCCATTCTTCCTCCTTTAGATTTTGTTAATCTGTCAAGCATTATCCCTGATGTATGTTTCCGCTTGTGCCGTGGTGCTAGTTCAACAATGAATATGGAAAGTGTTAGTGTACATCAAACTGTGAGAGTACATATAAAGGAGCATGCAACTGCAACTTGACTCGGTCAGTGTCGTGGAATCGTCACGTCAGATGTCCTTAGTGTGAGGACTTAGTCGTGAGGCCAACGCATCTATGTGGCAGCTTGAGAGGGGTTGAGCAGGATCGAGAAACGCAACACAAGACAAGGATTTAGATAGCTTCGGGCCCCAGGAAACATCATCCGTTAACAACCCTACATGCCGTTTGAGGCTAGATCTCATTATCATCACGAGGGAGTCGCCGTAAACCGGCTCTCCTCTAGTTGTGTCTAGCCCTAGAGATTGTTTCTTGCTTGTCCCCCTTTGAGGAGCCCTGCCCCTCCTTATATATGTTGAAGGGGCGGGTTACATGTGGAGTCCAACTCGGACTTTAACTTAAACTATTTTGACTTCCCTTCCTGGGCTTCTTAACGTCTGCCAGTTTAACATTGTCTGCCGGTTTAACACTGTCTGCTGGTTTAACATTGTCTGCTGGTTTACCGTCTGTCTTAGCCATCTGTCTTGACTCTCTGTCCTAACTCTCCGTCGGTTTACCATCCACCGGTTTACCAAGTCCCAGCCGGTTTACAACTCCAGTCGGATCATACCGCGGGGTATATCCCGGACATTAGCCCCAGTTTAATTTGGATTTATCCATGTTAAACTGATCTTGATTATCCTTAAGTCCTTGTCACTTCCTTCTTCTATAAAATCCGAGTCAATAGACTGGCTTCATAATCAATTTGCTGACATCGGTTTGTCATAGTGAAATATTGTGAAGAATAACTCCTTTGACTTCAGCTCCCAATGCTTAACAAAAATATTGGCCTTTGAAATACTCATTTGATCTTCAGCCGGTTTAAGAATGTAGAACTTGCCGGTTTGAGAATGTAGAATTGTACCGGTTTAAGACTTGAACTTGCCGGTTTGAGAATGTATAACTGTGCCGGTTTAAGACTTGAACTTGCCGGTTTATCATTGCCGGTTTACAAATATTAATGGCACCAGGTCATAATTGTAGTTAATATGAAGCATGAAAATATACCTCTTATATGCCTATCACTTGTAGCCCCCAAGTCTTAAGAGGGTAGCATAGCAATAACTTAAGACTTGCTTCAATATGAATATCACAATCTTGTAGAAATCCAGGTTGTTCATCAATCACTAGTCAGAATTGAGTATTCTACATATGTAGCCCCCAAGTGCCGGGTTGTCATGCTTGCAGCAACCTGGGACTTGAAATTGCCTTATTCTCATAAAAACTTCAACCAGTGTAGCCCCCAAGGGCCGAGTCATTATGCAATAATGAGCAAGGACTTTGTAAATATAATCTTGTAAACTTTGATCATCAACATGTAGCCCCCAAGGGTCGGCTCAGTAAGATAATATTGAGCTGGGACTTTGATATATTCTTCAATGAAAATAACATCATATGATGTAACCCCCATCATGGGGCTTGAATTCACGTCCACAAGGTTAAGAGCCTTGTGCTTTACCAACTGAGCAGTGGACCCTTCAATGTAATGGATAAAAAGTTTTGTACCTTAAATTGTTGACAGAGGCAATTGGTAGCCCCCAAGGGCCGGCTCATTACCATGTGATGAGTCGGGTCTTCAATAAGGTGAGCAAAAAAATGACTTTGCATTAGCCCCCAAGTGTCATGGTGCATGCTTGCAGCGACATGAGACTTGTGTATTTAATGTAATTTCAATTGAAATAATGTAGCCCCCAAGTGCCGGGTCGTAAGCCTGTAGCAACTCGGGACTATTCCTTCAATTGTAGAATAAATCATATCTACTGATAATATGATAGCCATTTGCGCTAAAGCGACTTTGAAAACCTTAATCATAATATTGGTTATTAATAACCATAATAAAAAATCTAGGCATGTTGGCTATTTGAATAATATACCCAATGATTTATAAGCGCATAATTCCAATGGCGCAATCCAAATATATACTGGTAACTTATAGTCCAAAGCCAGGCCGGGTCAATAAACACCAGATTATAAGTGATTATGTACTAACAACTTGTAGTTGAAAGTCGAGCCGGGTTAACGAACACCGGGCTAATTTGATGACTGATAGTCATGCCGGGTCAATAGACACCGGTTCAACATAAAATTTATCAAAAGAGAAAAGACTTTGACAAATAAAAGAAAATGAAAACTTATAGTCGAGGATTTTCAAGGGCTGCCAGGCCCAAAATCGAGGCTTTTCATGGGCTGCCAGGCCGCTGAGTTAAACCATTTTTGCAAAGCCTTTCAAGATGGGCCTCCAACTAACCAATCATCGTTTTAACTTTGACAAGTTCAGGGTCTGTATAAGATTGACTTGTCAAATGTTCGACGGGTCATGCCAGGATTACCTGGAAAGGAGTGGCTTACTTGATGAAGGCAGGTTAACCCAGGGTTTTAGGTGAATACACCAGGCTTCCAAGCCGGGCATGATAGCATATTACAAGGGTCCTTTCAAACTCTTTGTTGCGTTGCACAAAGAGCCCCCAAGTAACTTTGTGAGCTGTGCTCTATGGGTGCCTATGTTTGAGCTGTGTGTAGCAACAAGACTCTCTTTGGCCCCTTAGGTGTGAAGCTCCCAAGCTTTGTTGTGGCGTGATAGCCGGATTAATGGACAAGACTCCGATTTGTCAGCTAAAGCCCCCATGTGCTATATTTTTGAGCTATGCTCACCGAGTGCCTATGTTTGAGTTGTGCTGTGCAACAAACTCTCTTTGGCCCCTTATAATAATATTGGCTTGATAGCTGCATCAAGAGGGTAGTAACACTATATTCTCTTTGGTGAACACACCTATGTTTGAATAGGAAGCCCGCAAATGATCATATGAAGATGAGCCCATAAGGCAGGATACCCATGTGTGAACCATGCGTCAGGGCAACAGGTCCTCTTCGGCAACCTTTAACTTTTTGCAAGAGATAAATTCTTCTTGAACCGGTATTTTGAACCGGCTATCGAAAGCTTCAAAGCTTTGTGGGAGATAACTTTCTCTTAAACCGGATATTAAACCGGAATCCATCTTTTTAAGCCGGAAATTTTCCGACGGCCTTTAAATTTGCACCAATACGATGGTTTAGGGTCTTGAATTAGACAACTTTGTAGGCCGGAGTAATTGCTCTTTTAAAGAAGGCAATATGTAATATAAAATATATTGGATGAATTTCACCTGATATATCATGCCAGTGGTTATTCACTGTGGAGTTGATGATCACTATGGTGAAGCTGAATTTAATGACGGCCGAGTCGGCCGCGGTGTCGTAAAATGGTATGGACGAGCGAGTCAATCGCAGGCGCAGTAAGCCGTGCAGACGGGCGAGTCAACCGCAGGCGTGGTCCCGGCGAGTCGATGTAGGCTAGACCGCGGGGGCGGCGGCTCGTACACATGTCCATCGAATAGCAAGGCATAGACGAACGCTGGTGCAGAATGTTGCTAGTGTGTGCTCCATACCCGTAGTATGATAAAATTTTACCTGTATATAAAAACACCAATAGGGCAGTATAATGGTGCTCAGAGAAATTAAAATGTACTGATAAAATATATAGGAGGGATAACACCTGATTGATTTTGCTTTCATGCATGTGTATGGAAGTCAAACATATATCTGGGTTGACCCTCCTCTCCTTTTAGCGTGAGCTTCCTGTAGTAAACCACCCACAGCGCCTCCCAGGTCGTGGGCTATTTCCCCCTTCTTTTTTTAAGCGCCCTTTGACTTTAGTTTCATACCCGCAGCCGGTCCCACCCCTTTGTCGGGTACCCAAACCTACCAAGGGAACTCGCCAGCGAAAGAAACTGAAGCGGGGGTAGCTCAAGGCTACACCGGCGAAGGCGGAGGCAGGGGCACCGCGACACGAGAGGCCAGCGGGCGGAGGGCACGGGGCTAGCCCCAAGGTCGCATGGGCGATGCAAGAACCGGCCCTGGCGCGTTGTGGGGACAGCATAGTCGCACGAGGAGGGAGCGAGGCGGCTTGCGGAGGACGGCCGGAGTGGAGGTACAAACTGGCGATGGCGGGGATGCGGCGGTTTATCCGTGGCTGGTCCGGCTTGGCGTGGACGCCGGGGCGCGTGGCGGCGGGTCCGGCGGGCTGAATCCGCCGCGGCGGCGGTTTACAGCCGGCTGGTGTCGCAGTCCGGACTGGCATGGGCGGCACGAGGCAGCAGCTGAAGCGGCCAGGCCGGCCGCCCGAGGTGAAGCTTCAATCCGGAGCTGAGGGGTGGACCGGCGGTGGGTCACGGCCAGGGGCGGCTCTCCCACCGTAATCGACGCCGGTGACGGCTCTCCTGCTGCAATAAGACGGGGGTGGTTCATCGTCGTTGAGGAGATTGGGCGGAGTCATGGCGGTTTGCAAGCGTGAACCGACGATGGTGGAGGCGTGAGAGGCTTGCGCAGCAGAGGCGATTTGCAGCAGGAGAACGATTTGCCATTGACCCGGCATCAGGGACAGGTTGGAGCAGCATCGGATTCAGCGGGAGGCAAGGATAACTCGATTGGCGGCTTGTCATACTGATGGTGATTTGGACTCGAGGTGACCCACGACCCGTGGCAGCGAATTAGGCAGACGGGCGACGGTTCAAGGCTGACGACTCAGGCGGCTTGCCGCAGAGCACTAGAACAACAGCATCTGACGCGCAGAATTGGGGGCGTGGGTTGCATCCAGCACGTAAGAGGCAGCGTCCGTGCGAACCGGCGGCGGTTTGAAAGTGGATGCAGTGGTGACCACAACTCTGATGTGGAAGTGGACTGACGAGGCGTCGGAGACGGGTAGCTGGGCGCGAGGCCGTTGTCGTGGCCGCGGCGGCGGCGGCACACCGGCGGAGGTAGTTCGGGTTGCACGGCCGTGACTGCAGTGGTGACCACAACTCGGCGCCAGAGCGATGAGGCGGAGGACAGCCCGCATCCGGCTGCCGGGGCTGCAGACAAGGAGACCCGGGGCGGCTGCGCCCAGGCGTTTGCAGGGCGGTGCAGAGGGGAACCGATAGCAAGGATCATAGTATCGAGACTGTGTAAGGGCCAGAACCAGCGAGGGGAATGGCGACTCTGGCGGCGTAGGGGCTCTCCGAACGCGACAGGGTCCGAGCAGGACACGATGGAGACGAGGTCTCAGCGGAATCACGGAGTGACCGCTGGCTCGCAGCGCGGCTGAGGTGACTCACAAACGGGACCACCTCGACGTAGAAAGACTCGCTGTGGAAGAGGACGCCGGCTCCAGGCAGCAGGGTTGCATCCACCGCATCAGTGGAAAACGAGGCCAAGCAACAGCGCTCGATGGTTTGGCATAGGCGGGCCACGGCGTCTGGCCGGCTCGCAGTGGCTTCCTAGTGACTCGAAGCGAGGCCGAGGTAACAGATTACCTGCGGCTCCGGAGGGAGATACGGCTTGAAGCGGAGATACCGAGGCCATCTCGGATCGTGTCGGCCATGACTTGGAACCGGTCTTCAGTCCGTGATGGCGACTTGGATTGAGATTGGTTTGAGGTCGGTTTGAGATTGGTTTGGGGCCACGGAAGGCCACGGCGGTTCGGAAACGGCGATGGTGACTCGACACGGCCCATGACAGCAAAGCAAGTCGGCCGGGTGGCAAGCCAGATCAAGCACGGCTGTATCCCCACGGCGGTGGCTTGCAGCAGACGTGGGCGGCTCTAGCCAGAGCGAGACGCGGCCACGGTTGCAGGTGCTTCGCGGCTAAAGATGAGGCGGGGCCCATGGCTGTAGCGGAATCAGCCTGAGGCATCGGGAGTGACCCGGCAAGGCGGTGTAAACCGGTCGGAGCAGCTCGCGATGTGAAGTTGCAGGCGCCGAATCCTGGTTTGTGGCGGTGTCCGCTCCGGGTCCTCGATGGCTTGGCCACTCCACCCCTTTTTTTAATGCACTAATCAGAGTAACACTCGGGGATTGACCTGGATTTCCTTGTATGTAGACAACCCGTGATTTGATTGGCAGGCCTCGATCTTTACGCAAATCGAATCCGAGTTGAAGAGGGTAGTAATACAGGTAGCTTCTAGGTCATATTTGGTGATTTGACGGCTCAACGCAGTGCAGGCAACGATAATTTGATTGATCTCTGGTATCATGACATGGGGAACAGTAGCACCACAACTTCTGCTAGGGGGTGCTTGCTCTTTCAATGAAAGTTTTTGGACGATCCTGATCCGGTGATGTGCGAGCAGTCTTGAACTGGCAATCCGCGGGACAATCTTGACCCGGCCGTCTTTGCAGAACCATAACCCGTCTGGATCGAATCCGAACATGTTGGTTTGACTGTTCGCTGATGACGTATATTTTTCTGCTGCAGTCTTTTCTTTACCCCATGAAATTCTCAAGACACGGGACAGCCATGGAAAATTACAAGCTTCTCAATCCCGGGGAAAGATCCCTTCAAGAACTCAACACCACCGCGCGCAGGCCCCACGGTGGGCGCCAACTGTCGTGGAATCATCACGTCAGATGTCCTTAGTGTAAGGACTTTGTCGTGAGGCCAACGCATCTATGTGGTAGCTTGAGAGGGGTTGAGCGGAATCAAGAAACGCAACACAAGACAGGGATTTAGACAGCTTCGGGCCCCGGGAAACATCATCCGGTAACAACCCTACATGCTGTTTGAGGCTATATCTCATTATCATCACGAGGGAGTCGATGTAAACTGGCTCTCCTCTAGTTGTGTCTAGCCCTAGAGATTGTTTCTTGCTTGTCCCCCTTTGAGGAGCCCTGCCCCTCCTTATATATGTTGAAGGGGCGGGTTACATGTGGAGTCCAACTCGGACTTTAACTTAAACTATTTTGACTTCCCTTCCTGGGCTTCTTAACGTCTGTCGGTTTAACATTGTCTGCCGGTTTAACATTGTCTGCCGGTTTAACATTGTCTGCTGGTTTAACATTGTCTGCCGGTTTACCGTCTGTCTTAGCCATTTGTCTTGACTCTCTGTCTTAACTCTCCGCCGGTTTACCAAGTCCCAGCCGGTTTACAACTCCAGTCGGGTCATACCGCGGGGTATATCCCCGACAGTCAGGTACCGTCTTGGTGTTTGATGCTCATGAGGTTCATCTGATCTTGCCAAGTTCTGTTGTGTCAGCAGTGCTTCAGAAGTAGTGTTAGGTGTGAAGGCAGCTTGGGAACTGGCTAGTTCCGGAGCAAACGAACGAGTAACTGGTTGAGATGCTGGTACAGTTGAAGCAGATGCTGCAGCTGGTGGAGCAGGTGATACTGTGTTTGTAGATTTAGCCGGTGGACTTGGACCTTCTACTGCACTATAAGTACCAGCAGAATCTCGACGGCAGAACCTTTTCCGTTTCACACGACAAGTAACAGCATTCCCTACTATATTATTTTCCTTGCTCTTTTTTGACTTTGCCATGTCAAGCTGTACCCACAACAAAAAAGAATAAAATCACTCTTCAGAACTCATTGATGCATGATACAGACAAGCAATACTTTGATGTAAGACAACCGTATGAGGATGGAATATGTAAGAAAAATAGGACGGCATGACATATTCACAACTACGATGTGCAAACTAAGCAGAAGGATTTTCAAGAAAATAGAAGTAATGCAAGCTAGACACCATATGAAAGATGCAACCAATATTACTCTGCCAAGTTAAAAGTGTCTTGTCATAAGTGGCAATTCGAAAAATTAGAAGTAGTACAACGTAGAAATCAATGCAAGATGCAACCACTATCAAACTGCCATGTTAGAAGCGTCCAATCATGCGTGACTGATGCAGGATACACAATAGCAGTACTTTGATGTAAGAACATGGTATGATAGATAGATGCAGTGTATTCTAGACACAGAAAGCCATGTCATATGCACATGTATAACGTATAAACTCAGCAGGTGCAATTTAATCAAAATAGAAGAAATACAGGCTAGACAACATATGCAACATGAAACCAATTATCACATTGTCAACTTAGAGCAAGCACCTGCGATGGTGGAGTACGGGAGATGAACTCATCATGTAGACTTGGGACTTCAACTTCATTAGCAGTAGCAGTGGCAAATCTAGAGAGTCTCTGTTTGCGTCGGTGCAGATGACCACCAACATCCCCTAACTTTCTCTTTTCCTTCCTATTTTCTGATATTGCCTTATGAAGTCAAAACCACAAGAAGATGAATAAAATTAGCTCTGCATAACTGGTTGATCCATAATACAGACGAACACTACTTTGATGTAAGGCAAGCGCAGGATAGGAGGATGGAATATATACAAAAAAGACAACGTTTCATATTCACACGTACGATAGGAGGATGGAATATGTATGAAAAAACAGTAAGCGGAAGGCATTTCAACAAAATTAGAAGAAATGAAAGCTAGGCACCATATGAACATGCAACCAATATCACTCTATCAGGTAAAAAGTGTCTCGTCGTAAGAGCCATTTCAAGAAATTAGAAGCAGTACAAGCTACAAGACAATGCAAGATGCAACCTACATCACAGTCCCAAGTTAAATGTGTCTTATGGGTAAGTGATCGTTGCAGGTATAAGTTGTAAGCTACGCAGATGCAATTCAACATAATCAGAAGCAATACAAACTAGACATCATACGGAAAATGCAACCACGTATAACAGTTCCAAGTAAGAGCAAGCACCTGTGATGGTGGAGTAGGGGAGATGTGCTCATCATGTACACGTATGTTCTAGAAATAGGAACACGTGTCATATTCGCAGGCATTATGTGTAAAGTAAGCAAATGCAATTCAAGTTAGAAGCAATACAAGCTAGACATCATACGCAACATGCAAGCACATATAATAGTGTCAAGTCAGAGCAAGCACCTATGATGGTGGAGTAGGGGAGATGTGCTCATCATCTACACAGCTGCGTTGACTGTCCATCCTTGTGTTGTCTTGCGAATCTTGTTGGGAGGATGGCGGAGAAGAATCTGTAGAGACCCCCTATTTGAGTTTCTCTGAAGGACCACCATCATCCACTGCCGGACTAATTTCCTTCAGCTGTAATGATTTTGCATTGTGAAGTCAAACCGATAAGAAAAAGGAATAAAATTCACTCTTCAGAACTCATTCATGCATGATACGGACGAACACTACTCGGATGAAAGGCAAACACATGATGCGAGGATGGAATATGTATGGAAAACAGGATGGTGTGACATATTCACACCTATGATGTGGTAACTAAGTAGAAGGCATTTCAACAAATTAGAAGCACTGCAAGCTAGACACCATATGAAAGATGCAACCAATTTCACTATGCCAAGTTCAAACTGTATGGCGTATCAACAAATTAGAAGCAGTACATGCTAGAAATCATATGCAAGACACAACCAATATCACAGTGGCGACTTAAAGGTGCCTTATCATAAGTGACTGATGCGGGATATGCAAGAATAGTAGTCTGATGTAGAAACAGGAACACATGTCATATTCACAGGCATTATGTGTAAAGTAAGCAGATGCAATTCAACAAAGTTAGAAGCAATACAAGCTAGACATCATACGCAACATGCAACCACATATAATAGTGCCAAGTTAGAGCAAGCACCTGTGATGGTGGAGTAGGGGAGATGTGCTCATCATCTACACAGCTACGTTGACTGTCTAGCCTTGCGTTGTCTTGCGAATCTTGTTGGGAGGATGGCGGAGTAGAATCTGTAGAGAACCTCCGTTTCAGTTGCTCGGAAGGACCACCATCATCCAATGCCTTGCCAATTTCCTTCAGCTTTATTGATTTTGCATTGTGAGGTCATACCAACAAGAAAAAGGAATATCATTCGCTCTTCAGAACTCATTCATGCATGATACTGACGAACACTACTCTGATGAAAGGCAAAGTCATGATACGAGGATGGAATATGCACGAAAAATAGACGGCTTGACATATTCACACCTATGATGTGGTGACTAAGCAGAAGGCACTTCAACAAATTAGAAACACTGAAAGACACCATATGGAAGGTGCAGTCAATATCACTCTGCCAAGTTAAAACTGTCTCGTCATAGGTGGCGTTCATCAAACTAGAAGCAATACATGCTAGAAATCATATTCAAGATGCAAACCAATATCACACTGCCAACTTAAAGGTGTCCCATCATAAGTGACTGATGCAGGATACACAAGAAGAGTAGTTTCATGTAAGAACATGGTGTGATAGACAGATATAGTATGTACCAAAAACAGGAAAGCGTGTCATATTCACATGTATCATGTGTAAGCTAAGCAGATGCAGTTTACACTAATTAGGAGCAATACGAGATAGACACCATATGCAACATGCAACCAGATATCACACTGCCAAGTTAGAGTAAGCACCTTGGATGGTGGAGTAGGGGAGCGGAGACTTGGACCTTGTAATGTACTATCAGTACAAGGAGAATCGGTACAGATGCTCCGTTTACGTTGCTGCTGAGGACCACCATCATCGCCTTCCTTACTCTTTTCCTTCCTCTTTCTTGATTTTTCCTTGTCAAGTCAAACCCACAAGAAAAAAGAATAAAATTTGCTCTTCAGAACTCATTGATGCATGATACTGACGAACACTACTTTCATGTAAGGCAGCCGCATGATAGGAGGATGGAATATATATGAAAAACAGGACGGCGTGACATATTGACATGTATGATTTATAAAGTGTAAACTAAGCACAAGGTGCTTGAACTTGTTAGAATCTATGCAAGCTAGAAACCATATGAAAGATGAAACCAATATCACTCTGCCAAATTAAAAGGGTGCCCTAACAAATGTATTTGACCAAATTAGAAGCAATACATGGCAACATGCTAGAAATAATATGCAATATGCAACGAATAAAGGTGACTCATCGTAAGTGATTGATGCAAGATACAGAAGAGAGGTAGTTTCATGTAAGAACAAGGTTAACACATAGATGTAGTGTGTACCAAAAATAGGAAGGCATGTCATATTCACAGGTATAGTGTGTAAAATAAGAATATGCAATTTACCCTAATTAGAAGCATTACAAGTTAGACATCGTATGCAACATGCAACCACATATCACACTGTGAAGTTAGAGCAGGCACCTGTGATGGTGGTGTAGGGGAAGTGCGGTCTTCAGGTACAGAGCTACGTTCAATATCTTCATTTAGGCTTGATGTTTCTTGAGAATCATGTGGAGAGGATGAAATTGCATTCTTTATAAGAGTATTGCGCCTCATATTAACCCACACGCGTGACTGTCTCACCATAAGCGATAGACGCAGGATACACAAGAACAGTAGTTTGATGTAAGAACATGGTGTGTTAGGCAGATGTAGTATGTACCAAAAACAGGAAGGCGTGTCATATTCACATGTATAATGTGTAAGCTAAGGAGATTCAATTTAACAAATTAGGAGCATTGATGAGGGATACACAAGGAAAGTGCTTTATCATAAGATATAGTATGTACCAAAAACAGGAAAGTGTGTCATATTCACATGTATCATGTGTAAGCTAAGCATATGCAGTTTACACTAATTAGGAGCAATACGAGCGAGACACCATATGCAACATGCAACCAGATATCACACTACCAAGTTAGAGCAAGCACCTTGGATGGTGGAGTAGGGGAGCGGAGACTTGGACCTTGTAATGCACTATCAGTACAAGGAGAATCGGTACAGATGCTCCGTTTACGCTGCTGCAGAGGACCACCATCATCGCCTTCCTTACTCTTTTCCTTCCTCTTTCTTGATTTTGCCTTGTCAAGTCAAACCCACAATAAAAAGGAATAAAATTTGCTCTTCAGAACTCATTGATGCATGATACTGACGAACACTACTTTCATGTAAGACGAACACTACATATCACACTGCCAAGTAAGAGCAAGCACCTGTGATGGTGGTGTGGGGGAATTGCGGTGATCAACTAGAGAGCTACGTTGACTATCTTCATTTAGCCTTGCTGTTTCTTGAGAATCATGTGGGGAGGATGACACTGCACTCTTTAAACGAGTATGGCGTCTCACAGAAACCCACCCGGGTGACTGTCTCATCATAAGTGATTGGCGAGGGATACAAAAGAGCATTAGTTTGATGTACGAACATGGTTAATAGACATATGTAGTATGTATCAAAAACAGGAAGGCATGTCATTATAAAAGGTATAATGTGTAAAGTAAGCAGATGCAATTTAACCAAATTGAAAGCAATACAAGCTAGACACCATATGCAACATGCAACCACATTTGACAGCACGAAGTTAAAGCAAGCACCTAGGATGGTTGTGTGTGGCAATTGAGATCATTAACTACAGAGCTAAGTTTACTGTCTCCAACTGCTGACACTGCACCTGTTAGAGCGCTGGAATGCTTAGTGCTTATCTTTGAATTACACTGTAGCGACTTCTGTCTTTTCTTTTCTGCATTCATCAACACTGCGTCAAAGTCTGAAATACCCATGCATAAAAAACAATAGTGTGAGTATGGGTGAAGAGTGTGCACAATTAGTACAGTGTAAAGGTAGCAGATAGCAGGCCGGTGAGAAATAAATGACGGGAGACATATGATAGCTCTACAACATGCATGGCACACTAAATTACTACATGATTCTATGAAAATAACAGTCGAATGAAAGCAAATAGGCCAGTCCATTTTTTCTGCACTGTCCGATGTACAAAGAACGGGCAGATCGCCTTCATCTACCTCCAGCGAGTCAGTGTTGACGATCTTCCTCGAAACGCCAGCGACCATCGGCCCAGTATTCCTCCCCTGCCTGCGCCCTCCCCTCGACCTCACCGCACCGCCGTGCTTGGCACCGCCCCCTCGGCCATCCATTCAAGCCCCGCCGACCTGCAGATCGGGCGCAAGCAGCTCCTGCGCCCCACACGCCTATGATAGACACCGATGCGCCGCTTCCCCGGGGAACAGGCGGACTAGGTGCTCCGCACGCCTAAGCGGGTGCTACTTCTTTTAATTGCGTTTCGACCAACCCTGAATTGAAATCCAGGCGGGCTACTGACCTCTAGCAAAGGTGAAATAGTAAAAGGGAGGAAACCTTATGCATTTACTATCACGAAGAAGATGCAGTAAGAAGCGCTCAACTAGTTTCTTTCATGGGATGAATACGGTGTGAGTGGAGACGTAAGATTTGCACGAATAAGGGAAGAGGAGTACCTCTTTCTGCTGGCAGTGCTGTGTCCTCCTTCTGTTTTTCCGACGATCTTCTTGTTGTTCGCCGGAAACCAGAAGTTGTGGAGGACGGTGCAGCCTTGGACGAACCCATGGCCAAGTTGTTGAGTGTGGTGCGGTGGCCGTCTATCGGCGGCGGGGAAGCAGATCCGAGGCGGCGAACGACGGCGTAGCGGGAACAGCTCCGGTGCGGTGCACGGTTGCGATAGTGGAGCCGCAGCAGTGAGGCGCAGGACGACGTGGTCGGAGTGGTTCTGGTACAGCGCACGTCGGTGTCGGCGTTGTGGAGGCAGCTCTGCATTGGCTTCAGCTGCTAAGTCCTTGAAGGCATTGCGGTTGCGGTTGCGTTGGACGACGACGCCAGGGTACCGGCTTCGGCGTGATGGAGGAGGGCGGCGGTGGATTGGCCGCTATGGGGTGGAGGACGGAGGAGGCTGGGGTTTCACGGCTGGTGGAGAGGGCGTTTTCGCGCCCATGGAGTATGAATGGGGAAACGGAGGGAGGTGGGGAACTAAGGGGGAACAATGTTTCAGTTTGAGACACGCTTGCTTGAAATTTGGGGAAAGTTACAAACTTTCCCCCTATGTAAAATTTCGGACATATTGCGGGTTGGGGGTAGGACAGTCATGTCAGGTGTCCCAAATGTGGGCGGGATAGATTTCAGCCGAGCGCATGGGTAGGCGCCCACGGCGTATGAATGCTTCTCTGGCGTCTTGGTGAAGTTACAAACCTACCCCGGTTTAGACCTTTGGACATCGGGCCGATAGGCTACACGGGCCAGAGTCAGGACAGTAATTTCCTACCACCAAAACATTAGTCTCGCACGGTTTCGGGTGACCAAAGGCCTATTTGGCGCTTCGTTCAGGGCCTCTTTGATTCACAGGATTGTCAAAATGAAGGAATAGGAAAAATGCAGGAATAGGGTGACATGTCCCATAGTATCCTACAGGATTTGAAAGAATGTTTGATAGCATTAGGAAAAACAAAGGAATTCTACAAAGAGGTTTGAGTGGATGGAAATTTTCCTCCAAAATGTAGTACAAATGGATCATATGGAAAAATTCCTAAGGATGCCAATCCTACGAATCAAACGAGCATCACAGGAAAAATTCCTAAGGGTTTAAATCCTCCAAAAATCCTATGCAATTCCTTTGAATCAAAGGAGCCCTCAATATTTGGGAGCAGAAGCATTTAACGTTTTTGGTTCTCTTGAATTGAACTTTCAGGATTTGTCAAACTTCACAAATCTTTACTCTTGAAAATCCTAAAGCTACGATTATTTTGGAATGGAGGGGGTACATTTGAATATACATTGTACATGAGTATATATTAAAAATGCAACTTACCTCAGTTCATGCATGGTTCCAGATATAATCTCCTTGGTTGCAAAAAAAGTTAGATATGCGTATGAATATATATAGCATGTTCAAACTCACAACAAAGATTGATGCCCCCTTTTACATCTGATTTACAAATGCCATTATCTCGGGTTCAAATAGATGAATGCACTTCCTATGAATTCGAATCTTCGAACCCCCCTTTATGTTGAATTCGACATGTATTCTATTTTGTAGCTAGCAATTTGGAATGTATCCATGCAAGTGACAAATCTATAAAGTGCTTCATACTAACAACATGGAGTGCACTAATTAATGTTTATATATGAATTGCAAAAGCATCCATTGCTTGTATTTCAAACCGCTCTCACTCTATGGATTGATAATATGAAATAAACACATGCACATGCTAGAATTCAATTACAGTTGAAGAAAGAGCCTACTCCTGGTACTGTATATTAGTGATAGGGGTGTGTACAAAGTACACGTGAATACCAGGCATTGTGCGTGTCGTGGTTTTGTCACGGCAGATGTCCTAGAGAAAGGACTTAGTCATGGAGCCACCGCGACGGGTTAGCTTGAAGGTGTTAAAGCGGACACAGGGACGCAAGAGAGTTTATACTAGTTCGGCCCCTTCAATGGAGGCAAAATCCTACGTCTAGTTGTGATGGAATTGATGGGGTTTCGATGACTAGGGAGCAAATAAGCTTCGCCTATGTCTCGAGTTGTTTTCTGTCGTCCTTGAACCGCCGCCGGGTCGTCCCCTTATATACACGGGTGACGCCCGTCGGTTCACAGAGTCCCAACACCGGTCCATATTCGTATCCGGGTTGGTCTGTCCTTATTCCTAACTTACAATACAAGTTTATATACAAATGCCGGTTTACAGCTACAAGTCTAAAACCGACCACGGGCCTTAGGCCCTCGTCTGTCTTCTTGGGCTTTAGCACTCTTGAACTACTGATGAAGTTGACCCAACCCATATAGGCCGGTTTACGCCCAATAGTAATATCCCCAACATTAGGCCCCAGATTGATTTGAACGGGTTCATGTCAATCCTTTAGCAAAAACTTCATCTTCAACATCTCATAAATTGGTAAACCGCCATGATGTCATCTTCTCTGATTGCTGTAAACCGGAGTGACGTCACCTATCATAACGAAGCTTATCCATTATGCTTCCTTGTTTAATAGATCTGCGGAAATCGAGGCGACAGCTCCATTTCGTGGCCCCTTGATTGTCGCGCCTGACACATGTCCTTTTGCCTTATAAATAGGACCGAAGGGTCATTTCTTTTCTCCCCTTCGTGCCTTTCTTCTTCATCTTCCTCGCGTCGCCAGCCTCGGAGCTCCGCCGCTGCCGTCAACTTCTGCACCAACCTTGGCTGCTGCATCAACCTGAACGCACCAGAGCACCGCGGCAACCTTTCGTGTCTTCCTCAACTCTGGTAAGTCTTCTGCTCTTCTCAACACAAATCTGTTCTAGGGTTTCGTGTTCTTGCAGTGTTCATCACCTGTTCGTGTTCATATACTAGCTCCTGGATGCATCTGTGAACCCCTGCTCTGTGTAGCGGTAGCTTTTAGTATCCGCCCTTAGTTTCATGCCCAAGACCATGGATCTCACATATATTTCTGCCCATTGATTCAATACTGTTTTGCTTTGAGCTTTTGAATATTTTTCTTATTTTCTGAACTTGCTTCAGATCCAACGCTGTAGAGAAATCTTGTGAAATCTGTTTTTGCATACTTATCCATCCGCAATCTCAGCTATTTCAATACTTAGATCAAGCGGTTTAACTTTGTAGAAAAAATTTCCAAACCGGTACATACCATTAGTCCCCTTGTTGAACCGCCAGTTGTTGTTGCTCCATAAAACTCCGGTTTAGAGAGATCAGTCTCCGGTTTAACATTGCACATACCAATGTACCTTAATCAATGCATTTTTGAACCGGGATCATCTACCTTGTAGATTTCATCATGGCCAAGCAAGTATATGAGTGCAACTGGGTTCCTTCCCGTGTCACAGAGGCTCAACTGGACGATTTAGTCCTGATCGGCGCCTTAGGCAGCAAAGATACCATCCATTGGAGGGCTCCTGGCAAAGAATGCCCTCCCACACCTCAAGAAGGAGAGGTCGTCGTTTTCGTAGATCACTTAGCCTGGGGTTTTAAGCCGCCCGGTTCTAAATTTTACCGGGATGTTTTAGCCGATTTTCAACTCCATCCACAAGATACTGGCCCCAACTCTATTACAAACATGTGTCACTTCCAAGTGCTCCGTGAGACGTTCTTTCAAGAGGAGCCCATAGTGGAATTGTTCAGAGACTGTTTTCATCTGAACCACCATACTGAGTTTACTGACGGCTCCAATACAGAGTTGGGTGGCGTGGCGATTTAGAAAAGGAAGAGGTCACATACCCTCACGCCAAACTGCACAACCACCCCAAAGAGTGGAATCAAACATGGTTCTATTGCAAAGACACCTCCCCTGCTGGTGAAAATCCCTTGCCTGGCTTTCGTCCGGAGCGGCTCAGCAATACACACCCCTTTCCGCAAAGTTTGACTGCACAAGAGAGAAGCAAATATGCTCCTCAACTGTCGAAGCTCAGAGCCTTTATGGCCAACGGTTTAACAGGGGTTGATCTCGCCCGCTGTTGTATATCATGGAGCATACTGCCCCTTAGTCAATGCTCCGGTTTGATGTGCGAGTATACTGGCAGTGTTGATGATCCACTGCGACATTCCAACATCCAGCTCACCGATGAAGAAATCACAGAGGCTGTGAATAAGATGCTGACTGAACCGGAACACATCTGTGCTAAAACCGGCCTGCTTCCCTTCTGTGCCACCAACAAACCGCCAGCTGTAAGAGTTTGATTTTTCTTTTTGCTGAATCTGCTGTTGATATATCTTGTCATTGTTTAATATCAGTGTCCGTGTAACCAGGGCAATGATCCGTTTTGGAGCAAGAAACTGCCGCAGGAGAAACCAGAAAAACCAGACAAACCGGAAAGGGCAACCCGGCAAAAGACTAAAGCTGTGAAGAAGACTGCCCACAGGAAAAGAACCACTGCATCCTCTAATCCGGCCCCTGATGATGATGTGGATAATCCGGACCTTGAGGTAGGGCTTGACTCACTTGGCTTATTTTTCATGCGTCTTATTGATGATGATATTTGTCAGGACGATGCCGAAGCCAGCCATGCTGATGCTGCAGAGGTAATTATTCTCTCTTCCGATTCAGAACCTTTGCCTTCACTAAAAATCCGTCAGGGAAACCGGAAAGTTAAATTTTCTCATCCTCTTGCTTATTTGGATCCCAAATTTCTTATGAAGACCCAACAGCACGAAGCTCGTCGCACAACCCGGCACAGCGGCTAGGTAGTTACCTCCGCCGGTTTACCGAACAGTCCGGTTCGGAAACGCCGTTCAGAGGTCTCTAATTTGCTTGTCAGTGCTTGTCCTAAAGCGGGCTGCTTTCGTCAACCTCTTAATCCATCTGACTCCGATTACCAGGTTACTTCCCACTCATCCTCTGGCGAGTCATCGACTACTCAGCTGCCACCGCTCAAAACGGTGCTTGGGTAAGCTATACTTATCATAATATTTGCAGTACATCGCCTTGGAACATATGTTGTATTTGATTTTGTTATTCCTTTCAGGGCCAAGCCTAGGCCAAGCAAGAAGGCTCGCCTGGACAAAGCGGCCGAAGAGGATGCTGTCCTTGAACCGGGCAAAACACCAGATCTTGAAGCGGCTATTCCAAAGGATATACCCAATGATCCACCGGAGCAAGACGACGATCTTATTGCTGAAGAGAGACCTATTGATACCTCAAATCCTGTCAATCAGCCCACAAGCTCCATCCGGATTGAGAAATCCACTGGTCCAACAAAGCCTACTGACAAGCCAACAACCCCAGTGCAAACCGGCGATACCAAGGATGATGAGGTTGTCATTATTGGCACTGGCCATACAGAGCCAAGCAATCCTGTCGCTCTGTCCAAACATTCTGCCAAGGAAGAATTTGCTGCCTTTGGCAAAGGCAAGTGGAATGCTGATCTGGCGACTTATGCTGCTCTGAACGCCCAAGATATCCATTCCGGCTACCTGAACCGGCTGTATACCAGTCGTGACTATGAAGCCGGTCTGGTTAATATGATGAAAGATAAATATGAGGTAACTTCCATATGCTCTTTCCTGCTTGTCTATTTCAATTCTTGTTGACGCTCCTAGCCCCTGAGGGCCAGTTTGTAATCTTCTTTCAAACCGGGACTGACTAATATAAATCTTAATGCTTTGAAATTCACTGATGTAGTCCCCAAGGGCCGGTTCAACTTAGCGTATTTAAACCGGGACTTTAAGTAATTGAGATCGCCGCATCAGAATATATACGCGCAAATAGCCATTAGCCCCCAAGTGCCAAGTTGAATACTTGTATTGATCTTGGGACTTTGTAAGCAATTGAAAGATGAAGATCAAATATGCATTAGCCCCCAAGTGCCAAGTGCATAACTTGTTATGTGGTTGGTACTTCAATCCTTGTACCGTTTTGCTAAATCATATAACTGTCTGCATGCAGGCTGAGCTGAAGATGAAAGAAAGCCAAGTCGCATCTCCAAGATAATCTGAAATCCCAACAAGCTGAAACCTCCAAAGCAAAAGAGGAATTAACCAGCGCTTTAAGCGCCATGGAACAGCTTAAGGAGAACTTCAAGAAGAAGAGGGCGGATTGGGCCACTGAAAAATCTGCTTTAATCAAACAAGCAGAAGATGCCGAGGCTGCACTAAAACCGGTGGCGGATGAACTGACCAGCATAAAGAGGCACGTGCATGCCATGACCACTGCTATCTTTGGTAAGCCGGTTTGACTTCTGAACTAATTCTGCCGTCTTACAGAGCTGCCGGTTTGTTAACCCTTTATGATATTTCGGGGACACGCATTGGTCACTTGGGGTCAGATGTGCGGAAAAAATTGAAAGCCGCCTATACGTTGGTCGAACAACTGTACACTGGTGCACAGCGGATCATCTGTACTGCATCCCACAACAAGCCGGCGCCCACCTTGATTCAGGACACTCTGATGAAACTGTCGGTGCTTCCTGCCCGGGTTGAAGAGCTGAAGAAATCTGTTGCTTGAACCGGTGCGATCAATGCCTTAATCCGGGCAAAAGCTTGGGTGCCGGATTTTGATCCTATTGAAGCGGTTCAGGGCTATCCCAGCTTGAAGGAAGACGGGTCAGAGTTTGGTGAAGAGGATCTGCGAGCAATAAACTAGGAGGTGCGTCTGCTAGCTTGTCAATTGGCTGAAGAAGCAGACTTGTCTCATTATCAAGCCCAATATGAGAATCAAAACAAGCGAATAGCTGCACCAATTCATGAAGCGGAAAATCTTATCCCTCCAATCCGTAAGCATACTTATGCTCCCGATATTGACCCGTCCTTGCTGATCCATGATGAAGCTGTTTTTCAAGCATTAATGGGAATCGACTGGACAACTGTTAGTTCCAGCCGCTGGGTAGAGAAACTGAAGCTGAAGCGGCGCAGGATGACCCACAACCATCAGGCCAGGTTGGTGACCAAGCTTGAACCGGAAGCCGGTTTAAAACTGCTTCTCCTTTGCGAAAAACAATGATCTTATTGTGGGCACCGTGTTGCCTTGTAATAGGCTAGCTGATACTTTTGATGTTGATATGCCTTCGTGCATAATCGCTGCCACTTGCTCTTCCTTTGGGTGATGAACTTTCCAAAGTACTTTCTGCAATAAAAAATCTTCAAGTGCCACCGCGGTTGTACTGTTAGGCGGAATATGATGTCTGCATATATGAAATCAAAACATCCGATTTTTTTAAGTATATGACCAAATTTTTGAGATACATAATACCTGCCATCATTGAGCGTGAAGTTGGCTTGGCCAATCTTGAAGTGGAGTTTTATAAACCCACATTGTTGGAGGAAATAGCAGCTCCTATATATATATGATGCCGGTTTACCATGTAAACCATGTCGGGTTATAATAAACACCGTGTTACTCCATAATAGGATGTTAACAAAAAATCAAACCGGGAAATAGTCGCCGGATTAAAAATGGACCGTGTTCCGTCAATTGACAGTGTGAACCGGTTGAAAACTTTGTCGGTTTAAAAAAATGCATTAAAAAGAAAGAAATATCTTTCAAAGAAAACTGTGAAGCAAAGGCAATGACAAAACCGTTTGCAAAAAAGGCTTATTTGAGCTGATCAGATGGCGTTACCATGGCCGAACACGACCTAGCTCCCGATAGGTGTAACTATGGTTCTAGTCAGCCAGGTCCCCAAATGAAACCGTGGCATTTATGCCGATCAAGTGGCATGGAAATTGTTCGGGTTCGACCAAGCCCCCAAGTGATTCTGTGGCCTTAGGCCGATCAAGAGGCATGACTGGTTCAGACGTGACCAAGTCCCCAAGTGATCTGGTGGCTCTCACCTATCAAGAGGTATTGTATTGGTTCGGACACGACCAAACCCCCAAGTGATATAACATGATGCTTTTAAAAAGCTAACTCAAGGGGTAAACCGGAGGCCGCTTTAGAACAACTCCGTGTAACCACACATGATGTAAAAGAACAGATACCCCGCTTTAGCTGAGTTTCCAGTTTATTATATTTAATCATAATATATACATCATTGTAATATGTACATAAGTAGAGCCAATGGCTCAGGTATAGTAAGGCCGAAGATGAGCTATGTTCCACGGCCTATTGGTCTCCTCCTCTGATGTACGTGAGTCCTTATGCTCTCGAATATCGATCAGATAGTATGACCCATTGTGCAGATTCTTGCTGACCACGAAAGGCCCCTCCCAAGGTGGGGATAGCTTATGCATATCAGTCTGATCTTGGATGAGCCGAAGCACCAAATCTCCTTCCTGAAAGGTTCTGGTTCTGACTCGGCGACTGTGATAACGACAAAGATCCTGTTGGTAAATCGCCAAGCGGGCAGCTGCTATGTCACGTTCTTCATCCAACAGGTCCAAAGTGTCCTGCCGTGCTGTCTCATTGTCTGCTTCAACATATGCCGCCACACGGGGTGAATCATGACGGATATCACTGGGGAGAACCGCCTCCGCTCCGTAAACCATGAAGAACGGTGTGTATCCTGTTGATCTGTTGGGTGTAGTATTGATTCTCCATAACACAGATGGTAACTCTTCTACCCAACAACCCGGTGTTCTCTGCAAAGGAACCATAAGTTGGGGCTTGATGCCTCTCAAGATCTCTTGATTAGCCCTTTCTGCTTGACCATTGGATTGTGGATGTGCCACCGATGAGACGTCGAGCCGGATGTGCTCCCGTTCGCAGAACTCCTTCATAGCACCTTTGGACAAATTGGTACCATTATCTGTGATGATACTGTGTGGAAAGCCAAACCGGAAAATCACTATTTTGATGAACTGAACCGCCGTGGCCGCATCACACTTGCTAACAGGTTCTGCCTCCACCCACTTTGTAAACTTGTCAACCGCCACCAGGAGGTGGGTCTTCTTATCTTTGGACCTTTTGAAAGGCCCAACCATATCCAGCCCCCAAGTCGCAAACGGCCAAGTAATTGGAATCATTCTCAATTCTTGAGCCGGTACATGAGCACGTCTTGAAAACTTTTGGCAACCATCACATCATCTGACCAGATCCTCTGCATCAGCATGAGTAGTTAACCAATAAAAGCCATGGCGAAACGCTTTAGCCACCAGAGATTTTGAACCGGCATGGTGACCACAATCTCCTTCGTGGATCTCACGCAAAATTTCACGGCCTTCTTCAGGAGACACACAACATTGAAATGCTCCTGACACACTGCAATGATGCAACTCGCCATTGATAATAGTCATGGACTTGGATCGCCGGATTATCTGTCGGGCCAGAGTCTCATCCTCTGGTAACTCGCCCCGGTTCTTGTACGCCAGGTAAGGAAGCGTCCAATCCGGAATAACATGAAGAGGTGCCACCAATTGAGCCTCCGAATCAGGAATAGCCAAATCCGCTTCACCAGGGATCTTGACCGACGGGTTGTGCAGCACATCCAGAAAAACATTGGGCGGGACCGGTTTGCACTGAGAGCCCAGCCGGCTTAAAGCATCCGCCGCTTCATTCTTCCGTCGGTCCACGTGGTCCACCTGATATCCTTTAAAATGACCTGCAAAAATGTCCACCTCACATGATACGCTGCCATGAGTGGGTCCTTGGAGTCCCAAGTGCCAGACACTTGTTGAGCCATGAGGTCCGAGTCACCAAAGCACTTAACTCGACTTAGGCTCATCTCCTTAGCCATCTGAAGACCATGGAGCAAGGCTTCATACTCAGCTGCATTGTTAGTACAAGGAAACATTAAGCGGAGAACGTAGCAAAACTTATCACCTCGTGGGGAAGTTAATATGACTCCAGCCCCCGAGCCTTCCAATTGCCTGGACCCGTCAAAATGGATGGTCCAATATGTGTGATCCGGCTTTTCCTCCGGTTCTTGCATTTCCATCCAATCATTGATGAAATCAACCAGTGCTTGAGACTTCACCGCTGTCCGAGGCACATACTTCAATCCGTGTGGCCCAAGCTCTATAGCCCACTTGGCAATCCGGCCAGTCGCTTCCTGGTTCTGGATGATATCCCCCAAAGGAGCAGAACTGACCACCGTAATTGGGTGCCCTTGGAAATATTGCTTAAGCTTCCAGCTTGCCATAAAAACTCCGTACACCAGCTTCTGCCAATGCGGATACCTTTGCTTGGACTCAATAAGTACCTCGCTGATATAATAGACCGGACGTTGAACCGGATGCTCCTTACCTGCCTCCTTTCGCTCCACCACAATAGCCATGCTGACCGCACGAGCATTAGCAGCCACATATAGCAGTAACGACTCCTTGTCAATGGGAGCGGCGAGCATAGGCGGATTGGCCAATTGCCGCTTTAAGTCCTCAAATGCTTCATCAGCAGCAGAACTCCAGACGAACTGATCCGTCTTCTTCAACATCTGATACAAAGGGATTGCCTTCTCACCAAGACGGCTAATAAACCGGCTTAACGCGGCAATCCGGCCTGCCAGGCGTTGAACATCATTGATACACTTCGGTTTAGCCAGGGAGGTGATGGCTGTGATTTTCTCCGGATTAGCCTCAATTCCCTTGTTGGACACCAGAAAACCCAATAACTTGCCCGCCGGTACACCAAAGACACACTTGTCCGGATTAAGCATCATCTTGTATGTCCTCAGGTTATCAAAGGTTTCCTTCAAATCATCAATCAGAGTCTCCTTCTCCCTGGATTTGACCACGATATCATCCACGTAAGCATGTACATTACGGCCAATCTGCTTGTGAAGACAATTTTGCACACACCGTTGATAAGTTGCCTGGGCACTCTTGAGCCCAAAGGGCATAGACACATAGCAGAAGGCTCCAAAGGGAGTTATGAATGCCGTCTTCTCCTGGTCCTTAACTGCCATTTTGATCTGATGATAGCCAGAATATGCATCCAAAAAACTTAAATGCTCACAACCCGCCGTAGCATCAATAATTTGATCAATACGGGGGAGGGCAAAAGGATCTGCTGGGCAAGCCTTATTAAGATCTGTGTAATCCACACACATGCGCCAGGTGCCGTTTTTCTTAAGGACCAGTACCGGATTGGCAAGCCACTCAGGGTGAAAAACTTCAACAATAAAGCCAGCTGCTAAAAGCCTGGCTACCTCTTCTCCAATCGCCTTGCGTCTTTCTTCGTTAAACCGGCGGAGGAACTGTTTCACCGGTTTGTATTTAGGATCCACATTAAGGGTGTGCTCAGCAAGTTGCCTTAGTACACCTGGCATGTCAGAGGGCTTCCATGCAAAAATGTCCCGACTCTCACGGATGAACTCGATGAGTGCGCTTTCCTATTTCGGATCCAAGTTGGCACTGATGCTGAACTGCTTGGACGAATCACTAGGTACAAAGTCAACAAGCTTAGTTTCTGCTGTCGATTTGAACTTCAGGGCCGGATCATGCTCCGTAGTTGGCTTCTTTAATGGAGTCATGTCCGCCGGATCAACATTGTCCTTATAATATTTCAGCTCCTCGGTGGCACAAACCGACTCTGCATAGGCCGCATCTCCTTCCTCGCACTCCAAAGCAATTTTGCGGCTTCCGTGAACCGTTATTGTCCCCTTGTGACCCGGCATCTTGAGCTGCAAATACACATAACAGGGTCGTGCCATAAACTTGGCGTAGGCCGGTCAACCAAACAGGGCGTGATATGGACTTTGGATTTTCACCACTTCAAACGTCAATGTCTCCGACCTGGAATCATGATCATCTCCAAAGGCCACTTCCAGAGCTATCTTACCAATAGGATATGCTGACTTGCCAGGTACTACACCATGGAACACCGTATTAGGCGGTTTGAGATTTTTATCTGTTAGTCCCATACGACGGAAGGTCTCATAGTATAAAATATTAATGCTGCTCCCTCCATCCATGAGTGCTTTGGTGAACTTGTAACCTCCCACCTGAGGTGCCACCACCAGAGCCAACTGACCCGGATTATCAACCTGGGGAGGGTGATCCTGTCTGCTCGATATGATCGGCTGCTCAGACCAGCGCAGATAACGGGGCACGACCGGTTCCACAGAGTTAACTGCCTGCCTCTGAACCTTCCGGTCTCGCTTGTCCAAGCTAGTGGTGAAAACATGGTACTGCCCACTATTCAACTGCTTTGGGTTGCTTTGGTAACCTGACTGTTGCTGTTGTTGGTTGTAACCACCCTGGTTGTTCTGATTATTTTGATCATTATGTCCGCCCGGATTACCATTAAATCCTAAACCGGAATTTCCTCCACCGTAACCTGGCCCGGACCCTGAGCCACCGCCGGAGCCGTGATCATATCGGAAAGCATTAGAATTCTTGAAGTCCTGCATAATGAAGCAATCCTTCCAAAGGTGGTTTGCTGGCGCCTCCTTCGTCCCAAGTCTTGGACAGGGCTGGCTCAGTAGATAGTTTAGGCGGTCCGGGTTAGGGTTGGGTGCCCCATTGCGATTTTTCGGTTTACCCTTGTGTCGCTGGCCATTGTCCTGCGTGTTGGTATTAGCCACAAAGTCCATGTTACCATCCGCTTTACGCTTGCCTCCACCACCATTGCCTGCCCAGTGATGCTGCTGACCTTTGGAGTTGTTGTTCCTCTTTCCCTTCCCTGCCTTGTCATCATCAGATTCGGGATCCTTGGTACTATCAGAATCAGCATACTTTACCAAAGCAGCCATGAGGGTCCCCATGTTAGTGCAATGACGCTTCATCCGTCCCAACTTCAGCTTTAGGGGCCCAAACCGGCAGTTGCCTTTTAGGGTTAATACAGCGGTGTCAGCGTTGATGCGGTCTAATGAATGCAACACTTGTGAAACCCGGCGCACCCAATGAGTCGTCGATTCTCCTTCCTCCTGGATGCAGGCAGCTAAGTCCACTATCGACATAGGCTGTTTACATGTATCCTTGAAATTGCTGATAAACCGGGCTCGTAATTGGGCCCATGAACTGATAGAATTAGCCGGCAAGCTTTTTAACCAAGTACGGGCCGTTCCTTCAAGCATCATGGTGAAGTATTTCGCACACGCCGCGTCATCCACATCAAGCATCTCCATGGCCATCTCATAGCTCTCCACCCATGTCTCTGGAGGTTGATCCGCCGTGTAATTTGGTACTTTGCGCGGGCCTTTGAAATCATTGGGCAGGCGCACATTGCATAAAGCAGGGACAAGGCAAGGCACCCCCAAAGAACTAGAAGTAACACCAGGTTCGATCGAGATAGTTGGACGAACCGGCGTGAGCTGCCGAGCCTGATGCTGTGCGGTCAACTCGGCCTCCCTACACGCTCGGGCCCGGTCCACCACTTCCTGAGCGTTATCAGCACCACCCACCGGGTTGTTGCCACGGGGTGCTCCACGTCGTTCATTACTCGACACTGCCGGTTCATCCATATGTCTGCTATAGCTACGGCTTGGATGGGGGGTTGAGTGGATCCGGTCGCGGCTATACGAGTATGCTTCCTGTTGGACCAAAGCTGTCCTCAGAAGCTCCTTAACCCGTCGCATCTCTACTGCCTGCGGCGAGTCACCTTCAATTGGAATGGCCTCCAGTCGTGCAGCAGCGGTGACGAGATTGTCCATTGGGTTGGAGTAGTGACCCGGAGGTGTTTAAAACAGCCTGAGGTATAACGGTGTTTTGACGAGGTGGGTCCATCCGACGAGGCTGAACCGGTGCACCGGTCCCAGGAGCTTCCGCCCGGTTTCCCTCCAGCGGATTACCGACTCCTGCTCCCAGGGTGTTGAAAAGGTCTCTGGCCTCGAAAACCGGAGGCAAACGGGATCGGTACTTCCTGCTCATGACTTCATGCGACGCGCTCTGGTCTAGCATGAGCCTGTAGGCTTGTGCGTCTAGAGCGGCCTGCTCTATGGCCATCCTGGTGTCCTCAGCTGCCAGATCCGCCTTGGCCTAGGTGATCTGTTCCTTTACTTTTGCAATCTCTGCGTTGTGGATGTCCTGATCCGCCGGATTAGCTTCCGCCATAAGCACAGCCAATGCATCAAATAGCTCTGATAGAACTTGAGCCGGCGGGCGCACAGGACCTCCTGCCCCGGCAACCATCGCCGCTGCTGAACCGGAGGTTGTTGCCGCAGCGGTCGAAGAATGAAGCGCTGCTTGTGTGCCGGCCATGAATATTCCGACTCGGTTGGGCAGATCAGAGGGGTCTGGAATACTGTCGCCATCGGAACAGCCCCTAATCCGGCCATCCTGTAGCTGATAAAGAGATTCGGTTTCCCCGGTCGATGACTCGTCATCGGAACAAACGATGGTTTCGCCGCGAGATTCCGATCCATCCTCATAACTTCCTCCATGAATGACTCCCACAAAGGCACGCTTCATGGCCGGTTTAACCTGGGTGGATCGCGCACGCTGAGCCGTCTCGACGAGGTCGGTGCAGATGTCCGGCTCAGGGCCCGGTGCACCGATCTTGCCAGTGAAAACGTGAATGCCACCAAAGGGGACCCAGTACCTGTACTCAACTGAGCCGGCCTCGGGGCCCCAGCCTGCGTCGTCGATGTAGAGCTTGCCGCGACGACTCTTAGTCATCCGGCCTACAGCGTAGCCCTCGAGCCCTTCAAAGCGGCCCTCCAAGAACCTGAAACCATCGTGCGATAGCCCCACGGTGGGCGCCAACTGTCATGGTTTTGTCACGGCAGATGTCCTAGAGAAAGGACTTAGTCGTGGAGCCATCGCGACGGGTTAGCTTGAAGGGGTTAAAGCGGACATAGGGACGCAAGAGAGTTTATACTAGTTCGGCCCCTTCAATGAAGGTAAAAGCCTACGTCTAGTTGTGATGGAATTGATGGGGTTTCGATGACTAGGGAGCAAACAAGCTTCGCCTATGTCTCGAGTTGTTTTCTGTCGTCCTTGAACCGCCGCCGGGTCGTCCCCTTATATACACGGGTGACGCCCGTCGGTTCACAGAGTCCCAACACCGGTCCATATTCATATCCGGGTTGGTCTCTCCTTATTCCTAACTTACAATACAAGTTTATATACAAATGCCGGTTTACAGCTACAAGTCTAAAACCGACCACGGGCCTTAGGCCTTCGTCTGTCTTCTTGGGCTTTAGCACTCTTGAACTACTGATGAAGTTGACCCGGCCCATATAGGCCGGTTTACGCCCAGCAGTACTATCCCCAACAGTGCGTGTGTGTATACTATCGACAAACTAGCCCCCAAGCTTGTATAACATACTAAGGTCCTAGGGTTACAAATCATATATAGTCGGCTTATCACAAGTGGGGATAGAGTCCTCCGCGACTCTGGTAGCTTCGTGTTGTACGCCGAGTCCTCCACATGGGTCTTCTTATAACACGTCTCGGTCCAACCTATATGTGGCGCAAGATGGAACCGACCCATGAGTCTTCATGTTGACCCACCACAACTAGAAATGATGTGCCCACCACACCACACACGCAATCGGCCACTAAGAAAATAAGCATATACAATAGTACAACGGTATCTAGCTCACGATACGTCTCCATATTTTGTTGATGACACTGACGGACTTTGCATTTGATGCGTGCTCCTTATTTTGTTGATGACACTTACGGTCATTGTATTTGAAGCGAAAGCACGATATGGTCACTGGACTTCAGAATAAGCTCATCACGGTCACCACATACATTTTCTCGTGCTAACCAACATGTGGTTGGATGGTTAGAGGACAGTGGTTTCTCGAGCCCACCAAGGTTAAAGTCCTGGTGCTCGCATTTATCTTGTGTTAATTTCAGTATTTTCCGGCGATGTACGTTCAATGGGAGGAGACATTCCACTCGACTACGAGGCACCTATGGTGACTTCGTAAAATCTCAAGATCATATATGTTGGCCCACTCTCTCGAAGGTGCTCATAGGGGTAGGGTTCGCGTGTGTGCGCTTATAGCGGTGAGTGCTTGCGCGTATATATGAGCCCTTGCGTCTGTACCATGTTAAACAAATACATATCATGATTATACGGTCACTGGCTCACCCGTACAACTCCGTATTTTGTTGATGACACAATCAATTGACCAGTCAAACGTTCCACGCGGCACAACTAGTGTTGCACCATCGGGGCGCGTAAACGTGGGGCCCACCTGTCAGCCCGTATATGAAAGAAAGAAATGGTAGTTTGAATCTGTACGGTGTTAATAAAATAGGAGTACAGTTTAGGGTGATCATACGGTCACTGGCTCACCATACAGCTCCGTAATTTGTTGATAACACGATCAATTGACCAGTCAAACGATCCACATTCAGCAGCGCACATTACCATAGGGCCCACCCATCAACGCGTATATGAAGGACAAAAATGGTAACAAATGAGTGGTTTCGGGGAGGGAGGGCCGGCCGCGGGCGGCGGGGGCTGGCGGCTCAGGGGGGTGGAGTTTGATGATAAACTGGAGGCCCTTGATTTCGTATCCAACGGCTGGAAAATCTAATGATCAGAGATGAAAAAGTCAGTCGACTGACGTGTAGCCTCACCCCGCACGTACACATGCACGCACGCAAGACATGCACGCATGTAGGCGTGCAACACTGACACGTACACACGCATGCATGCTGGCATGCAACACTGGCACATACACATGCACTCACGAACACACGCACCTACACACCCATGCATTCAACACTAAAACGTACCCTTGCACGCACGCAACACTCGCACGCCTACATGCACACAGCGCACGACACAAGACACACTTTCAACCTATACGTGCATGCACCCTTTGTTAAGGACATGGATTGTTACGGGTATTAATCAATTTTATCTGTGATAAGAAGAACATTGATGTTTGCAGCGGTCTTTATGAATCACAACGTATCGAACGGGCTTTCAACATAGTAGGCTTATCTACATGAAAAAGATGACGTCACACTCAATGAACAATCATCGGTTTATGAAATGCCCGCTTCTGACCGCCTTGGCCCACCAAAGGTTCCTTTGCTGTGTGCTGCCTGCGTTGGTTCACTGACATGCATGCCATGCACCCAAAGAGCCCACATGTCAGTGGAAGAACGACGCGGTGCCCTAGGTCAGAGTTGAGGGCACCACTCGTGGCACGCCCGGCTGAACACGCCTCCGTGCCGCATTCAAACGCCTCCATGAAACTCGCCCATGTGGAAGCCGAGAAACCCACTCTGGACACACATCCGTTCATGACCGGGCCACTCCCCTATCTCCTCCACCATTTTGTCCACTCTTACAATGGCTTACGAAGAGTAGTTATTCCGCATCCAAGCCGGCTGGGGAGCCCGCCGGATACGAGCTATGCAGCTCGCTGATCCACCTCCCTCCCCTCGCCCGACGGAGCCAATTGCCGCCCCAAGCCGTGGAATTTTGCCATGTGTTGTTTTCATGGACTAGCAAGATGCACGTGCATTGCACGGAACATCAAGATGCATTTTTTTAAAAAACTCCCGCATGAATGCAAGGGATAATTAATGTCCTCCTTTGCTAGTACCACGAGGCAAACACCATTAATATTGCATCGATTAGTGTTAGTGGCCTTGTATATCTGGAAATTGTAATTTTGATAGTGGCCCCTTGTATATAAAAATGGAGGGAGAAAGATGAGAGGTAAGGTGAGGAGGAGTGGGGCATGGTGGTGACTGGTGGTCGGACTGGGCGGAGGCATGGGGATGGACGGCGCATTATGTCTAGGTTTGTATCTCTCTCACACACACCCACGTAGGTTGGGGACGTGCACGAAGAGAAGAGGTGCACGCACGGCGCACGTACTCCCGTCTCTTTCCCAACCACACCCGCGCGGGTACACGGTGGAGCTCATTTCTGTACGAAAAAGGCAGCCCACGTGGTAATTTGGCACATGTACTGGTTGTCCACTTGGTGGAGGGAGGATCGTCTACCACGGGTGAACAAACAAATTGCGACTTGACGCGTTATGTTAAATTAAAAAAAGAGGCAAACCATGTGGGGCCTACCTTAGAGGCAAGGCTCTATACACTGGAGTACTTTTGATGTGTCGCGTCAACTCGCAGAACGAGGAGAAGCTTGCTTAGTACACCGTCTCCCCCGCCCATGGGCACGGTGGCCCGCAGGATGAGGTGAAGCTTGCTTACTAGTACGCCTTACGCCCGCTCCCTCGCTCACGCGCGTGGTGGCTCACAGCACGAGGAGAAAATTTTACTACTCCCTCCGTTTACTCCTCGTCCCTACTACGTACTTTGGTTAGTACTCCCTCCATTTACTTATATAAGGCCACTATAAAAAAATACATTTTGCATCTATACAAGGCCACAAATAGTAATCGAGACAAAAGTTACTACTCCCTCCTTTCCAGTTTATGGCTCAATTTCAAAATCTCTCCAACCAAGGTAGACGGTGAGTGGTCGAATTAATTTCGTATGTTGCACAAGTAATTAGTACGCTCGTTTTTCTCAAGAAGTTATGTTTACCGAGGCATTAATTAGAACGAATGCATGAATGACAACTAAATTTCCATGAACTTGTACATGCATTGGTTAGTTTCCTCTTGACACTGCTTGCGTCGGGTGATCTAACGCACCTCGAAAGCCAACATGTAATGGTACTACTACTAGTATAGTAGAATTGAGACTTATCAAACGGAAAAAAGAATGTTTTCTAAATGAGCCCTATAAACCCTAGTGGGTACGTACTCCGTAAAAACAGATTTTTCCAAAACTAAGTCGCTCCCTTTCATGAATTCTGTAGTATACTCCTCCGTCGACGCTCCCTTTCATGAATTCTCTACTTCCTATCGCCGACATGTGGGACATATAGCAACCGGGTCGATGTGTCAAGCACCAAATAACAGTGCAGAACAGGAGGGGGACGCACCCCACTCGTACCAGCCCAGTAGTAGTAATGAGCAATGAGACGTCAAATCACAATGTCGCACTTTCCCAGACGGACAAAGCAACCATTATTTCACACTTCGGTTCGCCATCATCTCAAACCACGTACTAGTATTGCTTCTTCCTCAAGAGGGACACGCGCATCGCCTTGGTACATCATGACATGTGGGACCGCATGACAGGCCATGCTCCCCCGCCGATCGCTCGGTAAAATCACCTCATTTTTACTATACTTCCTCCGTATCAGTTTACTACATGGCATGCACGTCGTTCTAGGTTGAGAATTTAACTGGCTATATATGTGATGAACAGTACTCTAGCCTTTTAAAAAATGTATACTTTTGTACAACAGTAGTATCGATGGATTGCGCCATGGAGCAAAAATTGAAATTTAAAAAAGGTGGTACATATAGAGAGCGCTTGTCGCCAAATTATGCATATAGTACTATTAAAAAGGCTAGTCACAATAATGGTGTCCAACACAACCCACCCCTCAAATAAAACTAAGAGGGTGCTTGGATACGTTTTAGTCCCATGACTAAAAGTAGTGGGACTAAAACATGTAGCCTCACCCATGCTTGGATCCAAATACTAAAAAGGCTAAAATCAAGTTAATGAGCATTTATTATCCTCGAAACCCTCCAATCCAGAACTCGCATGTGTTAAAGGAGAGGAGTTAAATGAGTAGAGAGAGGACTAATCCACATTTTAGTAGGGGTACCCCTGACTAAATTTTTTTAGTCTCAAGACTAGTTTTAGCCCCTCTTTAGGCTGGTCGTAATGGTAGTATGATAACTAGTATCATGCATGCCAACTAGGCAATTTTGATGAGGTGTCATAATATTAAATGAAGAAAGAGAGGGTGGAGTATCATATCATGATACCGTATCATAATAAATGATATGCTACTTTGTGTCATGCATGGCAATAAATAGAGTACTACATGATACTAATATGTGATACTATGCATTAGGGAGGTAGTATCATACACTAGTATCATATGCATGATACTAGTATATGATACTCCCTGTTACAACCAGCCTTAGTCAGGGGTGCTTGGAACTTTAGCCTCTTAAAGAGACTATTTTTAGTCAGACTAAAATAAGTCCCTTGGATCCAAGCACCCTCTAAGCATCCTGGAATTCTTTGACAAAACTAAGCACCCTGAAATTCTTTGACAACTAAACTGCTGGCTATATGATGTTGGCCATATATATTGTACGTATATAATGTGAAGAAACGAGTGGTAGTACTATACCAGCTAAAAGATGAAATGTAAGAAATACTAGTATGTACGTACTGAAGAGTTAAAGTAACTAGAAGAAACATAACATAGTTCTGCTGGGGGCTCAGCACAACACACCCCTCAAATTAAATTAAGCACACCTGAAATTAAACTTTGCAACTATTCCAGTAGACACTGCATTAGAACCACCATGAGCAACGACACTGCCACCTTACTCGGAGTCCTCGTCCACGTCCTCGACTTCGTCCTTGTCCCTCTTCCTCTTGGCCGATACTTCTTTGCTTGAACTGCACACTTGGCTATTGCTCTTCATCCAACCCTTGTAGATATTGAAGCAAAGGTAGCCATCCATTGCAGCATAGTCGATGTGGTCTATATCTAGTACATTCCGCTGCCATGCATGACAATGAAACGTGTATGGAGGTTTCTCCAGTTTACCGTACGAAGGATGAACCATGGCTCCTGCCAGGGTCAGCATTGAAGGCTGATGAGAGGACACCAGCCGATTTCTGGAGGTCGAAGGTCTTGCCTACAACGAGGCCTATCCGATGCAGGACTTCTTTGTCATTACCAAAGTCTACAGTAACAAATTTGACTAGGTTGCTCTCGAGGGAGTCCTTAAAATCCTGGCACTCAACGTCGGCATGGCATATGTGGTAGACCAAGCATAAGTCATGCACACAAACCTGGATCACGGCGGGCTTCTTCCTCTCTTCGTCCTTTAGATCCTTCTCTCGTCCCAGGACTGTGGTGTACTCAACATCTAGCCCAGCGACCCACTCATCATCTGAGCCTTCGAACATGCGTCTGAAGCGAGAAAGGCATCCTTTCACCGTCGTGGAAGAACGGGTGTAGATGGCGTCGAACTCATCGTCGATGATGGTTCTAACCTTGTACTCACCGCCGATCGTGGAGATTTGGGACGCCATGGATTTGGGAGGAGGGTTAGTATTAGTGGAACTGCCGTAATGTGAATGGACGGGACGACTAGGAGCGAACCTCCGTAGTATTGAAGGACGTGCAGGGACGAGTAGGAGCGAACTGCCAGCGTGTGAACGGCAGGGTAGTGGCTTTCCATTCTCCCATGATACGGGCTTCCGAGAGCCCTTGGATCTGAGATCGAACGGTTGCATGGCGTGATTCTAGACCTATGGGTGAATATCCTATCCTGGAGGGTTATTCTGCAAATTTTCAGCAACTTAGCATGCGACCGTTTGATCTCAGATCGAAGGGCTGCCAGCAGCCCATATCATGGTCGCGCCTACCACGACCGTCGCATCGCTCGCGGGGTTGCGCCCTTGGAGATTTAACACAGTGCGTTAGGCTATCTGATGTTGGCATGTCATACATAGTCATCACTTAGTCACTCATTCTACAACAAGGTTTGCTATAAGTGTATTTTTTTACTCCTCTCTATCTCTTTCTTCGTATTCAAGGAAGAAACGATGCTAAGCGCGTGTATTTATTGCATTTTCCAAGGAGTGACCTCTTCCAATGAAATGGTGTTGCTAAGTTTTCTTCATTTAATTAGCTATAGACTCAAAATTGTCTTTTCACCTAGGTACACGCGCTTAGCACCGTTTCTTCCTTGGGTCACCAAACTAGTCTCTCTCTTCTTGATTAACTTGCCACATCAGACTTTATGATTATGTGGCCAGCTTAAGCACCTGTAGGAGCAAGTAAAAGTAAGTACAATAGTGCACTTTACATGGCATTTTTGCATATGTGGAGGAAAGAGAGGCAAGGAAAAAGTGGAGAAGTGGGCTCTCATGCAAGAGCCAGCCTCTACTACATGGTGGAGCATTGGGAGAGGCACCTGTATGGAGGTGGTCAGGAATCTGGGAGACTCATGCCGGTCGTAGCACCGCAGTTAAAATGATAATGGCAAGTCAAATCACGGGGCCCCACCTGTCCAGCAGTAACTCGCTGTCAAATCACATAGCCCTACGTTTGCAGCAGCCTACTCCCTCGTCTTCTCGTGTCTCTGTCTAACCGACTAGGCGGAACTGCCCCACCACCTACCCCGCAGGAAAAGCCCCGCCCTCGACTTTGAAATACAACTACATCCGCTTAAGAATCCAATGATATACTTTTTGTGACATAGTAACTCATATTTAGTTAGTCAAATGGATGACCTAGAACTACGTGCAGGCCCTATAAACCGAGACGCCTAAAAATAAAAAAACCGAGACGGAGAGGGTAGTTCAGCACGTACTCCCTCCTTCCATCTATATAGGGCCTAATGCATTTTTCGAGGCTAACTTTGACCAAATATTAGAGCAATAATATATGACATGCAACTTACACAAAGCACACCGTTAAATTTGTGTGTAAAAGGAGCTTTCAATGATCTAATTTTCACATTGTGCATGTCATGTACTATTAATCTTGTCAATAGTCAAAGACGGTCTTAAAAAACGCATTAGCCCCTATATAGATGGAAGGAGGGAGTATCTTTTTAGATCAATATAGTCGGGATTCACCAAGGAGCAAAACCAAGTGGTAGGCTGCTCCTATCGTGTTGGCGTAGCAACTCAAGCAGGGTCAGTCCGCACACGAAATGGTGACACACTTAACAGGACCCCTTTGGCCGACATGTGTCTCATCCACCGTCTTGTTCCACGTGCGATGCACCAAATTACAGTTTGGAGCAGCGGTTGGAATTGGAGGCACCTCGGTCGTAGCACCATAGTAGTAGAAAATGAGCGACAAGGGGTCAAATCACAAAGCCCCACCTTTCCCGCATTAAGCTAGATGGACGAAGCAACCATCATTTCACTCTAGGGCGCAAGAGCATAAAGAAAAGAGAAAACAATGATGCGTGTGGCAGCTACCTAGGGCACCCTAGGGTAGGGGTCTCCACTACAGATCCTTTTTTGAAAGCGCCTCCACTACAAATCGGCTTCTCCCTCGTCCTCTTGAAGAAAACCGATGATGAGTGCGGTGGTAGGGTTTGTAGGAGTACTATGGCGTGCGGGGCCACGTCATAGTAAACGGGTTCGATCCGACACCTTAAATATGTGTGGGCCGCTTGGTTTTACGGGAACGAGGCAACATTTTGGGTTCGGGGACCAGTGGAGATATAGTACGCACAAAAAATTGTGGACGTAGGTTCGACCGAAAGGCAATGATGCATGGGCCCTGCATTTTGATATACCCGGGGCCGCGTGAAATTTGCTACTTTACTCAAAACTAGTATGGTACACATGTATTGAACGCATGAGATTTCGAAACCAAATTATGAATAAATACACACTATATGATGTAAAGCTTTGAGTCATATATGCATGATGTAGATGTTCATTTAGTTCTTATAGTTCATCTCATTCAAAATCAATAAGTTTTATAAAAATGTTAAGATTCATGGGGTTGTGCATTGTACTCCCTCCGTTCCAAAATAGATGACCCAACTTTGCACTAACTTTGTACAAAGTTAGTGCAAAGTTGGGTCATCTATTTTGGAATGGAGGGAGTAAATCATAAAGTAAAAAACAAATAATGGCAATTCATTTAGAAAAAAATAATCAATTATGATACAAAAGATTCTAGAACAAAGGAGAAGTGCTTGTGTTTTGAGGTTTGTGCATTATGCTTAAGTTCAACCATGGAGTCTTCTAAATTGTACATGTGGCAGATCTGGTGGAATGTTGATGATATCCAACGACCAGTAGTGCTCGGATTTGCCTATCTCTGCACTGTCGGGTTAGCTTCATCGAGTGACCATCTTTCAAAGTTATTGGCACACTATATAGTTCTTGTGCCATAGTTGCATGTTTTGGAAAAAAGCTACTAGTGGGTTGTACTATCTATTTAGGAATAGAAGATGTATACATGGAAGTTGTAGGGAAAGAGATGACATGGAGCATCTCAATTCCTATGAGTAGGGATTGGAAAAGAGATGTCATTTGGTTCACATGATAGGGACTTTTCTATTGAATATAGAGATGACATGTTTCTCAATTCCTATGAGGAGGGATTAGAAAAGAGATGTAATTTGGTTCATATCATAGGAACTTTTCTATTGAATATACGCTAATGTTTATTTTCCTTTGAAATTAAGGGAGTATAGGAATCCATTCATATGAACCAAGTGGCTCTAAAGCTATAGAAATGATATCATGTTTATTTCCTTTGAAATGTGGAGTATATGAATCTATTCCTATGAACCAATTGACTCTAAAGGAAAAAAAATCCTATAAAAATCATATCATATAGAGTTCCTATGATATTCCTCGACACTAAAGGATGCTTGAAATTGCTGCGGGTGATACGATGGTCTTTCTTTGTAGACTCCTCACCCAACTTTATAGTTACCTCTCGAAGATGAATGAAATGATATATACCTGGTATTCTACATGTGCAATTTGGTACACGAAAACTCAGTAAAAGTTTGCGAGGTTCGAATTTTCAATAAAGCCATATGCACTGCATTTCGGAACGGAGGGAGCATACGGCAGTTGCTAACACTCACGTGGAAGATTTGTGTGTAGGAGGAGTGGCTGTTCTGTTAAATGACATGGCAAACTGACACTGTCGGATGCCGATCTAACGGTCCTTATGGCGTTCGTCAGGAAAAGGCTTGTGGTGAACGTTTGTCGAATAATGATTTACAGACACATGCATTGCATTGATACGTGCCCCCCTCTCTCTCACGCACACGCACCCTCACGAGTCACGACTCTCCCGAGTCCTCTCGCAGACTCTCACGTCGCACCCACCGTCTATCTGCAGGTAGACGTCACGCACATATGTGCTCTTCACACCCTACCCTTAGAACTTCTAAAAAACAAAAGACGACGTGCACATTTTATTTTAGCTCACACGTCACACACTTGTACTATTACTCTTGCGGTGAATGTTCTTTGGGCATAGTATATTGTACTCTCACGAAGAGAAGCGGTGCACGCACGCACTAGTTCTCTCACACCCACTCACGGGTACACGTAGGAGCGCATTTTTTGAAGCTGGTACAACAAAATCACTCCACTATATATAAAAGCAGGAGCTTTAGCGCTTGCTTTACTAGGGTTCCTCTCGTTCACACTCTCATGCTCTCTAGATCTAAGCAACACATAGGTGGCCACACTCTCTCTCAGCTCACGGCTGGTCACAAATCCGGCCGGACAACCTCGACCGGGGCAGGGGTGTAGGAGCATCGTTCACGCTGTCGTCAGCGGCGAGGGAGGAAACCAATGGCTGCCCGCGCGTCCCGGTCGGCGGCCGTGCCGTTCTCTCCGAGAGAGCGCCGGCTCGGGAGGGCCTCCGACCCCTTCTTCCTTCCTGCGGTATTGTGGCCAAGATGCAGCCTCCCGACGCCGTCTTTGCGACATGCCGACGACCCTCAGGTATATATTCCTTCGAAACCTGCCTTGCTCTACTGCCCCAGCTCCCTTCGTGTGGATCCTTTTCTACTTCCATCCGCTGTTCCAAAGCCACCTAGACTTCTACTAAGGCACGTGCTTTGCACGTATGTTCTGTATGATAGATACTCATATACCTTCTTTTTAGAGGGAGAAATGGGTACTCGTATCTTGAGTAGATATCATAGTGTGTTTGTTTGCATGATCCAAGGACTATTCTGAAATAAGAAGCAAATCACTTGCACAAATCAAACTGAGTTCCAAGTAAGAATTTGATTAGAAGATAAAAGTTGTAGTTTTATTATATGCTGTTTCATGGGTTCCACTGATGTATAGTTCCAGAGTTGTTTGACGGTTTACATGCATGTTTATGGACTATTTTGTGCAACTAAATAAGTCATTTAGGTCTGACAGACACTCATGTCCTGTATTAGCTTGAGGTATAGCTTATGTATGACTGAAATAAAATATTACACTTTTTCTGCGAATAATAAAAATATTACATTTCTCGATGAAGAAGAATAAAACTTTAGTTAGCATCAGCCATGCAATGTTATGTTATGTGAACAGTGTAAACTTTGCAGTATAGCGGCATCTAAAAAATCCATTTTTACAGTAATCTAAAAAAATTAGTTAGTAGTAGAGTGTTTATTTCCCAGGTGACAACGGGGAACCAAAATGTGCTAGCTATTTGCCAACTTGTCGTACTTGCATGTGAGGAGGTGGCAGCAGTTTCTAGACATTTCTCAACTTCAGTAGGTGCAATCCAGATTCAACGGGGACTTCTTTATTTGTTTACTTGGAGAGCGGAGTCGGCCATGTGCATAAGGAGCGGGAGCGAATCCGGCAGCTCTTAGCCGTCAGATCATGTCATCCTTTGTTTGATGGACGACAGTGATATGCATGAGAGGGGAAATGAACGGTGGATTTTGAGCCAATGCTTGTTTGGGCGGGAGAACCGAAGATGGAGTGGTAAATCCAATTTCAAAACTGCCGCATTATAGTAGTAGTAGATTAGAAGTAAAGCTATTTCATACAGTCTACTCAAAGCGTTGGTTCAAACAGGGAAGAAAGTGGGAAAGCTGTAGCATGAATCTAGGACTTGGTTCTAAGAGGAAACGGGGGAAAGTAGTAATATTTTTCAGTGTTTAAATAACCGTATATCTTATTTGCGCAAATAGGGATGTCTGTCTCCATATCGTTTCGGGATGTCTATCTCCGTATCGTTTCTATCCGTGCAATCAAAAGCACACACCTCAGTTTTAGTACAACTGCGCAAAATGAGATGGCTATCCCTCGCTGCCGTCGTCTAACCTCCCGTCTTCAAGGTATCCCTACATTGGTAGTAACTAAGGTAGAATGACCAACGCAATCTAAAAGAAGCTGATTCGTATGTTTTACTTCCTGATTGTAGTGCAGGGACGAGAGAAAACAACTGCATCCTAGTCCGGAATGCACTTTCTACCAGTTCATCCATGGACCAAGGACTAGCTGGCACGGCTGCACGATGGTTTTTTGGACAGGTGCGCGGACAAGAGGCATTGTGGTCTGCTTATTTCTGCAAATAGTGGTGCTTAAATTTAGTGGAATGCACAAGCATTTTAGCTGGTCAGTACACTGCATGGTTCAGTTCAACATTCCAGTTGATACCACAATTATAATTGGTTATTCTGGAATGAGAGAACCTAACCCTGAATGGTGGAAACAAGAAAAACCCAGAGTGAACTCCAGGAAATTTAAGCCTGCCGGGAGGCCCTTTGCTCAGAGAGAAGCCTTGCTTGCTTTTTCTTGATTTGTAAACCTTCTCACAACTTTGTCTTTTGCTGTGAACTAATATATGTTTGTTATGTTCTATGAATCATTGAGATGTATAAAATTGCTTAACTTATGCTTTTCAATTTTTTTATGAAGACAAGTTTAATGTGAGTGTTCCACATGAGCGCTGGACTAGCGTGTGAACGTTTGGAATTTATTACATTGTGGCCTCAATTAACTGAATGAACCACTATAACAAGATACATAGTTGCTTATATGTCAGACAGCAGATTGTTGATTGTTAGATGGTCGATAGCCTAGTGTTGAAGCGAGCTGAGCCAATGTGTCGTGTTTTGCACAACTGCTTACAAGTGGGGTAGCACCAACAGTGTTTACAAGTACTTATGTATACGTCGGTGCACGGTTCTCGAATGAGTGCTCTATTTCATCAAAACACACACTGCTCGTATGATAAACTGTGACAACTTATGTCTTACCATGCCATATTCATGAAAAAACTAGTGAGGACGCATCTGTTTCGGCAACAATTACGATGGTTCTCACATGATTCACGGGCACACAAAAGTAGCAGCAGTTCCCATAGACGGATTCAAACAGAGTACTAGCCCCAGAGGGGTCGATAACAGGCAAGGTTCGGATAATTAGACACAATCCAAACTACTATTAAACACTAGCTGGGGCAACTATTTCATGCCTCAATCTAATTTGGGCGAGACACAAGACGGACCTTGCCATGAACATCATCGAGGATGTCCCGCAGCAGCTCAATCCTATGAACCTTCATGAAGACAACCTTGTGGCCTTGCCACTGATAAACTTGTTTGTGGAGGCATGCCACGTCATCTTCCTGCGTAAGCTTGACGAGAACAGTATTCCTCACAAACGAAGGAGTAGCTTTGAACTTCTTGTTCTTCAGTACACCCTGGACAACACGCCTGACAACAGTGAGGCTAGAATACAATTCTTCATTGCTATAACCGCAAATGGCTTCCAGGATCCAACAGCCTAAGAACTCTGTTTTCCCAGTGCGTATATTCAGGTCGTCCGCCTCATAGCGAGTGACATGTACAACCACACAATCCTTGTCTGCATCAGGGCTCTAATTGAAACAGAAACAAATTTTGAATTACTTTTCAGTATAAGAAACACAAGTTATTTAAACCACTACATATACCATGGCATCGAAGCTAATAAAATTGTGCATTATTAATCACCACATACTTCCTTTTCTAAAAAAATCACCACATACTTAGATGAAAAACCACAATTGAGATCGGCAAAGAAGGAAAGCACCTTGGGCCGCTCAGC
>NC_041384.1:473915973-473924116 GCF_002162155.2 Triticum dicoccoides
GGGGAAAACTGCTCCTGCAGTGCCACGGGGGATATAACCTCAAACGAGGCGTTGACCATCTCAGTATTTGGGGTCGCCTCGGTGGTTGCCTCCATCTTCTTGGAGCTCTCTGTCTCGTGGGGATCAGCCTCCCGCATCTGCTCCAATATCGGTAGATCTTTGCCTGGTTCTCCTTGGTCCATCATGAAACTAACGAATACTAGGAGTCCACTGAAAGGAAAACACAATCGCAATGACAATGAAACAAAAAAGAGAGTGAGGATCGGTTACTGCTTTGCAAAAGTTCTTTTTTTCCTCTGAACAAAAATATACCAACATCACAGATCCGCTTACCTTCCCTTCGTTCGGAGAGAAGAACAGTGGCAGATGCAAGTGTTGCCTTTCTTGAAGATGGTGAGGGAGAAGGGGATTCATCAAAGAGTGAAATGATGGTTGCTTCGTCCGTCAAACTTAGACTGCGGGGAGGTGGGATTTTGTGATACAACGACTCGTTACTGCCGCGCTACGACCGGGGTGACTCTCCGCCTGCATACTGCCTTCTAATTTGGTGGATGGCATTTGGTCCCGTGCGCTGCATGGCCCGCATGTCGGTGAACAAAAGTATAACGGCATTCAGTAGAGGGAGACGTTTCAATGACCTAGGAGGAGCCAGGAGCGGTAGAGTGTCTCCACTGTACTAGTAGTAATTGTTTTTCTGGGTAGCTGTAGAGTGTCTCCACTGTACTAGTAGTAATTGTTTCTCGGGTCCCAAGACAAAACAACCCATCCACACTAGTAAATAGTAAAATCAATTCAAAAAAACCTGGGTGCTCTTCTTCCTCCTCGCTCCCACCCACCTCACGTCAGCTCGCTCCACTCGTACCCCCAAATTCCTCACCTCACTCCTACAGAAAACCCCAGCTCCCCTTCTTCCTCACTCCAACAGAAAACCCCAGCTCCCCTTCTTCTTCGCTCGCACTACAACTAGGCTCGTCATTCGTTACTCTGCTCAAATCCGTGAGCGCGACGCGACGCCCTCGAGGAAAATGGAGTCGGCTGACCCCAGCGCCAAGAAGATGAGGCTCCTGCTAGCGGCGACGCCTGCTGTAGATCCCGCACCCAGCAGCGTGGGGAGAAGCGGCGACCCTGCCCCCACCGGATCCCAGGAACCCGTAGAATCTCGGGTGGACCGCATCAGCGATCTCCCGAACGCCATCCTTGGGGAGATCATCTCGCTTCTCCCCACCAAGGATTGCTGCCGCACCCTAGTCCTCTCAATTTGGTGGCGCCCTCTATGGCGCGCCGTTCCCCTTAATCTCGACTATTGTCTGATATCTCTCTTCAATGATTTTGAAATCCCCAGAGCCATCATCTCCTCCCACCAGGGCTCTGTTCAAAGCCTCTGCATCCCGTCATGCTACCTGAGCAAGCATACCATGCCCTGCACGGTGGACGCCTAGCTAGAATCCCCTGAATTCACAGAACTATAGCTTCTTGAGTTCTACTATTCCCCTGGAAATCACATACCACATAACGAACACCATGAACTTGTGCCCTCAGCACCGATGTCCATCTTGGGGTTTTCGTCCTCTCTCCACACCGCCACCTTTGCGCAGTGCTTCCTACCAGACAATCTGGTACTAAACCTTCGACTCCCATTTCTCAAGAAACTTTCACTTGTGCGGGTTCGTATATCGGAGGCCTCATTGCACATCATCATCCACTCCAGTTGCCCTGCGCTGGAGTGCTTGGTGCTTGTTTTCACAGTTAGAATCGGTTGTCTCCAAATAAAGTCGCCTAACCTTGTAAGAATTGGAATTTCTTTTGATGGAAGGCAGCTCATCATCCAAGATGCCCCTTCACTTCAAAGGTTGATCCTTGATTCTAGTTATTCACCGTTGCAAATAACCGTCCTCTCCGCGCCTAAACTGGAGACCTTGGGTGTAATACATGATCTCTGTGCTCATTTCAATATGGTGTTTGGCTCCATAGTTCTTCAGGTACTTTATATTATCATCTACACTTGTAACCATAAGCTGCATTTTAAATTTCTGTGCATAATTTATATATCATCTTGGAGTACACATTTTGTACTAATATTATGTTCTATGCTCAATGAAGAGTTTCTCCATGGATGACCTATCAATGGTGCTGGATTCTGTTAAGATCTTATATATCCAAATGAATAGTTTTGATCTGAACAAGATTACTGGCTTGCTGCAATGCTTTCCATGTCTGGAGAAGTTGTATATAAAGGTGATAATTTCACGCACATTGGAAGCCTGCATATAGTGTACTAGAATTAACCGTTCAGCTGTTGCTCTTTCGACACTCTTCTTTTAGACCTTAACTATTTTCAATCTTCATGTCTATTTAGGCAACAGGACGGGGTAAGAAAGTTATAACCAATCGGTGGATTCGTAAGCATCGGGATTTTCTCACTTCTGATGAGATTCGATTGAAGACAATAACGCTAGAACGATATGTAGCCAACCGTGCAAACACAAGATTTGTCACATTCTTCCTGCAGAATGCGAGGTTACTATTGTCCATCAGGCTTAAGTTTATCAGCAACATGGTTTTGACGGATGGGTATGTCGAAGAGCCAAAAAAGGAGTTTCAGGTGGGCAAAAGAGCTTCTGAACGTGCCGGGCTTCTATTTACAACATATTGTGGTCATAATCCAGTAAATTTTATGACCCAGGATGTTCATTCTATGGACCTGACCGATCCATTTGACTGTGACTGCCGAAAACAGTGCTGTAGTTAGATGTTGTTGCCCTTTTCAATCTGGTTTTTTTGTAAACCTGATGAACAATTAACCCTCATGCTTTTGTACAGTTTGTAAGCTAGAGTTAGATGTTCCTGCCCTTTTCAACTCGGCTGTGACTGTCATATTTTCTTTGAAACAAGGCAAATGGCTTGCCATTCATTTACTTTAGAGTGAAATATTGTAACAAATCCAAACCAAGGGAAATAACATCACTCTTGCCGGCTGCTTGAGCTCACTGTGCATTACAGAAGCCAAGTGATTAGCCCCCACCAGCACCCACAAACTTATTTCGAACTAGCACATCAAATGGGCTGTAAATTTTCATAGGAAAGGCTGCATGACCGTGACAGATTTGGATTCTGACATTTGGGACCCGCGAGGAAATAGCCTATCCAAGGTGGTGTTGACTTACTAGCCAGTCAACAAACGATTCTACCTACTAGCCGTTGGATTAACATCCAACATCTGTCGTGTATCTTCTATCTCTTGTCTTCTTGTTCCTCCAATCGCCCAAACCAAACCACCCCGTCGGCTCCGCCTGCTCCCGCCTCCCATGGCTGGCTGCGCCTCCGCCGCCCTACCGTACGTACCCTCCAATGTTGGCCAGTCCCTGCTTCTATTCCCCCACATGTCCTGTTATTCTCTGGCGACGTCAGCCCCAACACGCACCCGCGCCCGAACCAGTCAACCCTCGTACTCCCCTCCACCTGCGACTGGAGCGGCGCATTTTCAATGGCTCCTGTCCGTTCCGTCCAAGGCCTCGCCATCGTCCTCCGCCTTGCGGCCTTGGTTTGCTCGCCGTGCGCGGTGCGCCGCCCTCTTGCGTTGTCAACGTCGTCAGCAACCGAGAGGAACAAGGAGATGACTGTAGGTGGAGAGGATGACAGTAGGGACCCACCAGCGTCATGGCAGTACGCAAGCAAGTGCCTCTATAGTACAAGCCCAAAAATATGGTTCCTCCTAATGGTTGGACATCTGGGGCTCACGCCATTGTCAATCTAGTCAATAAATGAGAGAATTACACTACGAGCGGCTGACACCAGGGACCCAGCAAGTCGCCCTGGTGCTCTCGGCGCGGCCTGGTCAACGTGGTCAATGAACGACATCCATCGGAACTAGATTGTACGTGGAGAGGCTGACAGCTGGGTCCATGACCGCACGCAAGGAAATGCCTCCTTATTACGTGCAAAATAATGATTCCTCCACCTGACAGCTAGGACCCATAGGAAGGGACTCTGTATTTCGCGAAAAAAACTTTCCCCCACTGACAAGTCGGACCCACCAGCTATATCTTCCACGCAAGGAAGTGCCTCCTTATTACACCCAAAAAATGAATACCCCCTGCTAGCTTGGACCCACCATATTGTTGGGTTGACTTGTGGGCCTACTAAGTTGACAGGGACGGAGAGCTTTGTCAACTTAGTCAATACTCCAGTGACCGTATGATGTCCATCCAACGGCCATAGTGCTTCTTCAACCTCTGGTCTTCTTGCTTCAGCTGCCCAAAGCAGCGCCGGTCGTGCCGCCTGCTCCTGCCTCCCGTGGCCGGCTGTGCTACCGCGGAGGCCTCACCGCCCCCATACTACTCCCACCACTGTCCAGGCCATCCCTCCACTCACCCACACCACCTGTTATTCTGCGGCGACGGCAGCCTCACACCGCAGCCGAACCAGTGAACGCTCGTACTCCTCTACGCATGGGCATCCACTGCCGCGTCTTGCACGGCTCCGTGTTGTCCCCTTCCTAGGCCTCGCTGTCATCCACCGCCGTGGTGCTCTCGGCGCGGCGTGGTCAATGTGGTCAACGACCGACTTCCATCGGAAGAGTACTATACGTGGAGAGGCTGACAGCTGGGTCCACGGCAGCCGCAAGGAAGTGCCTCCTTATTACGCGGAAAATAATTATTCCTCCACCTGACAGCGGGGACCCACCGGACAGGCCACCAGTATTTTGCGAAAAAAATAGTTTCCCCCCTGACTGTTGGGACCCACCGGACGGGCCACCGTATTTCATGAAAAAAACGTTCCCCCCGCTGTCAGCTCGGACCCACCGGAAGTGCCTCCTTATTACGCACAAAAATGAATACTCCCCCGGCTAGCTGGGACCCACCTTGCTGGGAGGCTGACTTGTGGGCCTACTAAGTTGACGGGGACGAAGGGCTTGGCAACTTAGTCAATATGAACGATTCTAGCTCCAGTGACCGTATGATGTCCATCCAACGGCCGTAGTGCTTCTTCAACCTCTTGTCTTCTTGCTCCAGTCGCCCAAAGTAGCGCCGGTCATGCTGCATGCTCCTGCCTCCCGTGGTCGGCTATGCTGCCGCAGAGGCCTCGCCGCCCCCTACTATTCCCACCGCTGGCCAGGCCCTGCGGCGACGGCAGCCTCACACCGCAGCCGAACCAGTGAACCCTATTAGTCCTCTCCACGCGGGCTTCCACTGCCGCATCGTCCCCTTCCTAGGCCTCACCATCGTCCACCGCCATGGTGCTCTCCGCGTGGCATGGTCAACGTGGTCAAGGAACGACTTCCATCGGAAGAGTACTGTATGTGGAGAGGCTGACGGCTGGGTCCACGGCCACAACCCAGTTTTTTTGTGATTTGCCAAGTAAGTCGCTTTGTCAGGCCTGTTGGGCTGCAATTCTTTCAAGACGGGGAGAGCTTTCATTCGGCTGGCCGAGAAAATGGCCCATCAGTAATGAGAAATGGGTTGTACATTTTTAAAACACATCAAACCGGCAATTAGTTTCAAATATATTTTTTTCATTTCAAGATTTTAAATTACATTAATTTTTATGCGTGGAGAATTTGTTGGATTTTATATTGATATACATTTATTTTTAAAATTAGTTTAAATGTGAGTCGAAATTTCGGGATTAAAAACAGTTCGGACCGCACCGAAATATGCAAAATTTCGTATAATTTTTTAACAGTTGCCACAATATGGGCTGTAATGCTAACAAAAATAATATGGGCTCCAAAGAAAACCTTAAGAATTAGCAAATGGGCTGTAAATTATTAGAAATAATGGCAGATGGGTTGTATGTTGTTTTCCATAGATTTGAGGCTTTCCTAAAAAAAGGTTGACGCACAAGCACTGACTGTTGGATGTCCATCCAAAGGCCATCGTGCTTCTTCAATCTCTGCTCTTCCTGCTCCAGCCGCTCAAACAAGCGCCGGCCGGACTGCTTGCTCCCTCCTCCTCGCGGCCGGCTGTGCTGCCGCGCAGGTCTCACTGCCCGACCATACTCCCATCGCTAGCCTAGCCATCCCACAACTCACCCACACCTGCTGTTATTCTCGGGTGACGGCAGATGAACCAGTAAACCCTCGTACAGTCATACTCCCCTCCGCGTGGGAAACAACTGCCGAGTCTTCCCTGCCTCCGTGTCGTCCCCTTCCTAGGCCTCGCTGTCGTCCACCGCCCTGGTGCTCTCGGCGCGGCCTGGTCAACGTGGTCAACGACCGACATGTATCTGAAGTGGACTTTACGTGGAGAGGCCGACAGCTGGTTCCACGGCCGCACGCAAGGAAATGCCTCCTAATTACGCGCAAAATAATGATTCCTCCACCTGATATTAGGGACCCACCGAAAGGGCCTCTAAATTTCGTGAAAAAACATTACCGCCGCTGACAACTCGGACCCACCAGCTATATCTTCGCACGCAAGGAAGTGCCTCCTTATTACCCACAAAAAAAATGAATACTCCCTCTGTTAGCTGGGACCCAGTATAGTGGAAGGCTGACTTGTGGGCCTACTAAGTTGACGGGGACGGAATGCTTTGTCAACTTAGTCAATATGCATGATTCTAGCTCCAGTGACCGTACAATGTCCATCCAACGGCCGTAGTGCTTCTCCAACCTCTGGTCTTCTTGCTCCAGCTGCCCAAACCAGCGCCGGTCGTGCCTCGTGCTCCTGCCTCCCGTGGCCGGCTGCGATGCGGCGGAGGCCTCACTGCCCCCTACTACTCCCACCGCTGGCCAGGCCATCCCTCTACTCACCCACACCCCTGTTATTCTACGGCGACGGCAGCCTCACACCGCAGCGAACCAGTGAACCCTCGTACTCCTCTACGCGTGGGCATCCATTGCCGCGTCTTCCCCGGCTCTGCGTCGTCCCCTTCCTAGGACTTGCCGTCGTCCACCGCCCTGGTGCTCTCGGCGTGGCGTGGTCAATGTGGTCAAGGAACGACTTCCATCAGACGTGGACTGTACGTGGGGAGGCTGACAGCTGGGTCCACGGCCGCAGCAAGGAAGTGTCTCCTTATTACGTGCAAAATAATTATTCCTCCACCTAACAGCGGGACCCACCGGACGGGCCACCGTATTTCGCACCCTTACTGCTGGGACCCACCAGCTACATCTTCGCACGCAAGGAAGTGCCTGACAGTCGGGACCCACCTGGTGGAAGCGTACGTAGCGTTGTCATTCTGGTCGCGAACGTGTACGTACATATATACTGGTCGATGTAGAGGCGCGCACGTGTCGTAGTAGAGGCGCGCACGTAGCATGTACACGTACGTACAGCGGCCAGGGCGCAAGAAAGAAAATACGGCCACGTATGTGTACATACGGGCGGGGTCTCGAACGCCTACTTGCGCATATGTACGGCCAGGGCTCGTGTACATGGCTGGGTCGGAACGGAGAAACAACGTCGTCGTCGTGTTCATGGGGAGGCAACAGAATGCGTCGTGTTCATGGGGAGGCAACAGAATGCTTCGTGTTCATGGGGAGGCAACAGAATGCGTCGTGTTCATCAGGAGGGCTTGGACGGAATAGGCGATGGAAACGAGGCCTGGCGTACCGCAGAACGGAGGAACGGCCTTGTGTTCGACCAGCCACGATCGAAACGGGATCCTGTTGATCGGGAGGGGTCTGGCGTACTGCAAAACGGAGGAAACGGACCTCCTACGGTCGAAACGGGGGTCCTGTTGATCGGGAGGGGTGTGGCGTACCGCAAAACGGACGAAACGGACTTGTGTTGGAGCGCTACGGTCGAAACGGGGGTCCTGTTCATCGGGAGGGGTGTGGCGTACCGCAAAACAGGACTCCATGGGATACTGTTCATCTCCACCGTCGACCCCCTCCAGCCTCCATGAGCTACTGTTCATCCACCGTCGACCTCCTCCAGCCTCCACCTGCGACTGTTCATCCACGGGCTCCTGTTCATCCAGCCTCCACCGCGTGCTACTCCACCGGCTACTGTTCAACCAGCCCTCTCCACAGGCTCCTGTTCAACCACCCCTCCACGGGCTACTGTTCATCCTACCCTCCACTGTCTACTGTTCATCCTGCCCTACACGGGGTGGTCCTGTTCATCCAGCCCTCCACGTGGTCCTGTTCATCCAGCCCCAACCGGCTCGATTGATCGGGGTCCTGTTCATCCAGAGGCAA
>NC_041384.1:473924424-473935462 GCF_002162155.2 Triticum dicoccoides
CACAGTGCAACGCTCACTGTTCATCCAGAGGTAGCATCGATTGGCTTCAGTTAGCAGCAGTAGCGAAGAATCGCTCGATCGGGTTCAGTTAACAGCCATCGATCGATCGCTCGGGTTCAGTAATGCGTAGCCTGCAGTGCAATCACTCGGGTGTAGTTATAGCCCAACGCCTCGCTCGGGTTCAGTTAGAGCCAACGCCTCGCACACACGCACGTACATGTACGAGAGAAACGCGCATCGCTCGGCCCCCGACATCCCACAGTAACCGGGAACTCCCCGAAATTTTCCTCCCCCTCGCTTCTACCACGGTTTTTTCCGTCATGGACGGCCCAAAGAATGTCATGCAGCTGAGTCTCCGGCCCGCCCAGGACGAAAAGCCCATTTTTTGTCATGATTTTTTGTCATAGAAGTAGGAGCCCACCACATCTATGATGATACCGGGTTTTGTCACAATTATCGTCATAGAAGTGTAATATGTATGAGAGAAAAAAAATTCGGTCGGCCCAAAATGTCACAGATGTGTCTTTTTTTGTAGTGCATGGCTTAGCGCGCCATCTTACCATGGAAAACTGGAAAAACTGATGTGCCGTCCCGTCCCATCAGTGGTGCATCCCGTCCGTGCTGGGTCGCACATCGACATGATGGTCAAACGAGTGCACTCGAATCATCCAGATGAGGTACTCCCTTCTTTTCAAAAATGATCCATCCACTCATCATCTACCTTGGTTGGTGAGATTTTTGAATTGAGCCCTGCAAACCGGAAAGGATGAAGTACGTGTGTGATCCGCTATTTATTTGTGTAGGATCGAGTAGGTCGGATAGTGTACGTGTAGGATCGAGTAGGTCGGATAGTGTGCGTGTAGGATCGAGTAGGTCGGATAGTGTACGTGTTGAATCGCATTAGCTGATGAACATTCGCTGGGAGATAAGGCATTTGTGAACATTTTTCTGGCAGTTTCTTCAGATTCGCATGGCATTTTCTTCAGAATAGCTTGTCAGTTTCTTTAGAGGTAAGCATTTTATTCTGAAAATTGCCACCTTTGGATCTTGCGTCACAACTAAAACTGCAAGGAGCGTATTAGTAGGCTAGCTAGTGATCGATAAGTAACTTGTAAACACTGAGCGAACAGAAATAAGGAACTGGTAGTAACTTGTAAACACTAAGAACACAGAAATCAGGATCATGTTGTGCATAGTAGTAAGAGCCGATACGTTCGAAATGTTCACACGAGACTCACATGCTTGGCATTGTAATATGTTCACATTAGTAGCCCAAATTCACAGCCAACTAGTAACATGTTAATGCATCTTAATGATTCACAGATCATATACAAATATGTAGCTCCAAAAGCAAAGATCTAGAAAAAATATCTGTTCTTCCTACTAACATGGGTGCTTCTTTGGGCTAACATTCAGTACAGAGTGAAAGACAAATTTGTTTGTGAAGTCTACAATTCCTCTTGCAAATGTAAGTGGTTTCACTAACGGTTGGAACATGAGAATGAACCACACATGACGGAGGAACATCCACTGCAATATGATTTGGTCTTCTCTCGATCACACGGTGAGACTATTTTCGGAATACAAACTTTAACTCAGGCAAAATGATGCCCATTGTATAATCAGACCAAAGCAATGAAGCACCTAGTGTTGCCCAATAAATAGTACAATGCTACTTTTGTGCAATCCATGAAGTGACTATCCAGTCTTTCTGTGTCTATTTTCAAATGGCACTGCATGCAGTGACTATACTATTCTTTTGTCCAGTTCCACCAAAATTGCGGTCACTTTGTTTGCCAAATTGCAATGAGCAGACATCTGTCTGCACAAATATCAACTAGCTAGTAAACATATACCCCACCTTCTATTTTCAGTTTAAACACACCTCTTCCGCTTAGCATCTGTCATGTTTTGCACTGGACAATTTGATACTATCATGTTTTACCCTGGACAATTTCATCCTGAATTCATTTGCTAGTTCAGAGCACAAATACAATGCCTATTCTTCATCAGACCAAGGACATCCATGTTCGCAGTGATGGAAGAGGTGAAATCGATACAACCAAAATTGAGCATCCAATCATTGAATCGTGTCCTGCACCTCCAATGTAGGTCCACCCTACCAATAAATTCACATGCAAAGCACTAATATTACTATCTAATGACAGTACAAAAAGAGTAGCAAGATAGTAGCAAACTATGTACCTTCATAATGAACAACTCATAGTGCCACCAATTGGATATAAAGGTTTGGAAGAAAACATGCTCCTAATGTTGAACCATTTGGACTTTTGTTGCAGTTCCACTAAAATCGAGCATCCCTGTTTGCATAGATATTGAAAGTATGATTACTATAAAAGTGGCACTAGTTGAAGCATATACTCACAAATATAAGCACTCAAATTTCTTAATGAGTAAAGGTATCAAGACTATTTCTAACCACCTGTTTGAAGGAATAAATAAGGTAACATCGGCTGATGTCAGCAAGGCATACATAGTTTTTTTCTGAAAAAGTGAACCATTCCTGACCTTTCCTCTTCTTTTAAGCATATTTTGTGCAGTTCAACTAAAATAAAATGCCATCACCGCCTTGACAATTCAGTGACACTGTACAAAAAGAAATGACTTAACATTACATCATGATGTCAGGTATGTAATCGACAGGCATTAGAGACAAATATACAGACCTCCTCCGATAACATAATGAACATTAATTTTAACAAAGGTGTGACTAGCTTTACCAGGATAATTTGAGTGAACTCTGCACCCTCTGTTCCTTAATATAAGACATTTTCGTAGTTCAATTTAAAGTACCCAAACGTCTAGTATTTAGAAAAACAGGTAGTAGTTTTCTTGAGCACATATCTGGGAAAGCTTGCCACACTTTTTATGTGTCCATACGTTAATGCAACACCATTTGAATAGTACAAATATACACTAATCCAGTGGCTAGTGCAACAGTAGAGTAGTTTTTTTATTATGGGGTACAGTACAATGGTTTTATTGAACAGATTTCCATAAGCTAGCACTGGAAGATTTCTATAAGCATTAATAATACAAAATGTAAAGGTAACAAGTTTCAGCATTGGTATACTAGCTGTGCAATAACATTAAACCAAATACAAAAGTCTGAAGGTAACTAGCATTATGAACTAATGACAGTATAAAAAATGCAAACCATGTACCTTCAAGGTAAATGTCATTTCAAACTCGAGGGGACTTGAAAAATTGCTATCCCAATCTTGATAATCAATCAAACATAAAAACTTGATCGAACGGATCAAGAGAACTACCGGAGGATCGGAGGAGGTGCCCACTCTTGACCTTTCCTCTTCTCTTCGTAATTTTTTGTGCAGTTTAACCAAAATAAAATGACATCAGTGCCTTGGCATTTTGATGACATTGTACAAAAAAATTGACTTATCTCATGAAAGTGAGGTATGTAATCTATAAGCATTAACAGTGCAAAAATCTGAAGGTAGTAACAAGTTTTATCATTGGTATACTGGCTGTCCAACAACATTAGAATGCCTTAGCTGAAAAATATTTAATACATCCACAGTCAACAGCTAACCCTGAAATAATCGAGTGACATTAAATGGCATTGATTAAATTTATTGGTGGCATTAGACTGAGTGCGGCATTAGTTAAATGTGGCATCACTTTAGCAGTAGCATTGCTTGAATTTACCGCTGGCGTTATACTAACAGCAAAAAAAGTGGCAATAAGAGCATGGGATGCCCATTTGGACAGTGGGCGCACCAGTACGATGTACCTCCACGGACGCATAGAGTGGTGCCCAGAGCAAAAAATATCCAGGCAACATATGTGGATTACGTCCCATTTTTGTGCTCTTTAGCAACCTTTTCCCTATGTGAGGACAACAAACTGATCGACCTGGTCATTCTCTATTGCGTTGTCATGCCTTTCTACCCTTTTCACCCTTTTTCAACCAAGAGACACGAGACTCGTTCCTTAACTACTGATTTCCCCTTTTCAACCTAGAAGCGGGTTCGATGCCTAGTCTCTTGGATAGTACTTTCGCCCTTCCTTTCCTTATTCAACCCAGACATGGATTAGTCTGCATGAAGTAGGGTTTCCTTTAATAGTGCAATTTAAGGTTTTATTTTGCATGACCAGCAGAGCAGAGGATAGCAAATTGGGAAGATGGTGGAGTGGAAAAAGATCCACATGCAGCGACATGGCAGACGGGGCAATATAACAAGGGTATGGTAAGGTAGCATACCTGAGGGTCGGCGGGAAGTGGCTTCTCTCGTGGTCGTCGTCCTCCGCACACACTACGGCAATGAGCTTGGGGACGGAGACCATCCCGCGTGGGTGCTAGGTTTGAGAGGACGACCTTGTCGTCAGTGCGTGACCTCGCTCACCGACGATGAGTGTGTCAATGCTGCATGTCCTTTTCTTCCCCGCCAGATCTGAGATCATTGGTGAGGAGGGAGAGAGATGCTATCTTTTTTAGATCTGGAGAGAGGGTGATAGTGTGAGAAGCAAGTGGGCAGCCCTTAGCAAGAAAGCGCTGAAGCTCCAGCCTATATATCTTTTTTGATACTAGTACTAGAGGTGGAGCAGTGGTAGAGTAGTTTATATTTTCTCTGCATACAGTACCAGTTAGTCGTGCTTCAAAACCGAACGACACACCATTAAAAAAATAAAGGTCGATAACTAATGCGGCACCTCGGGCCAACACAGCCAGATCGCATTTTGCACAAGAAATTACACACCATGTTTCGTTGACATGTGGTCCCGTTCCAACATGTCAGTGAGACGACGGCGAGTCCTTTTGTACAATTTCTGAACGGACGTCTATGTAGGCCAGGGCGCCTCGTCGTGTACCGTGGCAACCGTCCACCGCCTCTTCGCCTTTCCTTCTTGATTTGGAACTACTATCGCACGCTCTTCCTCCCTCCTCCATTGGCCTTCACCCTTCCTTCTGCCATTATTCGATCGTCTTCTCCATGGAGGGAACAGGTCAGAAATGACCCCGTTATTCTTGCCCTGATCTAAAAGATGACGTGGTGGAGGAACTCATTGATCGGTGCGATGCCATCACCTCGGCTAGCATGGCAGGTTCGTTCAAGACCATTCTCGACTCAACTAATAACATCATTACAAGGAACCCAAGGGTCCAGGAGTGGTTTGATCTCCCCTATCTTGTTCGCCGTGACCCTGCTGACTGTCGCGCGGACGACGGAAGCCTCGCCTTGTGCAAGTTGATGTCTCTTGATAATGATACGTGTGATGTTAAGATGCCATCACTTGAGGGTAAGACTTGGGCAGGCACAAATGGAGATTGGGTTGTTTATATTGGGTACAACTGCGAGTGGGAACTTGTGAATATGTACACTCGTCACCGGGTTCCACTTCCAAAAATCTCAGACTGCCTAGAGGTTGAGCACACCGGTATTCTACGTACATTCAAATACGATCATGGTGACTGCTGTCTACGGAAGATAGCAATTTGTCGAGTTCCCAACCGCTCTTGGGATTACACGAACTATGAAGTTGTTGCTATCTTCGACAAGCTTGTTGCTGTCCTTACTTTCATGCCTCGATGGATATTTCTCAAAAATCAATTTCTGTACATGGATGAGTACTGTGATGCAATTCAATACGAGGATCTTGTGTTTGCTGCCACCACTCGTGGCACTGTTTTTGCATGGAATCCTGATGCTTTCGGTACGTTTGTCTTCCACCGTAATTATAATTGTTTCATCCACATGCATGCGGGTTAGCTAGTTTCCCTTTACTAATTAACCTTCTTGTGTTTCCAAGGTCTTGTGAACATTCCACCACCTATAGTGGAAAAATTTTATAACCAAGGGGGAGATGATGATGGTGATGATCACGAGCATGAGGACAAGCAGGACCCATATACTCAGTGGCGTCTGGCAACTTATTCCGATGGATTACCTCTTCTTGTTTGTATACAGGGCACTGCCGATGATACTAAGGAAGCAGGTTTTGTCTTGCATGGTCGCACTCTCCGGACCTATTCCAACATCCGTTGCAGGGTATTCGAGATGGATACTAGTGTGCTAGAGCCGACACCTTCTCCTTGGTTTAGTATTGATAGTCTTGGAGGAAACTCGCTCTTCCTTGGACAAAACTATCCAATGATGGTGAAAGGCGATCCAGCTGCTGTTGACACAACGTCACTACCATTTATGAGAAGCAACTTTATGTATACCTCGGACATTGCTATGCTTCCCTACCGTGGCTATCACAATATGCATCCTGATATAGGCTGCTTTAGCCTGGATGATAATTCATGCATTGGTCTCGAGATTGACAATAGCTGGCCCTCCCCAGAGAATCACTTCTGGTTCAAAGCAAGCGTTTCCAACGCCGACGAGTGGTTGAGCTAAAGTTCATTTCATTGCTTTTTATTTGTTGTGTGATGAAAACTTTAGTATTTATAATGTATCCTCATTGTCGTTGTGGGTTGATGACCTGTTGTATGTAATGCTAAATGATATGCCTATGATAAGCTTACTAAATTTACGAATGGCTTTTGCATCGCTTCTCAGAGTGGGTGCTGCGACGAGGAAAAACAATATTTTCTGAATACATAATTGTACGTGCATTGCAACAGGTTATCGGATGAGTCCAATCAACAATAGTACTACTATTTGTACTAGCTTCACATGCTTCGCGCGTCGGGTGGGCCTTTTTACTATAGCTACGAATCCCATCATTGTAGGTCCTCGGATGAGTCCATTAGAAATTGCATTCTGATGTTTGGGTTCAAACTTCCAAAACTTCTACACTATCTCTACGTCTACGTATACATAATACAACAAGTTTTAAACTTGAGACCAGCCATCCACCGTCACAAATAACACTTTTTAACCTAGCACAAACTCCGGGAAATTTGGCCACAGTGTGAGGTGGGCCATATGTTAATGTGTTCATTGTATGTAACTAGCACCTTGAATCCTTGATATATAGCAGGGTGGCATGGGCCAGAACAAGCATTCACGTCGAGGAGTACGGCACACGCCACCAGCACGACTTCCATCTGACACCATATTTCTTGGAGTCCATGCTATAGCTATCTCTTCAACCTCCTCGTTTCTCTAACTCAGCCATCGCACGGCGGGCGAAGTGGGGGTTTGCCGATAGTCGGTTTCCTCAACTGCGGTCCCACTTGTAAGGCCAACTCCAACGCACGACCCCGAACGGACGTCCGTTTTGCCCGGATTCTGTCCGTTTGGGTAGGGCAATGGGGTCGTGTCCGGGCCATTTCTCAGATGCGGTGGCCGTGCACCCAACATGCGGCCGCATCCCGGCCACATACATTTTTATTTGCAAACACAAATCTTTTTTTCATCACTGATTTTTGGTACATGGAAAAACATCACCAAATTTTGACTAGAAAAGCAAGACCAAAGAAAACAAGAACCACAAGAATACATTTTATAAGATATGCAACTTCCATAACTGCTCCTGTAAGTTGGATTAGTGCCTTCTCGATGCATTCATTGTTGATCTGCAGAGGCTCGGCTTGCGTGCTTCTTTCTTCTTCGAGTGTAAAGAAGTAGACGTTGCTTCCTCACATCTAGTCTCATGTCTAGCCTATATTCTATTGTAACACCCACGATGTGGCTATATCTCCCACGTGTCGGGGCACACCTTAGAGGCATAACCGCATGGTAGGCATGTCGCAAGAGGGGTAATCTTTACACATCCCATGTACTAAATGAGAAGGGGATAAAGAGTTGGCTTACAATCGCCAATTTACACAATACATAAATATATCAAACATCATCCAGAATACAATCAAGGTCTAACTACGGAACCAGAATAAAGAAAGACAACCCCAAATGCTAGATCCCCGATCGCCCAACTGGGCTCCTCTACTGATCATCCAGAAAAGAAACAGAGTAACGGCCCAAATCCTTGTCGAACTCCCACTTGAGTTCGGTAGCGTCCCCTGCACTGGCATCATCGGCACCTGCATCTATTTGGAAGTATCTGTGAGTCACGGGGACTCAACAATCTCACACCCTCGCGATCAAGACTATTTAAGCTTAAAGGAAGGAAAGGGGTAGTGAGGTGGAGCTGCGGCAAGCACTAGCATAAATGGTGGCTAACTTACGCAAATGAGAGCGAGAAGAGAAGCAAAGCATGGTCGAGAAGCTATTAGTGATCAAGAAGTGATCTTGAAGCTACTTACGTTCAAGCATAGCACGAGACCATGTTCTCTTCCCGGACTCCGCCGAAAAGAGACCATCACAGCTACACACGCGGTTGATTCATTTTAATTAAGTTATGTGTCATGTTTTCTACAACCAAATATTAACAAATTCCCATCTGCCCATAACCGCGGGCATGACTTTCGAAAGTTCAAAACCCTGCAGGGGTGTCCCAACTTAGCCCATCACAAGCTCTCGTGGTCAACAAAGGATATTCCTTCTCCCAGGAAGACCCGATCAGACTCGGAATCCCGGTTACAAGACATTTTGACAATGGTAAAACAAGACCAGCAAAGCCACCCGAATGTGCCGACAAATCCCGATAGTAGCTGCACATATCTTGTTCTCAGGGCACACCAGATTGTCCAAACTTCCGGTAGGCCAGCCCAGAGCTGCCCCTGGTGGCCACCGGCGGCTGACAAGTTGGACCAACACTCAGAGGAGCACTGGCCCGGGGGTTTAAAATAAAGATGACCCTTGAGTCCGCGGAACCCAAGGGAAAAAGGCTTAGGTGGCAAATGGTAAAACCAAGGTTGGGCCTTGCTGGAGGAGTTTTATTCAAGGCGAACTGTCAAGGGGTTCCCATAACACCCAACCACGTAAGGAACACAAAATCAAGGAACATAACACCGGTATGACGGAAACTAGGGCGGCAAGAGTGGAACAAAACACCAGGCATAAGGCCGAGCCTTCCACTCTTTACCAAGTATATAGATGCATTAAAGTTAACAATATATAATAATGATATCCCAACAATATCCATGTTCCAACAAGGAACAAACTTCAACTTCACCTGCAACTAGCAACGCTATAAGAGGGGATGAGCAAAGCGGTAACATAGACAAACAACGGTTTGCTAGGAAAGGTGGGTTAGAGGCTTGACATGGCAATATGGGACGCATGATATAGCAAGTGGTAGGTATCGCGACATAGCAATAGAGCGAATAGCTGGCAAGCAAAGATAGAAGTGATTTCGAGGGTATGGTCATCTCGCCTACAAAGTTCTTAGTGTTGACGAAAGCTTGATCCTCGTTAGCGTACTCAACGGGTTCCTCGATCATGTACTCGTCGCCCGGCTCTACCCAAAGCAAGAACACAAGCAAAGGAAACAACAATCAACCACGGTTGAATGCGCAAGCAACATGATGCAAACATGGCATGATATGCGAGATGTGATATGCAATGCATATGCGTGCTCAAAAGGAAATGATTGATCAAGGCATCAACTTGGCAAACCAAGTGTGCCGCTGGAAAGATGAGATGATTTCGGTCAAAATCTATATAAAGATCACCGGAACCGAATGCACGGTTTGCAAATGGCAAACAAAACAATAATGGCACAATTCTGCGAGTAACAGCACGATGCCATCTAGAATGCAAGGAGAAACTAAGCTACTGCACTCCAACATAGCAACAAAGCATATGGCAGGGATCTACTCAAGATGGTTGACAAAAGATGAACAGTGAGCTACGGCTAAATCACACAAGAGCAGGTTCAAACAAGCATGGCAAAAGTGCAAAAGATACCAGCTTCACAGACTTAGTGAAAAATACTAACATGCCATGAATTAACATCAGGAAGCCAGGTTTAGAGCAAGCAAACAACATGCTACAGGAACAGAACATAGAAAACAAAGGCATGGCATGAATATACTCAAAGAATAGAACAAAAGTCCCTTACTGATCAAGAGCCAAAAATTCATAGAAGATATTATCGCACCCATGTAAACATAGCAAGTTTTGTTAACAAATTCAGACTTAGCAGAAAAACTGAGCATGGCATAAACATAATTATGAAGGCCTCTTTGCGAGCTCGAATCACTCACCACAAGGCATTGCATGACAAATCAAGCATACCTACAGCAAGATGACATGTTCATGAAGCTAACCATGGCAAGAGAAAGTGCATAGCATGCATGTATCAACTACAACAACCATGGCGAAATTGATTAACATGTAAACAATCTGTCAGGAACATTTTATAGCAAAAGTAGAGCAATATTAAGACATTCTAGGGCACTCCATAATTGCAAACAGGGGCATGGATGGATATAGCACAACTATATGTCCAAATCATCCTTACTGAAGCAACTCAAAACAATCATGGATCTCGCTGTAGCATCATGGTTACATGGCATAAAAATAACAGCAGAGAAAGGACTTAGCAAAAACCTAAGTCCCTGAAATCAGCAATATCACGAAGACTACTTTGCATGCTTGTGCTAGTCACCACAAAGATCACAAAAATACATGGCAAGCACCCCTGTAAATATGGCATGACATAGACCAAAACACATGTAGAGCTCATGCCCATATGCAGCACACAACAAATGTGGCAAAAATGACAAATCACCCTAAACTGATAAGTAACATGAGCTAACATTTTATAGCACTCTTGCATCAGCGATTTGGGCATCAAGATGGACACAAACAAGCATGTCACAATGGAAAAAAATGGAGAGCACATCATGGTGAACATTTTGATATATTACACGCACAAAACAGAGCAATATGCAACAAGTTATGGCATGTCAAATGGGGCACCAGAATGCAGCAATTTTTGGGACTTAGTGGGATTTTTACCCCACGAAAAAGTCAACGGGCCGGATCGAGTCACGGAGGCAGAGCGGTTGGGCCGGGTCGAGGCAGAGGAGGACCCGGGCGGCGGCGGCGTCGTCTCCGGCGAGGTTGTCGCCGGCGGGGCGGCGCGGAGGAGATCAGAGGAGGCGGATCCGGGTTCTCCTTCCCCGGATCTGGATGGGCGGCGGCCGGCGAGGACGCGGCCGGGCGGCGCGGCATGAGCCCGCCTGGCTCAGGGGCGG
>NC_041384.1:473935840-473979816 GCF_002162155.2 Triticum dicoccoides
GCGATGGAGGGGAGCGGCGGGCGGCGCGGGCTTCGGGGGCCCGCCATGGGCTCGGGCGGGCTGGCAGCGGTGGGCGGCGGCGTTGCCACGTGGCGAGCAGAGAGTGGCTGCGGGCGGCGGCACGGACGCGTCCGGTGGCGGCGGGGGAGGTTTTTAGGGTTTCGGGGGCCAAATTTTTGGACGGGGAGGACATATTTATAGGTAGGAGGAGTTTGGAATGTCCAAATGAGGTGTAGTTATCGCCCACGCGATCGTGATCCGATGATGGAGGACATGGAAGGGGTTTGGAAGGGTTATTGAGCCGTTTTGGAGGGATGTTGGGCTGCAACACACACGAGGCCTTTGCGGTTACCCGGTTAACCGTTGGAGTATCAAACCGACTCCAAATGACATGAAATTTGACAGGCGGTCTACTGGTGGTGTACCAAGGCCACTTGGCAAATCTTGGTCCATTCTGAGAATGTTTAACACCCTCACACGAAAAGAGACAAAAGGGGGCACCGGAGGACGTAGGAGTGTCGGATTGCAAAACGGACAACGAGGAAAATGTTCGGATGCATGAGACGAACACGGATGCAAATGCGATGCACATGATGCCATGATATGAAATGCATGACATGGACAAAATGCAAAACAAATACAAAAATCCAACCATGACGGGAATCTCATAACTTAGAGCCGAAAATGGCAAGAGTCGGAGTTACAAATATGGCAAGTTACATCCGGGGTGTTACGTCTATCAACAAGTGCACTAGTTTCATCTCTAGCCTCTATGCTAGCTAAAAGTGCTGGAACATCTACTAAATTGCCCTCTATCAATATATCGATGTACTCTTCTTCCCAATACCAAAACTTGCATCCATTCTACACAATAAAATTTTAAGTTAGCACAACTAGTCAAATCCGAGAGCACAACCGAAGCTAAAGTAGCACATACCCCATCGGTTGAGCACTTGATGAACACCCATGTGGGATGTTCCGGCATTGTAGACACATGGCGCAAGACCTTCTTTGGGCAGTCATCCCACGTAATGAGTGGCAACGGTGCGCCGACGAGCTTTTGGGCCAGCACCGAGCCTGGCCGACCGCCATTCATGTATCTACCAGCAGACTGCCGACGGTGTAGATCCGAGCAGCTAGAGGAGGTGTCAGTACATGCATGCGTCCTTGCCGGGGCCTTCCGGCCCGGTACCTGGCCAGTCCATGGCACATCGCGGCCTCCCACAGTCGGGCCAGCTCAAGCCCGACCGGATCCGCTCCAAATCCGGCCGCCGGGTGCGCAAAACACATAGCCGTGGTTGGGTAGCTTGGGGCGTCGAGGGAAAGGGGGCTGGGCGAGCGCGTGTCCGAGCTGCACGTACTGGAGTTGGCCTAAGTGAAGATGCAACACATCACGCGTTTCATTAGCAGTGTGGCGGACCAATCGTGTGGGGTGATAACCCACAAGTATAGGTGATCATTTGTAGCCTTCTTCGATAAATAAGAGTGTCGAACCCAATGAGGAGCTAAAGGCAGAACAAATATTCCCTCAAGTTCTATCGACCACCGATACAACTCTATGCACACTTGACGTTTGCTTTATTGGAAACAAGTATCAAACTATTTTGCAAGGATAAAACTACGAGTACTTTGCAAGATAATAAAATTTAGGTGATTATAAAAAGGTTTTGTGTCAACAAGAAAGTTATTTGTCCCTAGGTAATCGATAACAAGTACCGATAATCATTCTTTCAATTCTATATGAGGGAGAGGCATGAGCTAACATACTTTCTCTACTTGGATCATATGCACTTATGATTGGAACTCTAGCAAGCATCCGCAACTACTAAAGATCATTAAGGTCATGAAACCCAACCATAGCATTAAGTATCAAGTCCTCTTTATCCCATACGCCATAGCCCACCTACTTGGGTTTAAGCTTCTGTCACTCTCGCAACCCACCATAAGCGAACCATGAACATATTGCAACACCCTACAGCGGGGGCCCCTCATGTTTGCGCGAGAACGGAGTGCACCATAGGACAACATCATAAATAAAATATAGAATCATACTAACCAAGATCACGATTAACCCACAGGACAAAAGAGATCTACTTAAACATCATAGGATAACCATAGATCATTGGGAATAATATATGGAGTTGAGCACCATGTTTAAGTAGAGATTACAGCAGGGAGAAGAGGTGTTACACCGCTGCATAAAGGGGGAGAAAGTTGGTGTTGACTGTAGTAAGATTGTTGATGTAGATCGCCATCCCGATCATTGCCCCGATGGCACTCCGGCGCCATCGGAAGCGAGGGGGAGAGAGCCCCCTCCTTCTTCTTCTTCCTTGGCCTCCCCCCTAGATGGGAGGAGAGTTCCCCCTCTGGTCCATGGCCTCCATGGCAGCGGAGGGGCGGGAGCCCCTTCGAGGTTGGATCTCCCTCTCTGTTCTCTTCTATTTCGCCTCCCCCAGATCTGGCTGAAAATAGTTTCTTATATTCCGAGAGATCTGTAACTCCGATTGCGCTGAGATTTTAACACGATTTTTTCAGATATAAGATTCCTTGCACCCGAAGTAGAGATCCAACTGATGTTCGAGGAGGGCACAACCCACCACCACGCGCCAGGGGCCTCTGGCGTGCCCTGGTGTCTTGTGGGCTGTGTGGGCCTCTGTTTGCGGTGATTCCAACTCCCAAAAATCACATATATTCCAAAATAATTCTCTGCAAAATTTTATTGCATTTGGACTTCGTTTGATATGGATACTCTGCAATACAAAAAACATGCAGAAAACAGGAACTGACACTGGGCACTAGATCAATAGGTTAGTCCAATAAATCATATAAAAAGTTGCCAAAAGTATGTAAAAGTTGTATAATATTGGCATTAAACAATAAAAAATTATAGATACGATGGAGACGTATCAGCATCCCCAATCTTAATTCCTACTCGTCCTCGAGCAGGTAAATGATAAAAAATATAATTTTTGATGTGGAATGCTACTTAGCATAAACTTGATCATATATCTAATCATGACATGAATATTAAGACATAAGTGATTCAAAGCAATAGTCTATAATTTGACATAAAGACATCAATACTTATTCATCCCAACAAACAATCATGTCTTTCAAAATATCAATGCTAAAGAAAGTTATCCCTACAAAATCATATAGTCTTGTCATGCTCTGTCTTCTTAACACAAAGTATTTATCATGCACAACCCTGATGACAAGCCGGGTAATTGGTTCATACTTTTTAACGCGCTTCAGCTTTTTCAACTCTCACGCAATACATGAGCGCAAGCCATGGATATAGCACTACGGGTGGAATAGAGTATGATGATAGGGGTAAATATAAAGAAGACAAAAAAGTAAGAAACCAATGGGCTATGGAGATGCCCATCAATCGATATCAATGCGAGGAGTAGGGATTGCCATGCAACGAATGCACTAAGAGCTATAAGTGTATGAAATCTCAATATGAAAACTAAGTGGGTGTGCATCTAATCCTATAATGAAAAATTCCCACTAGTATATGAAAGTGACAACATAGGAGACTCTCCATATGAAAAACATGGTGCTACTTTGAAGCACAAGTGTGGTAAAGGATACTAACAATGCCCCTTCTCTCTTTGTTTATTTTTTCCCTTTTTCCTTTTTTTCCTTTTTTCCTTTTTCTCCTTTTTCTCTCTCTCTCATTGTCCGAAGTCTCATCCCGATTTGTGGGGGAATCATAGTCTCCATCATCCTTTCCTCACTGGGGCACTATTCTAAAAATGAATAATGATGATCATCACACTTCTATTTACTTGTAACTCAAAAGAAATAAAAATTACAACTCGATACCCATGATAAATGGATGACTCTATATGAATGCCTCTGGCAATGTACTAGGATGTGCAATGATCTAGCGTAACATGTATGAAGAACGATGAATGGTGGCTGAGCCACAACTACTATGTCAACTATATGATCATGCAAAGCAATATGACAATGAATGCTCAAGTCATCAAACGGAAGCGGTGGAAGTTGCACAACAATATATCTCAGAATGGCCATGGAAAAGCCATAATAGGTAGGTATGGTGGCTGTTTTGAGGAAGATATAATAAGGCTTATGTGTGATAGAGAGTATCATATCACGGGGTTTGGATGCACCGACGAAGTTTGCACCGACTCTCGATGTGATAAAGGGCAATGCACGATACTGTAGAGGCTAGCAAATTGTGGAAAGGTAATAGTGCATATAATCCATGGACTCACATTAGTCATAAAGAACTCATATACTTATTGCAAAAGTTTATTAGCCCTCGAAGCAAAGTACTACTGTGCATGCCCCTAGGGGGATAGATTGGTAGGAAAAGACCATCGCTTGTCCCCGACCGCCACTCATAAGGAAGACAATCAATAATAAATCATGCTCCAACTTCATAGCATAACGAGAGACTATATGTGCATGCTTCGAGAATGACAAACCTTAACACCAATATTATTACTAACCACAACCTTTTACTAGTACCTCCCACATATTATCATCTCTATATCGCATAACTATTGCAAGGAATCAAATATATCATATTCAGTGATCCATAAGTTTTATGTAGGATTTTATGACTAACCATGCAATTAACCAATTCCTGTTGACTCTCTAAATAGATATAAGTGAAGCATTAGAGTTTAATTCTTCCTACAAAATACCATGCTCTAATAAATATAAGTGAAGCAAAATAGAATTCTAGAAATAATGGTTTTTTATGTGAAGAGAAACAGGCAATCCAAACTTCAAATGATATAAGTGAAGCACATGAAGCTAGCGTTCTATAAAGCCACACTCAAAAGATATAAGTGAAGTGCAATGAGCGTTCTCTAAATCAACCATGGACTATCTCATACCAGCATGGTGCATAAAAGAAAAATGAAAAATAAATGCAAAAGACGCTCCAAGGTTTGCACATATCACGTGAACGAAACGAAACCGAAAACATATCGATACTTGTTGAAGAAAGATGGGATGCCTTCTGGTGCATCCCCAAGCTTAGACGCTTGAGTCTCCTTGAATATTTACTTGGGGTGCCTTGGGCATCCCTAAGCTTGAGCTCTTGCCTCTCCTCCTTCTCCTCATACCGAGACCTCCTCGATCTTTGAACACTTCATCCACACAAAACTTAATCGAACTTTTAGTGGTGGGGTTAGTGAATATGGCAATGAAATCGCATCATGAACTGCTGTAACATTATTGTATAATTATAAAAAACATTACCCACTGTATTCTATCACAATTCTATGGCCCCAAGTCAAGGAGGCTTCAACAAGAATTCAAACATACGCAAATAATGAAGCTATAAAAGCAATCTGTGAAAACAGGACAATCTATAAAGATTTGAACATCCACCATACTTCTGTAACTCAAAAAATTCTAAAACATTAGGACAAGATAAAAATTTTGTATAGAAAGACACTACAAAAAGTTTTAGAACCGTTTGACGTTCTAGTAAAAAATATAAAATCGAGCACTACAGCCAAAGTTTCTGTTTTGCACCGCACAAACCAACAAGCAATTTAATCATCCTAAAGGCAAACCTTGGCACATTATTTTTATAATACAATGTATTTGTACATGGGGATAATTATTTTTGTGAGAATCTTCATGAAAGATTCTACATTGTTTCCATGAGCATGAACACAAGTGTTAAAGGTCGACCCTCACTTCTCCAATGCATAACTTCCAGCCGCTTCTCTTTTGTGCAAAGGTTTTTAAGTTCCCCTCTATATTTTTTGTTTTTAAACTTTATAAAAGAACTCAACGGAAAGAAATGACTCTCTAAAACGTCCGGTTTTCTCCTTGGCAATGCTTTCTTTAAAGCCATTAAGCTAGGCATAAAGTGCTCAAGTAATGAATCCACCTGGATCCCAAGGTATATCAAAGCCAATTTTAATTAACAATGATTTGGCATTTAATAGTGATCACAAAGCAACATATATCAAGCAATAATGAAGTCTAATTCTCTTACCATGCATCGACATGTCATACAAGAACAATTCATGCACATCAAGTAAAGGCCAATACATAACATAAGAAGTTTTTGCAATTCTATCGTGTTGGAAACATAGAGAGGCGGAGATATAGTTCCTATCTCATAATAATTGCAAGTAGAATCAGAAAGCACATGCATATTACGTTCATCAAAATTATCATGTGCAATGATAAAAGGCAACCCATCAATCTAATCCTTATTAAGTGCAAACTTCTCCGATATAGTGTAGTTTGGAGAATTCAAAAAGATAATAGGACTATCATGTGTGGGTGCAATAGCAACAATGTCATTATTAACATAAGGAACTATAGCAAGTTTATCTTCATAATCATAATTCATAATGGCATCATGGCCACAAGCATAGCGAGCATAAAATTCATCAAAAAGGGATATTTCAAATGAATCAACGGGATCATAGCAATTATCATGGCATTCATCCTTCGGTAAGAACGAAGGGAAATTAAACAATGTATGAGTTGAAGAGTTACTCTCATTAGAAGGTGGGCACGGGTGATCAATCCACTCTTCCTCCTTTTGTTCTTCGCTCTCCTCCTCATCTTTTTCATCCAATGAGCTCACAATTTCATCATTTTCTTCTTCCATAGACTCCTGCAAAATATTAGTCTCTTCTTGGACAGTGGAGACTTTCTCAATAAATTCATCAATATCGGAATTGTATTTATGATTATCATAGCAATATTTAAGGATGGCAAAATTTTCAGGTCTATAAACATCATCATCAAAAGCTTCATACTTTTCAAACAAAGATTCAATTTCATAAGCACCCTTAAAAGCAACAAATTCTTCTATTCTTTCCACATCATAGTAATCATATATACCATTAGCATAAGAAGCTAAGGTTTCATTATCATTAAATTTGCATCTAAGGGAAGGTGTGGAGCATTCATCCTAGAGCAACAAGTATAATCATATCTTAAGCATAAATCCCGATCATACCCATGCAACATATAAATTTGATCCAAAAAAAGTTTCCCTTTTTGTGTCAACCGATAATCCCTAAAGTATTCACGTTGATCCAACGTTAGTCCCATTATATAGTTGAATGTGGTTTCCTCAGGATTGTCAAATTAGTACATAATATCTCTCACATAATGAGCATTGAGGGTTTTAGGAGGTTCCCATCTCCATGAGTAGCAAGTACCACTATTTTTTTGGTGTTTCATGTTCCATATCTATAACTAAAGATAGAGAACAACTTAGAACAGAAAATAAAAACTACTTAGTGATAAACCAAACAAGAACACATGAGAATATTCACCCCACGCTGTTGCTCCCCGACAACGGCGCTAGAAAAAGGTCTTGATAACCCACAAGTATAGGGGATCGTTTGTAGCCTTCTTCAATAAATAAGAGTGTCAAACCCAACGAGGAGCTAAAGGCAGAACAAATATTCCCTCAAGTTCTATCGACCACTGATACAACTCTACGCACACTTGACGTTTTCTTTATCGGAAACAAGTATGAAACTATTTTACAAGGATAAAACTACGAGTACTTTGCAAGATAATAAAAGTTAGGTGATTAGAAAAAGGGTTTGTGTCAACGAGGAAGTTATTTGTCCCTAGGCAATCGATAACAAGTATTAATAATCATTCTTGCAATTCTATATGAGGGAGAGGCATGAGCTCACATACTTTCTCTACTTGGATCATATGCACTTATGATTGGAACTCTAGCAAGCTGTCGAATTTCGGGTTCCGGCAAAACCCTTGAGGTTCGAACACTAGGGTGTGCACGAAGATCTCTCTCCCCCTCTCTAACTCGCGCACATCATAATCTCAGGGGCTAGCTCAACGAACCCAAAGAACAAGAGACACAGAGTTTATACTGGTTCGGTGTGGTGTGGTGTGTTGCCTCTTGGGCTATGGATGAAAAGTTACAAGGGAAGAACAACCTCCTGAGGAGAGGTGTTCTTGTTCTTGGCGAACTTGTGTGGTTGAGGATGATCTGGATGTGATCTCTCCTCTCTCTCTGGATCCGTTGCCTCCTACTGTGGTGGCTAGTCCTATTTATAGAGGCCCTGGTCCTCTTCCCAAATATTGAGCGGGAAGGGATCCCACAACGGCCAAATTTGAAGGCAGACAACTAGTACAAGTTATTCTAACAAAAGTAGTCTTCGCTTGCCAAAGGCTCTGGTGGTGACGCTGTCTTGGGCTCCATGGTGACCTCCGTCCTGCCGTCCTGCTGGTCTTGGTCTTGTTGCACCGATATGGAAACCTTTGCCTGATTCCTCGAGACTCCTCGCCTGCGCTTGCCTCTTTAGCACCAGAGAGGAAACGAGGACACTGCGGCGCTGGCGCCCGCCTGGCTCCAGTCGTCATGGCTTGCATCACAAAAACCTTGCGAGGTGTCCCTTCCCTTGATCTCTCCTCCCCTCGCGAGCCAGCCTGGTGAGGTTGCCCCCGAGGAGGTCTTGTGTCGTCCACCTTGTGAGGCTTGGCCCCTCGCGAGGGTCTTGAGTGTTTGCTGGTGAATATGGGCCGTACAGGGCCGCTGGTGGAGCCACGCTATGGGCCGCAGGCAGGAAAGTCTGGGGACCCCTATTCCCAGAACGCCGATAGTAGCCCCCGGGCCCAAGGCACGCTCGGACTTGGCTTCGAGGCGAAGCCAAAGGGCAAGTGCGGAGCGCCGCGGGCCCCAACAGCCTGCGGCCCTGCTTGACGCGTGGCGATTGATTGGACGTGGGCGTCTCCGCTTCCCCACGCCACCTCGGCAACTGCCCAACTTGACGAGTCCTTGCTGCATGCAGAGAAAGATCATTATTACCTTAGATCATGGAGGCCGTCGGTTGGCCTCCCCTTGGCTATAAATGGGAAGAGGAGGGCGGAGCCCCTATCGCCCATCTCTTCCTTTGCTTCTCCCACTCCTTGTTCTTCATTGCTTCACTGCCGGCAGCGACACCCATGGCGCCTGCGAAGGGGCTCTGGGATGCAGAGAAGGGGAAGGCTCGCCAGGAGGGGCCTGGCTCACCACCGCCCAAGAGGGGCGCGGCCGTCCCCGCAAGCACACCATGACCCTCGTCGCGTCCCCTCGTGGTTGCGTTGGCACCTCTTCGCATGGTGGGAGTCGCCCAGGTCGCGGTAGCTCCGTCGATGAAGGGAGGCGCGCTATGGTCGCGTGGCCTCACGGGCCGTGCTTCCACTCGGTGGAAGTGCTGCGTGAGTTTGTCGTGTGGTCAAAGAACACGGCCGGTACTTGGCTTCAGCTCCCGCGCTTCTTCACCGGTGAGCTGCTAGCCACAGGTCCAGGCGGTTGTTGGCTGCAGGCGGACAGCTGCTACAGCAAGGCTTCGTGGGTCGCGGTCGAGGTCTCTACTGCAGGCAACACAGCCCTGGCCCGTGAGTAGCAGACGTTTGCCTGCGCGTGCAGCCTGGGCCGGCGGTGCTCCCTCCACTTCAAGTACGATGGCAACGCGACCCGCCATGTGAGGGTGTTCGGGGAAGATGGCCGCCGCGTCGGCTGTTGCCCCAAGGACAACGACGGTGGTGAGGTGCTCGATCTCAGCGACGGCCGCGACGAGAGTGAAGGCGGGCTCACCCTCGGTGCCGGCCATGGCTCGTCCAGCTACGACAACTCTTCCTCCGGTGATAGCTCCAGCAGCGGCGGCTACGATCAGCCGCCATGCCGCCGCGCCCGCTTCAAAGGTGGCAGTGGGTCGTCTCGTTGCCGCGCTTCAGTGAAGCGTGAGGAGGGGTCTAGCTGAGCTCAGGAGAGCGCCATGGGCCCGTCCTTGCGACCTGCCGCGGGAGCATGTTTCGCTTTTGTTTCATTCTTCTTTTCCTTCCTAGATTAAGAGAGAGACAAGTATGGGGCCCCGCTGGGGCGTGCGACAATTATGATTTCCAAGTGGCTGTCCTATGTTTATAGCTCTTGTGTCGTGTTGCAGCGTCAACATTTTATGTAGGTGCGTAGGAATAACTTAGCTTGATGCGCCTGAAGTAGTTTCCGCCTCGCGAGGCACACATTCCCTAGTGCCTGGCGAGGTCTCCTGCGCTCGGAAGGCATCTGGGAACTACAAAAATTCATTAGGAAATTCTTATTCTTCCAAATCCTGGTCGCAGGCACTGCCGGCCATGAACTAGCACTTCGCATCGTGGTACCCGGGGGCACGAATTGAGAGGGGTGCGCCAGCTTGCGAGCTCGAGCGATGGTGCCTTGCAAAGAACAGGAAAACGCTCACGAGGGCACCAGTCCAGCCCCCTCGCGAGGCATGCGAGGGAGAGTACAGGTCAAAAACAAGGAACCGAGGGCAAAAAAAGAGGCAAAAAGGCAATGGAACCAGGCCAACAAGGAACACCAGAAAGCAAATTCTCACTAAAAAGGGGCAAGCCAACTACAAAAAGAAAATGAAAAGCAGCGTCCGACACCTAGTCTAGTCTTCTTATCTTCTCACCAGCGCGGAGCTAAGTGCTGCCACTAAGACGTGGGAGGGAGGTCCCGAGGCCCGAGGGCGGCACTCCTGAGACTCCGGGGCGTGTGCAGCTCCACTCATTATTACGTGAGAGTGTCACGAGCGGAGATCTTCACAGGCACTCGGCCTTGCTTCATGGGTAGAACTTCCGGAGGTGCTGGATGTTCCAGCCGTGCTGGACGGGGATCCCGTCCCGCGTCTCCAAGCGCGCGGCGCTAGGCCTGGAGACGAGGGCGACCCGAAACGGGCCCTCCCACATGGGCGAGAGCTTGTGCAGCCCTTCCCTGGAGAGCACCTGCCTCAAGACGAGATCGCCCACCTCGAGCGTCCTGGAGCGGACGCTGCGACAGTGGTATCGCATCAACGCCTGCTGGTACCTCGCAGCTCGGAGCGAGGCTTCACGGTGGCGTTCCTCCCCCAACACGAGGTCCATCCCCCGCATGGCGTCCTGCCGTGTTCCATCAAATGCCAGGACCCGCGCGGAGTGATGCCTGACCTCGTGTGGGAGAACCGCTTCTTCTCTGTAGATGAGGAAGAACATGGTCTCGCCTGTCGGCCTGGTGGCGGTGGTGCGGATGGACCACAACACGGACTGGAGCTCGTCGTGCCAGCCCCTTCCGTAGGCCTCGAGCTTCTTCTTGAAGGTCCTAGTCTTGAGACCCCTCAGGACTTCCGCCTTGGCGCGTTCGGCCTGGCCGTTTCTCTTGGGGTGCACCACGGAGGCGTAGCAGATCTGCGTTCCGAGGTTAGCACAATATGTTTTGAAGAGATTGCTAGTCAACCGTGAGCCGTTGTCAGTGATGATGCAATTAGGGACCCCAAATCGGCTTACGAGGCCCTTGATGAACTTGACTGCTGACCCAACTGGGATGGTGCAGACGGCTTCCACTTCCGCCCACTTGGTAAATTTGTCGATGGTGACGTAGAGGTAGCGGTAACCTCCAAGCGCTCGAGGGAATGGGCCCAGGATATCCAGCCTCCAGACTGCAAACGGCCATGAGAGCGGGATAGTCTGGAGGTCCTGAGCCAACTGGTGGATCTGCTTGGCATGGAATTGGCAGGCCTCGCAGGATTTCACCAGCTGAGCCATGTCGTTGAGTGATGTGGGCCAGTAGAATCCGCTGCGGAAAGCCTTGCCGACTAGGGTGCGCGACGACGAGTGGTGCCCGCAGTCTCCGCCATGTATGTCAGCCAGCAGCTCATTCCCCTATTCCCTGGAAATGCATCATAGAGAAACATCATTTGGCCGCTTCCTGTATAGCTCACCGCCCTAAATGCAGTACGTCGTAGCATGCCGGGCCACACGCTCTACGTCTTCTTCCTTCTCCGGCAACATGCATTGCGTCAGGTACGCCCTGAACTCCTCGATCCAGCACCCCTCCCAAGGCTCGAGCGCTAAGAGGAGGCGTGCTCCTGAGGTTGGGCCGAAGCGGGGGCTCCCGAGGCTGGTGGCTGTGGGAGTTCTTCCTGAGGTGGCGCTGGCTCCGCAAGTGGAGGTGTTGCCGAAGGCTTGAAGAGCTGCTCCTCGAAGACGCTAGGCTCTTAGGGTAGCCGCTTGGATGCTCTTTTGGCGATGTCGTCGGCCTCCTTGTCGGTGCCACGGGGCACATGCTGTAGCTCCAGGCCCAGGAACTGCTTCTCCATTTTGCATACCGCCGCGAGGTATGCCTCCATGTGCTCATCCTTTGGCTCGTACACCTTGTTGGAGAAGTTGACGAGGAGCTGCGAGTCTCCCTTGATGGTGAGGCATTTCACCCCCGCAGCCTTGAGGCCGGCGTTGAGACCCTCGTACTCTGTGATGTTCTTGGAGACCTTCTTGCCACCTGGAAGCAGAGCTGCATGGTGTAGTAAAGTTTGTCTTGAGTGGGCAAGATGAGCACGGCTCCAGCCCCCGCGCCCTGGCGTGCGAACGCGCCATCGAAGTACATGACCCAGCCATCTGACGCTTCACTCCCTGGTGAGAGGGATCAGTTCTCACTTGCTTTGAGCCTCGGGGTGTTGGTACATTCTGCCACAAAGTCGGTGAGTGCAGCCCCCTTGGTGACCCTTGTTGTGCTGAACTCCAGGTCAAATGCTTGCAGCTTGATGTTCCATTTGGTGACCCTCCCCGCAGCATTGGGGCTCCTGAGCACTCTCTCCAATGGGTAAGCTGAGACGACCTTGATGGGATGACCCTGGAAGTAGTGGCGCGGCTTACATGAGGCCACCAGGAGAGCGAGCAAGAGCTTCTAAGGCATGGGGTATCATGCTCTCGCATCTCATAACACTGTGCTGACGAAGTACACTGGGTGCTCGACGAGGGTGGGAGAGCTGACGGAGTTTTTGGCTCCTGGGGGCTGAGGTGTTTCCTGTGGGTCCTCAGCTTCTGGGGCTTGATGACTAGCCGGGGCAGCCGCTGTCTCAGGAGCATCGCCTTGGTGTTGTGCTGCCTCAGCCGGCTTGGAGGCTCCATTTGGTGGGCCCTTGACCTGGGGCTCCTCTCTGAGGGCCACCAGCGCGCGCTGGCAGAGTGGGGTGTGGCAGACAGGTAGAGTACTAAGGGCTCGAGAGGACGAGGCGCCACCATCACTGGCGGGCTGTTCAAGTATCTCTTGAGGTCTTGAAATGGCAAGTCGGCCTCGGGGGTCCACACGAACGAACCCTTCTTCTTCATCAGCTTGAAGAATGGCAAGGCGCGCTCCCCCAACTTGGAGATGAAGTGCCCCAGTGAAGTCACGTAGCCTGCAAGCTTCTGCATCTCCTTGAGGTTTTGTGGTGGGCTCATGTCTTCGATTGCCTTGACATTCTCCAGGTTGTCCTCGACCCCCTTATGGGACACGAGGAAGCCCAGCAGCTTGCCGGAAGGGGCACCAAACATGCATTTCTCTGGGTTGAGCCGCAAGTCCACCTGGCGCAGGCTCGCGAAGGTCTCCTCTAGGTCCTGAATCAAAGTTCTCGCCTCCCGAGACTTCACCACAATGTCGTCGACATAGGCCTCAATGTTTCTCCCGAGCTGCCGCCCCAAGGCAATGTGCATCAGTCGCTGGAAGGTCGTTCCTGCGTTGCACAGTCCGAATGGCATGCAAGTGTAGAAGTATACCCCGCATGGGTTCAAGAAAGCCGTTTTCTCCACATCTTCCACCGCCATCTTGACCTGGTGGTAGCCTGAGAACGCATCCAGGAAACATAGCAGATCACACTCGGCAGTGGAGTCGACAATCTGGTCGATGCGCGGCAGTGGGAATGGGTCTTGAGGGCAAGCCTTATTGAGGTTGGTGAAGTCGACACACATGCGCTCCTTCCCTCCTTCTTTGGCACGACGACTGAGTTCGGCAGCCACTCTGGGTACCGGACCTCGCGGATGACACCTGCTGCCTCCAGCTTGCGGGTTTCCTGAATGATGAAAGGCTGCTTCTCCGTGGACTGTCGCCTCGCCCTGTGCTTCACAGGGCGCACATTGGGGCATACCCTCAGATGATGCTCAATCACTCCTCTCGGGACCCCAACCAGCTGCTTGGGCTCCCAGGCGAATACTTCCTTGTTCGCCCGCAAGAAGTCTGCCAACTCCCTTTCTTGATCTGGGACGAGGTCGGCGCCTATTGTAAAGGTGGCGCCAGAGGCCCCATCCTCATCGACCAGTATCTGCTTCGTCTTGGCATGACCTTGAGTGAATAGCTGCTTCTTCTTGGTCGGTGCAGCCCCCTTTGGTCCTGGGCACGACCTTGCCGGCCGGGCAAGCTGCCGCCGTGGCCCTGAAGGCGAGTTTGAGAGCCGCCAAGGCTTCCTTGGTGTCTCCGGCCACGGTGAGGATGCCCTTGCTCCCTGGCATCTTCATGAGGTTGTAGGCAGGATGAGTAGCCGCCATGAATGGGGCCAGCGCTAGGTACCCGAGGATGGCATTGTACGGTAAGTCGATGTGGGCGATACCGAAGTCGATTAGCTCGGTGCGGTAGTTGTCGCGTGTGCCGAAGGTCACAGGGAGACGGATCTGCCCCAGGGGGTTGGAGGAGCCGCCGCCGACTCCAGAGAAAGGCTTGCTGGGGCGGAGCCGCTCGAGCGGTATGTGAAGGAGGCTAAAAGCCTCCACGGAGAGCATGTTGAGGCCGGCGCTGCCGTCGATGAGGGTCTTGGTAATGGCTAAGCTGCAGATGGTGGGCGGGCAAAGCATCGGGAGCATGCCTAAACCGACGGTGGTGGCTGGGTGATCCCCCAAGTGGAAGATCAGGTCGGCCTTGGGCACCGCCCAACCCGGGGAGCCCCCTGCCACGTGGAGGCGGCGCCGATCTGGCGAAAGAACGACTTGGTGTGACGGTCCGAGGGCGGCGCCTGCGAGCCACCGAGGAGAGCCGCGACGACGGGGGGTGCTCGTCCCCCGAAGCGTGTGATGAAGAGGTCGCGTATCTCCCCCAGAAGGCCACAGAAGATTCTAGTAGATGGAGGAGCCAGGCGCGTGGCACGCCAGCAAGGGCCATTGGCAGCCAGTTGGCCATGACCTTATCGTCACCCCCGGCCTCCAGAATGGCCTCCTCGTAGGCCAGCAGGAAGGCCGTCAGATCCGCCGCACCATCGCAACGGGCGGCATCTCCGGCTTGAACTTGTGCGGCCACCGCACCCGCCACAAGGCGGGGGCGAAGGCCTAGAGCCCCATGGCGTTGTGGAGGGCGCCTGTCGATCCAGTCGGAGAACAAGTGGCATCCATGAGAGCCGGTCGGAGCGGCAAGGCCGTCGGGGGAAAGCTTCGGCGCACCCCTACCTAGCGTGCCAAATGTCGAATTTCGGGTACCGGCAAAACCCTTGAGGTTCGAACACTGGGGTGCACACGAAGATCTCTCCCCCCTCTCTAACTCGCGCGCATCATGATCTCACAACCTAGCTCGACGAACCCAAAGAACAAGAGACGCAGAGTTTATACTGGTTCAGGCCACCGATGTTGTGTAATACCCTACTCCAGTGTGGTGTGGTGGATTGCCTCTTGGGCTATGGATGAACAGTTACAAGGGAAGAACAACCTCCAAAGGAGAGGTGTTCTTGTGCTTGGCGAACTTGTGTGGTTGAGGATCATTTGGATGTGATCTCTCCTCTCTCTGGATCCGTTGCCTCCTACTATGGTGGCTAGTCCTATTTATAGAGGCCCCGGTCCTCTTCCCAAATTTTGAGCGGGAAGGGATCCCAAATGGCCAAATTCGAAGGGAGACAACGAGTACAAGTTATCCTGACAAAAGTAGTCTTCGCCTGCCAAAGGCTCTGGTGGTGACGCCATCTTGGGCTCCACGGTAACCTCCGTCCTGCCATCTTGCTAGTCTTGGTCTTGTTGCACCAATATGGAAACCTTTTCCTGATGCCTTGGGACTCCTCGCATGCGCTTGCCTCTTTAGCACCAAAGAGGAAATGAGGACACTGCGCGCGCTGGCGCCCGCCTGGCTCCAGTCGTCATCGCTTGCGCCACAGAAACCTCGCGAGGTGTCCCTTGCCTTGATCTCTCCGCCCCTAATGAGCCATCCTGGTGAGGCTGCCCCCGAGGAGGTCTTGTGTCATCCGCCTCGCGAGTCTTGTCCCTCACGAGGGTCTTGAGTGTTTGCTGGTAAAGATGGGTCGTACAGGGCTGCTGGTGGAGCCATGCTATGGGTCGCAGGAAGGCAAGTCTGGGGAACCCCGTTCCCAGAACGCCGACACAAGCATCCGCAACTACTAAAGATCATTAAGGTCGTGAAACCCAACCATGGCATTAAGTATCAAGTTCTCTTTATTCCATACGCCATAGCCTACCTACTCGGGTTTAAGCTTCTGTCACTCTTGCAACCCACCATAAGCGAACCATGAACATATTGCAACACCCTACAATGGGGGACCTCACGTTTGCGCGAGAGCGGAGGGCACTGTAGGACAAAACCATAAATAAAATATACAATCATGCCAACCAAGATCACGATTAACCCACAGGACAAAACAAATCTACTCAAACATCATAGGATAACCATAGATCATTGGGAAATAATATATGGAGTTGAGCTCCATGTTTAAGTAGAGATTATAGCGGGGAGAAGAGGTGTTACACCACTGCATAGAGGGGGAGAAAGTTGGTGTTGACGGTAGTAAGATTGTTGATGTAGATCGCCGTCTCGATCGTTGCCCCGGCGACACTCCGACGCCACCGGAAGCGAGGGGGAGAGAGCCCCCTCCTCCTTCTTCTTCCTTGGCCTCCCTACTAGATGGGAGGAGAGTCCCCCCCTCTGGTCCATGGACTCCATCACGGTGGAGGGGCGGGAGCCCCTCCGAGATTGGATCTCCCTCTCTGTTCTCTTCTGTTTCGCGTCCCCCAGATCTGGCCGAAAACCGTTTCTTATATTCCAGGAGATCCGTAACCCCGATTGCCACTAGTGCGCGTCGGTCCTAAACAAATGGGTTTTAACCCCTTTCCACCACAACATTTGGAACCATCGCCAAGTGAGTGTGTGTGATAGGGTGTCCTTCCCACACGACCCAGAAACCGTCGGGGATATGGAGGAGTGATCCAGTGGCCTTCCAAAATGTAATAGTGTGTGATGCAGCACACACTAAATTCTTCCGCACGTGTGTTATCGGTGGTTAAGCGTTTCTAATGACGCGGTGAAACCATACGGTCTATCGTAACAAACCGTTTGGGAAACAGTATGTAAGGCATACGGGCCAACATATGAACTGTGTGCGATGGGGCGGTGATTAAGCGTTTATAATGACGCAGTGAAACCATACGGTCTATCATAATGAAGCGTTTGGGAAACAGTATGTAAGGCACACGGGCCCACATATGAACTCTGTGCGATTTGTGCCCCATCGCACATGAGTTTTCTACATAACCCGTCTGCCATGCTAGACTCTATCGCACACATTTGCCAACAATTACTGTCTGTGATAATGTTCTATCACAAATGGTTGAGGAGCCCCTTCACACACGTACAAGTGTTGCAGACCGTTTGTGATTTGTTGGGTATCACCAACGGTTGCCACAAGAGTGATGTTTGCTTTTTCGTTTGGGATCCCACACGTTCCTGAAAAATTACGACTATGATTGTATTTTGCATCGGGCACGGTTTACTCCCAGTTCACGTGTGCGATAACGCGATATCACAAACGGTTCCGGAGACCCTACACACGCAGTAGTGCTACAAATCATTTGTGATCTGCTGTGTATCACCGACGGTTCCGCTACGATTGACGTATGCTTTCTCATGTGGATCGCACACACTCATTTAGTTGAACCATATGCGGAGCAATTGCCAGGTTAAAACAAAAATATCCCATTTGAATCGGCACATAAAAAGCAAATTCTCCATAATATTGAATTGAACAAATAAACAAAAATATCACATTTTGAATCAACACGCAAAAAGCAAATTCGCCACAATATTCAATTGAACAAATAGTGTCCACGGGAAGAACATTCATCAGATTTCACAACAATTGCAATTGAACATATGGTAGCTAAATTCCAATGATTTTTCCACACATATATGCATTACATAATTAATCATAGTGTACGAAATACGAAGACCTCATCAGATGGAAAACAATGGATCCATGCGTTATATGTTTAGCGGCTAACTCTTACTCAATGTTTCAGGAGAACGCATGCTGAAATCTTCATTATCACCAGTGGGATTGATGTAGTGATCCTGGAAGAAGTCACTGATAAATCTCCGAACCATCAACAATTCACCAGCCGGGAGCGGTTTAGGGGTCCTCGGTTTTAAGATGAGATGCAGTATTTTTAAGATCAGAATGAGCCATGTGAGTGGAGTAGAAGATATTAATTAAGATAGACTTACTGGTACTAATTCGCGAGGATCGTCACAACTATCAGCAGATTTGTAGATGGAGATCATGTGTCTGCAAACATAGTATCCACAAAGGTTGGTCCCTGCTTCTTGCTGAGGACACTAGATTTTTTTGTACAAAATTAGTCATGTATTTGTCCTGTTAGGAACAACCTAACCGGTGTTAGATGTATTATTTTTTCTTTGGACAAAATAGAAAGAGGTTTATTTAGAAGCTTGAACATTTGACTAGCGTAAGGAAAGGTATTTACAGACCGTTGGATAATTTTTTTGAAAATAATGGATTTCGGTGTGTGACCGGAGAAACGATCTCGTGTGGCAGAGGTTGTTCCGTCTTGAACAGGTTCCCTGGTTTAGTTTTCCACAATGCGAGCACACTGCAAATGATGATGAATTTGACAACATCAATTATTGAACCAGATATGAATGCAAATTAATTTCAACATCATAGAATTCAATACCTGTCCAAGAATTGCTGAACATGCATCAGATCCTGAGCGTTTGTTGACTCTCCGAGAGAATCGATGTAGTAAACCATGTTCTTGTTTGGAACAATGAATACCAATGTCCAACGATTGCTACATAATAAGAAATCCATGAACTTACGAATGATGTCGAAATCTATGCGTGGTTGTTTACATGACTTATCGTTCATGATATGGCCAGAGAAATGATTGCGCATGGGACGTGTTTTTGAAGATACGGATGACCGTGTTAATGGCCCAGTCCCGTCGGTCCTTACCATCTAATGTTGTGTCATTTGCTAATGCAGGATATATGAAATACACACTATCCCTTTTTCTTCTCTGCGTGTTCAATCCCCTGAGAGGAATAAAATGCAGTTAGTTGTTTATCATTTATAGCCTTGTATGGAGAAGTTGATCAGAGTTTGTTAAGTACTTACAAAATCAGGAATCTAGCAAGAGTGGCATCGAGCACGTTGAAGTTGAAGAAGAGATGTAAGTCCTCGAAACTCACATTGATGGAACTAGCATCATGTAAGAAATGATCTCTGTTGTAGTGGACTAGCAGACCATGATGACCTTCTGACATTGGATCCATGCAATATTCATGTAACTCGCGACAACTGGAGCTGCACTCATCAAAGTATTCGCCAACAAGAAATGGCTGGCCATGGACATACTTGCGTGCTTGAAGTACATCTGCTTTACTTTTAGCAAGCAACAATTCTACTACTTCATCATCCATGGCGTCAAAAATAATATTACTCCATGATCCGAACAAGCTACTATTAATTTGGTTCTAGGCGATGAGTGCTTTAAGTAAGAGGCAATCGTTCTCTTTCCTCTTCACTCTCCTGCTGCGCTTCCTCATGGGTGTAGCCTTTTTGGCCACTTCCTTCTTGGTACTTGAAGCATTTCTGGCATAACGTCTGGTTGGCTGCAAGGTAGACTGCCGAGCAGACGGTGAAGCTTGGACGAACTGCTTAGCAGACGGTTTATCTATGCCGAACCGCTGAGCTGGCGGTGCTGGTGTGACGGACTCGGCTGTAGGAGCAGAGGCATCAGACTGCTGACCATGCGTTGAAGCTATGTCGGGTTTCTGCGCAGGTGGTGCCAACTTGTCGGTGTGCTGAGGAGGCCGTGCCAACGCATTGGTTTGCTGAGCAGGAAGTGCTGACACATTGGTATGCTGATCACGCGCCTGCGGACCGACGGACTGATGAGTACTCGGTTCTGGACCTACAGACTGCTGAGCAGGCAGTTCCGAAGCATCAAACTGCTTAGCAGTCTGTTCTACCAGGTTGGTCTGCTGAGCATGTGCTACAGCTAGGTCTCCCCTGCTGCTTAAGCGGCCAGCATCTAAACCGGCGGTGCGTCATCAGCAGTTGTAGGCCTTGCCACTGGCTGCTTTGGGTTGGAGGATGATATGGCCTGTACGCCACAAAGTCGGGCCGGCTGATCACAGGTTGATGCATCAACCTGCGAGAGCTGCTGTGGCAAGGAGAGCGTCACCGGTTGAGGGGCGATAGTGGTTGCTCTTGGCGGTGCCTCAGGAATCTCATTGATGAACTCTATTTCCTTTCGTGGCCACTGGATGTGATGTAACATTGTTTCTCCCAAGGTCCTTTGCTCATTGAAGTCTCCTAGGACATTGTTCAGGGCAAATTCATTGAATCCACGCTTTATTTCAGTCATGTAGCACTTCACACAACCCGGCTTCAATGGCACATTGTCCAAGAAGAGGCCATCTTCCAAGAAGGGTGGGCAAACCCAGGCTGTTGCACATTTTAATGTACCTTCATAATGTGTAAGCACGCCCTTCACTCTGTCTTTCATTCCAGATAGATTAGATATAGCATCATCACGAGAAGCTGTAGTCTCAGTGTCGCTGGGGTCAGCTGATGCACATCTACTCTTGTGCAGTGTTGTCGTGCAATAAGCAACATCCTCCATGCCCGCCCCTCTCCCATCTGCTGGCTATCTGTTAGTGTTAGAGTCTTCTGCATCATTATTGACTCCTCAACATCCTTTTGAATAGCCGGATAAATCTCATTCCTCAACCTTTCATACAATGCATTTTGCGTCATTTCACTCCTCACTTTTTTCATGCTGAGCCTCTCTTCTTTGCTGAGTGTGAAAGCCGTCTTGTGTGGGACATTAACACCTATACCCCTTGCACGACCAGGGGGCTCTTTCGTGTCCAGAGCAATGGACAAAATGTCACATGGCCCTGAGTTCCTGTAGTACCTTCCAGGGATCTTGGAAGCCTCTAACATCACTTCATACAGTTTGGCATCACGTGCGTTTTCAAAGTAATAAGTTCCGTCATCATGCCTCTTTGCACATGCCTGCAAGTAGTCTCTCGCGCGTTCGCCCCTGATTTCACTAAAGGCCGGATTCCCACCCGCCGCTACTACTTCTTTGTCCTCCTGTTCCCATATTAGTTTCATGCCATAGTATCCTGCCACACCGATATGATGGGGGTGTATGTTCTACTTCTGAAGTTCCGATTGCTTGAGACTCTTCTCAACAAACTCTTTAGTTGCCCTGACCCTTTTGAATTATGCCCAGTCTGCCTTTGTAATTTGGGGGTATGCGGGGATTGGGTCCTTGCCTTCACTCAAGTACTTCTTGTACAACACGTGCTTCCAGTTTCTCCAAGCATCCCTAGCCTTCTTCAGTGTAGCGTGTTCCACCTGCATTCTCCACTACTCTAGAGCATTGAAGTGATCCATGATTGAGGGAGTCCTGGACTAAGGGGTCCTCGGGCATCCGACCTGTTAGCCATGGGCCGGACTGATGGGCTGTGAAGATACGAAGACCGAAGACTACACCCATGTCCAGATATGACTCTCCTTGGCGTGGAAGAGAAGCTTGGCGACCAGATATGTAGACTCCTTTCTTTGTAACCGACCCTATGTAACCCTAGATCCTCCCGATGTCTATATAAACCGGAGGACTTAGTCCGGATAGGAAAGACTCATTATCATAGCCATACAAGCTAGACCTCTAGGGTTTAGCCATTACGATCTCGAGGTAGATCAACTCTTGTAATACTCCTATTCATCAATATCAATCAAGCAGGACACAGGGTATTACCTCCATAGAGAGGGCCTGAACCTGGGTAAACATCGTGTCCCTTGTCTCCTGTTACCATTAACCTTAGATGCACAGTTCGGGACCCCCTACCCGAGATCCGTCGGTTTTAACACCGACATTGGTGCTTTCATTGAGAGTTCCACTGTGCTGTCGCCAAAAAGTTTGATGGCCCCTTCAATCGTCCATAATGACGTTGTCCAAGGAGAAACTTTCCTCCCCGAACAGATCTTCGTGTTCGGCGGCTTCGTGCTACGGGCCAATTCGTTTGGCCATCTGGAGCAGATCGAAAGTTACGCCCCTGGCCATCAGGTCAGATTTGGGAGCTTGAACTACGTTGCGGACATCCGTGGAAACTTGATCGTTGCCGGATTCGAGACCACGGTAGCCGCTCCCGGCCACCCCGATGATCATGACCTAAATCTATCATCTGGCCACATCTAGGAGATTGCTCCTGTAATCGCTCTGGCCCTAGATACGGAGCAAGCCGCGCCATCCAAGGACGGTGGATCAACCCCACTACGGAGGCCACAGATTCCATGGCGTTGGAGCCACACATAGACTTAACCTCTCACGATGTTTTTGTCAGCGGAACTCTGGACTCGTATCAGGTTGTAAGTTCCAAACCACGTGAGCCCGCGGATGCCGAACTTGATCATTTGTCGATCTTCGAATTCAGCGCCGCAGACATCTTCCAGCACTCGCCTTTGGGCGATGTGCTAAACTCATTAAAAAACATGTCCTTGGCGGAGGACTCACAGCCGAACTATATCTGGCTCGAACTAGGGGTTGACGATGGAGAATTTTGCTTTCCACCTGCCACCCACTCTATAGCCACGGTCAAGGATTTAACCGACGAACTTGATTATGACTCCGAAGACATCGACGGTATGGACGACGATGCCGGAGAAGAAGAGGCCCAGAACCTGCCGTTCACCGGACGCTGGACGACCACTTCCTCGTATGATGTATACATGGTGGATGCACCAAAGGAGAACAACGGCGAGGACAATTAAGATCCAGCTGAGGATAAACCTTCTAAATACAGTCCAAGTGCCGGCGTCAGCGGCGCCGCTCTAAGTCACGCAACAGCAAAGACAGCAACACCAGCACAGGAGAAGACAACACTCCAGAAGGTGTCGAAGACAACGAAGACCCCGTCGATACAGCTAATGAACAAGATGAACGGGAAGGCGGGCAGGTTAGCCCTGGCAAACAGGCCACACACGAAGATTCAGAGGACGATAACTACCTTCCGCTCTCCAAGGACGAGGTGAGCCTCGGCACTGAGGATTTCATCGTGCCCAAGGAACCTCTTGAGCAGGAGCGCTTCAAGCACCAGCTAATTGCCACTGCAAGGAGCCTGAAAAATAAGCAGCAGCATCTTCAAGCTAACCAAGATCTGGTCAATGATAAATGGACCGATGTCCTAGCAAGTGAAGAGTACGGCCTCAAGCACCCAACCAAAACCTACCAAAAGCGCAAATTGCTACCTCAGTTTGACGAGGAGGCGCCGAACTACAGACCTCCATCGTACAATGCGGCTGACCGACCACCACGTGGTTGAGACAAAATGGCAACTCACGCCGAACACCAGCCAGCCCTGCCTTAGTGCATAGGTAGAGGCAAATTAGCCCACGGTCATACATATGACCTCCGGCAAAACCTGAGCAATAAAGCAGGACATACTAGATCAATCTACGGATCGCGAGGGCGTGCCTCGACACGCGACGATGGCCACCTATTCGGACGTGACAAACTTGGTCACGCACGGGCCGAAAACCGCACACGGACTCCATCCGAGCTACATCTCGATGTGGCCCGATATAGAGGCGCCGCAGACCCTCATTGCTTCACTGACGAGCTCCTAGATCATGAATTCCCAGAAGGGTTCAAACCCGTGAATATAGAATCATACGATGGAACCACGGACCCTGCGGAGTGGATCAAAGACTTTATTCTCCACATTCATATGGCCCGCGGCGACGACCTCCACGCCATCAAATACCTCCCTTTAAAGCTCAAAGGGCCAGCTCGGCACTAGCTCAACAGTCTGCCTGCAAATTCCATTGGCAGCTGGGAGGACTTGGAAGAGGCCTTCCTCGATAACTTCCAAGGTACATATGTTCGACCTCCGTACGCTGATGACTTAAGCCATATAGTTCAACAGCCCGAGGAGTCCGCCAAGAAATTCTGGACTAGGTTCTTAACTAAAAAGAACCAAATCGTCGATTGCCCGGATGCCGAAGCCCTAGCAGCCTTCAAACATAGCATCCGCGACGAATGGCTTGCTTGCCACCTCGGCCAAGAAAAGCCAAAATCCATGGCAGCCCTCACGACACTCATGACTCGCTTTTGTGCGGGCGAGGACAATTGGTTGGCCCGTAGTAAAAAACAATGCAAGCGACGCCGGCACCCCTAAAGCTAAAACTAGCAAGGACAAGTCTCGATGCAATAGATACAAGCGCCGAAACAACATTGATAACACCGAGGACACGACAGTCAATGCCGGATTCAGGGGCTCTACGTCCGGTCAGCGAAAGAAGCTGTTCCAAAAGAACAAGTCATGCCCATCCAGCTTGGACCGCATACTTGATCGTCCGTGGCAGATTCATGGCACCCCAGACAAGCCACCCAATCATACAAATTGAGACTGCTGGGATTTTAAATAGTCTGGCAAATTGAACGCCGATAACAGGGAAAAGGGATTGCAAAGTGAGGACGATGACGAAGAGCCCTAGCAACCGAACACAGGGGGACAGAAGAAGTTTCCCCCTCAGGTAAAAACGGTGAACATGATATACGCTACCCACATCCCCGAGAGGGAGTGCAAGCGTGCGCTCAGGGACGTCTACGCGATAGAGCCAGTCGCCCCAAAATTTAATCCATGGTCGTCATGCCCGATCACCTTCGATCGTCGGGATCATCCGACCAGTATCCGTCACGGTGGCTCAGCCGCACTGGTCTTAGACCCAATAATTGATGGGTTCCACCTGACTCGCATCCTTATGGATGGAGGTAGCAGCCTCAATCTGCTCTATCAGGATACAGCGTGAAAAATGGGCATTAACCCATCAAGGATCAAGCCTACAAGGACTACCTTTAAAGGAGTCATACCAGGCATACAGGCCCATTGTACGGGCTCAATCACGTTAGAGGTTGTCTTCGGATCTCCGAACAACTTTCGAAGCGAGGAGTTAATCTTCGATATCGTCCCATTCCGCAGCGACTATCATGCACTGCTCAGACGACCCGCGTTTGCTTGATTCAACGCAGTCCACGCGGCGTCATAACAGTCAATGGAAATACGGAGCTCTCCCTCCATACAGAAGAGCACACAGCTGCCTTAGCAGCAGAAGTACAGAGCGGCCTTCTCAAGCAGAACCTTAATTCGGCTGTCGAGCCCACAGACACAGTTAAGAGGGTCCGAACTACTCTGCAGCCTCCGTCGCAGTTCCGATCAAGTGGTGGCATTCGTGCCGCGCGTACATAACTACGCACTCAAAATCCCATGGGCACCGATGAAGGCATAGCTAGCTTGTGTTCCGTAGTACGGCTCAACCGACATCGGATACACGCATACTTTCACTTTTACTTGTTTCCTTTTCAAGTCTCAATCCCACATGCACCATCTAATGGTCTGGTCATCGGTCCTCTCGAAGGATAAACACACCAAGACAGCGAGAAACACAGACATACGGGAACTTTTTTAGGTGATTCCGTTAATGATAACTTTACCTATTTTTCAGGACCCACATGCAGCTCTCCCTTGGTTTCGGCGTGTTAAATAGCCTGTTGCTTATCGCACTACCTGTATCAACACGCTTTGACGTACTAATTAAATTACAATGAGAACAGTTTGTAGCTGGAGCTTCTGGACCCCAACTTTTTACCTTTGTACCTTCTCTGTTTTCTTTCTCTTTTTCAGCTCCCCTATGGATAATCCTATCAGGTAGCACCCGTACACTTTGGTACGTTTCATGTTCGCCAGGGGCTGCACAGCACCCCACACTATGTCAACAAAAGTCCGAACACTTTTTATAAGTATAGTTCGGCACCCCAAATTTAGCATTATATGCATTGGCTCCGAATCATGTCTTTGGTTAATACTTGGGTTGCCTGGCTCCTGTGCTTGCTACCTTACATTCCGCTATATCGGCTAAGGTAGTAAAGGGAGAACTACTGTGATTGTGCCTTGGTTTATCCAAAGGAGCACCTCAGTAGAGAAATTCGAAAACTAACTGTCATGGTGCGGCGAGAGCCGGTCAACTGTTCGGAGGTTGCAAATCGTTGGAGATTTCTTCCGCATTACGTGAAGGATTGGTACTTCCTGATCAAACGCTTATAGCACCCTAGTTCGGATACTAGGGGTTGCGCCCATGTTTTTATTGTCGCACTCCTATGGCTAAGTGAGGGCGTTACAGCCGCATAGTCTGGTTGCCTGGTTCGTTGTGCTAAACAACTCCTTCAAGGACCATCTAATTGGATCAAGATTGTTTAGATTCCATCCCGAACACCCCTGTACTACCTACGTGGGGGCAGAAGCCGACGACTGGTTAACCCTGAGATTTTATACAACACGGCCGGACAGGAAGTAAAAATTTAAAAACATAACAAGCATTATATTGCATAAACACTTTGTTTTATCATACAAGGCAGAGGGAAATCACATACATTCATTCAAAGATAGTGTCTTTCATACAGTGATCCGCAACAATGCGGGATCCCTCCAGGACACCATCAAAATACAACTCGGGTCGAAGGTGCTCCTTGCCCTCAGGTGGCCCCTCGGTCATTAGCTTCTTGGCATCCATCTTCGCCCAGTGTGTTTTGACGCAGGCAAAGGCCATCCGTGCACCTTTGATACAAACCGACCGCTTTACAACCTCAAGCTGGGGGCAGACATCAACAAGCCGCTTCACAACTCCGAAGTAGCTGCTAGGTATCGGCGTGGAAGGCCATAGTCGGACTATCAGCTCCTTCATGGCTAGCTCGGCTGCCTTGTGTAGCTCGACCAGCTGTTTCAGCTGGTCGCTGAAGGACACTGGATGTTTGGGCACAAGATATTGAGACCAGAACAGCTTCTCCATAGAACTCCCCTCCTTGGCTCAATAGAACTCGGCAGCGTCTGATACGCTGCGTGCCAAATCCGTAAACGCCCCTGGAGAGCTCCAAATTCGGGTAAGTAAAAGGAATGCTTCCTTCACAGACTTGCTTTGCATAATAAAAGCCTTATCCGTCGCGATCTTCCGAGCCGCCTAGATTTCCAGAAGGGTGCTCTGGGCTTCGGCTCGAGCTTCCTGTGCGCTCTGGAGGGCCTTCACAAGTTCGGACGCTTGCGTCTTAGAATCACGCTCCAAGGACTCGCACTTCTTGACGGCGTCCTGGAGCTCTTGCTAAACCTCGCCGACTCGGGCCTCGTGCTTCTCGCGCGCGGCGTGTTCCTTGGCCGCTTTGTCCTCGGCCTTCTCTAATGCCTTCTTGAGGGCCGCCACCTTGGTCATTGTGATGCCCGGATATTTGAGCTACAGTGAACCTCTACTAATGATGCCACATCACCTCGATTTCTGTTGCTAATCTCGTGTTAGTTCAAAAACCGATTCAAATTCAAATTCAAAATATGGCAAACAACAAATGTTTTCAAACATTAGAACTAAAATGTTCGGAGTGATCCAAATAATGCATAGTTAATTATGGTGGAGAAACCACACCTTTATAAAATATTTAAATACTATTATGTGAAATAAAACAGTAGCAAAACAATTAATTAAATGTCCTTTTGTAATTAATAAAATGTTAAGATATTTTATTTAGTTACCCAAAATTAATGGGGCAGTAGCATAACTTTAATACTAAATAAGGACTATTGCTTTTATGTTTTTAAGACTAGTAAATAGAAAATAAAATAAAACAGTAAAAAAACAAAGGAGAAAACAAATAAATAAATAAATAAGGGGGAAAACCCTCCCTGGCCAACTGGGCCGAACGGCCCGGCTGGCCGCCGAACCAACCGACCCAGCTGACCCGGCTGGCCGCCGAACCAACCGGCCCAGCTGGCCCAGCTGGCCTCCCCCCACTGCCCCGCTTAACCCCCTCCCATCGAACCCTAGCCCACTCCCCACTTCGCCCCCACTCATCCCACTCTCTCTGCCCATCCCGATTTGGATCGGGGGGAACTGAGCCGGCCGACGCCTCCCCGCTGTCGTCGCCGTCACCTCGCCGCCGGAGCCACCCCGCTGTCACCGTCGTCCTCCTCGTCCCCGCCTCGCCATCGTCGCCATCATCGTCGTCCCCCTCCCCGTGCCCCACTGCCACTCCCCTACAGCCACCATGAGCACGCGCCCCTCCTCTCTCTCCCCTGTCTCCCACATGCTCTCGCGCATGCCCTCGTCCCGCACGCGTCCGCCTCCGACCGAGGTCGCCGGCCCCGCGCGTCTCCCACTGCCGTTAAGCTCCGCCGCGCCTGCCGCCTTGCCGCCCTGCAAGCCTGCCACCCTGCGCGCGCACGCTCGCCATGGCTACGCCACGCGCTTGCGCGTGCCATGGCCCCGCTGCCGGCTTCGCTCGTTGTGGCCCCACAGCGCTACTCGAGCCCTGCCTCTGCCACTTCCCCGTGCCGCTCCGCTCCGCTGCTGCTGCTCGCGGCCACCGCGCCGTCCCGCTTCGCTTCGCCCGCGGGCGTGCCCCGCCCTGCGCGCCTCTCCCCTACTCTGGCTGCCAATGCCCACGCTCGCCGTGGCCTCGCCCCACACGCATGAGCACTGCCCCGATGCCCCTCTGCTCCCACCGCGCGCGCGTCGTCGCTGCTTGTCGCGTCCGACCCGTCCCTGGCCACGCTCACCTCTACTCCGCCGCACCCCGCTCCACCTCGCCAGGCCACTCCCTTTCACGCCGCTCCCTTGCTGCTGCTACTCCGGCAGCCACGGCCACCGCCGCGTTGGCAACCAGTTCCGGCACCCCGCCGCGCCCTAGCCTCCCCTTCGGGCGCAAACGCCCAGGCGCCTGCTACCCGTTATGGCCACATGGGCCGATGACAGGTGGGCTCCACCCCCTGGGCATATGACAAGTGGGGCCCGCCCAGAGAATGTTAAAAAATATATAATAAATAAAATATATGATAATTAAATTAATTAATTAATTAAGTGATGAATCACGTTAATTAACCTGTTAACTAATTAATTAGTCTAACTAAAACTGTTAGTTAACTAGGTAGTCAATTACAAGGGGTCCCCACCGTCCTGTTGACTAGTCTATGTTTGATTGGTCAACTGGGCTTCCCTGGCCCACATGTAAGCCTTTGTCTACATTTTGTGTACACATGGCTAGGTACCCATAGTATTTTGTCTATTAATTTTGAACTAAAAATAATTTGAGAAATGAAATTAAACTTTAAAAATTAATATTAAATAATCCGTAACTCGGATGAAAATACTTTGTACATGGAAGTTGCTCAGAACGACGAGACGAACCCGAATATGCGATCCGTTTGTCAGCCACACGTCCCTAGCATAGCAAACATGCAACATTTCACCTCCGGTTCATCTGTCCGAAAACGCGAAACACCGGGAATACTTTCCCGGATGTTTCCCCTTTCGCCGGTAGCACCTGGTACCGCGTTAGGTCAACCCTAGCACCGCGTATAGACATGTTATGCTTTGTGTTGCTTTGATTTCTATGTTATTTATTGTGTTCCCCCTCCGTTACTTCTTTTCGGTAGACCCCAAGACCGCTGTTGAACCAGTGATCGACTACTTCACCTTCGAGGGTCCGTTTCTATCTGCAGAGCAACCAGGTAAGTCCCCCCCTTGATCACCAGATATCGCCTACTCTTCTCTCTACTGCTTGCATTAGAGTATTGTACCATGTTACTGCTTTCCGTTAATCCTATTCTGTTGCATAGCCTGTCATTGTTGCTACAGTTGTTGATACCTTACCTGCATTCCTAAATGCTTAGTATAGGATGCTAGTTTATCATCAGTGGCCTTACATTCTTGTTAGTCTGCCGTGCTATACTATCGGGACGTGATCAATAGGGATGTGATCACGAGTATATACTTATATACATATGCATGATACATGTTGTGACTAAAGTCGGGTCGGCTCGTTGAGTACCCGCGGTTGATTCACGAATTGGGGGCTGAAAGGACATACTTTCCCGACGGCCCTCTGTGTGGATCTTTGTGGTGGAGCGACAGGGCAGGTTGAGATCAACCAGGTGAGAGGTGGGTCTGGCCCTGGTCGGCGTTCGCGGTTACTTCAAGATAACACGCTTAACGAGATCTTGGTTTTTGATCAGAGTCTGTCCACTGGCCTATACGCACTAACCAACTATGCGGGAACAGTTATGGGCACTCGACGTCGTGGTATCAACCGAAGTCTTCATGACGTCAGCGACTGAGCGGCGCGTGCCGGATTGGACCGCGTAACACAACTTCCTTTGTAATGGAGGTTGCTAGGTCTGCTCACCGGTCGCGTACGCAACGTGCAGGTGTGCAATGGGCGATGGGCCCAGACCCCCGCGCCATAGGATTTAGACCGGCGTGCTGACCTCTCTGTTGTGCCTAGGTAGGGCTGCAACGTGTTGATCTATCGAGGCCAGGCATGACCCAGAAAAGTGTGTCCGAACAAAGGGGATCGAGCGTGTTGGGAAATGTGGTGCACCCCTGCAGGGAAGTTGATCTATTCGAATATCTGTGTCCCTCGGTAAAAGGATGACCCGGAGTTGTACCTTGACCATATGACAACTAGAACCTGATACTTAATAAAATACACCCTTCCAAGTGGCAGAGACAACCCGGTGATCGCTCTCTCACAGGGCGACGAGGAGAGGATCGCTGGGTAGGATTATGCTATGTGATGTTACTTGGTGAACTTACCATCTACTCTCTTCTACATGCTGCAAGATGGAGGCGGCTAGAAGCGTAGTCCTCGATAGGACTAGCTATCCCCCTCTTATTCTGGCATTCTGCAGTTCAGTCCACATAATCTACCCTTTTCCATTTGATACCAATGCATACATATGTAGTGTAGCTCCTTGCTTGCGAGTACTTTGGATGAGTACTCATGGTTGCTTTGCTCCCCCCTTTCCCCCTTTTTCCTTTCTTCTCGGATGTCGCAACCAGATGATGGAGCCCAGGAGCCAGAGGATCCCGAGGATGATTCTACATGGAGTTCGGCTTCGAGGAGTAGTTAGGAGGTCCTAGGCAAGAGGCCTTGCCTTTTCGATCGTTGCTACTTTTGTGCTAGCCTTCTTAAGGCAAACTTGTTTAACTTATGTCTGTACTCAGAAGTTATTGCTTCCGCTGACTCTTGTGCATTCGAGCTTATGTATTTGAGCCCTCGAGGCCCCTGGCTTGTAATATAAAGCTTGTATTATTTTAATTTGTGTCTAGAGTTGTGTTGTGATATCTTCCCGTGAGTCCCTGATCTTGATCATACACATTTGCATGCATGATTAGTGTACGGTCAAAGCGGGGGCGTCTCAAGTTGGTATCAGAGCCGACTGCCTGTAGGAATCCCCCTTCCACACTCCTTGGCCGAAGTCGAGTCTAGACATTGCAAAAATTTTACTAACATGGTTGTGTGTCTTACGGGCCCGCGTCACCATTTGGGTGGTTTTAGGATCTTTTACTCCTCGTCTATACTCTGGGACTCTGATCTCTCCTCTATTCGGATTAAATGGTTTTGCTAACTCTAACTCTAGGTTCTCGTAAATACTTTCTCCCAGAGAGCCCCTTCATTCTAGATGATGGCCTGCCTCACCAGAAGATTCCAAAGGTACTCTCCGTTATTCTCTCGAGACCTTGTGCCCACCACTTTTGCTATTCCCAACCACTGATACATCCTTATGGATAACTGCTTACACTTGTCATTCTTACCTTTGTTCCTAGTTGCCACTGTTATTACTTGATACCCTGAAAATTCCTTAAATAATTCGAGAATCCTTTGTGGCCACCGCTTTGCAGCTCTTTGCCGCAGAAATACAACTATGGATAATTCCACACACCTATCGAGGATTCGTTCATCCCCAGTTGATCATGTGTTTCACAAAATTCTTTGAATGCTAATCGGTCTTTCAAAAATCCTCAGCAAACTATTGCTCTTGAAATTCTTGCCTGCTTGCATTATGGTTAATTCCATATGTCTAGTAGTCTTCGTTGACATCCCTTGTCCTTGCCATTTTGAGCCTAGTGAATTATTGTATGTGAATGCACATAATCATTAGTTGACCCTTATAAATTATCCTTCCTGCTCCAACGTCATTTTAAACATGAGCTCGATCTCGACCAACCAAATTGCCATTGATTGTACTCCTAAGGCTATTCAACTTATCCATCCCTAATCAGAGCATTGCTTCTGATCCGTTGTCTTGGAATTCATAATTCCTTTGCATTTGAGCCTTGAGTTAGTCAGTTGTTTCTATAATCTGATCTCCTTGCATTCTTTCTTCCTCTGGTTGAGTACTGATACTCACATCAGATCCCTTATGGACCACCAGATCCTCTGTTGGATTTTGTCCAACACCGTCCTTCATATTCATTAAACTTGTGACCCTTTCATCGGATACATAATGCCTTTGGTAAATTGTATCCCCTGCTTTTGTCAACCATGCTCTGCTCCTGATCTTGAGTTATTTGCTACCGAAGTTGGTGGTATGTGTTCATAAGATGCCCCGATGGGTTAAACCTATGCCTTCCTTACTCTGTGTGAACCCGAAAGATTTCACGGGTCATAATTATCTAGTATTGCACCAGGTAAAACTTTCGACAACTAACGTCATTTTTGAAAAGTGAGAGGTGAATGGAAGGTTATGCATTGGAGAATTGGGGGTTGACCTTGAACTTTGTGTTCATGCCCATCTACACGATGTATATCCTATCATGGAAGCTTCTTGTAATAATAACTATTCCCTTGATATAATATCATTTGGTATCTGAGAATTGATCCTTTGCAATCGTGGTTCTGACCATGTTCTCTTTTATATACCATTTCTCGGACAAGTTGAAGTACTTGTCTTCTACAGATCATTGCACTCGTCCAACCTTTACGTTGATCTATTGTCGTGTATTACACTCTGGTATCTCAAGAATATCATAGAACTACATAACTTCTTATGAGTTCTTCATCAACTATTATTCTTCACCGGTTCCAATTTTTCATTAGTTCTGAGTTGTTAGTCGCTCAAGAACATTGGTAAGTGAACTGATTTTGAACTCCGGTCCGATAACTCTAAGTAATCTTTGTTGCTTATGAGTTTAATAATCCTTCAAGTCATTCCTAGCCTGATCGGCTACATCATTATCATGCTAATTTTAACTGTGCTACTTGATCCTTCTTTTCGGAGCCCAATTTTTGACGACGAGTTAAGCTTACGTCGCTCTTCCTCGTCATATTCTTTCACCTCGAAGAACAAGCTTGATTCTGAGTTGGAGATGTATCCGTGGTTCCAATAATCTTTCGCTACAACACTCCTTTTGCTTGATGCAGTCATTGTTCGATTGGTTCTTCGTGGATCCTCTCGACAAAATTTGTCATGATCATCATCAACATTTTGACTCCGTCCAAGATATCAATTGAATTCATGATGAGAAATATCATCCTTGCCCTTGATGATTTGTGTTGTCATCGACAACTTTATTGCCTTCCCTCCAACACAAACTTGTTCGTGTTTTGTGTTATACCTTGAGATCCTTGCTATCCAGCGTTTGTTCTTCTTTACATTGGAGTATTTCCATCTTTGATGTCAGGAATGTCGTGAGAATTTCACCACCTCTTAAGAATTCTTGATACAGTGATGCTTCTCACCATCACCATTCTTTTCTTGGTCTGCTTGTTGAGTGAACTATGTTGTGAGAATTTAATATCTCTAGCAACCCTATTGCTTCAGAGTTAATGGACAATCATTCCAATTTAGTGTGTTGGTTGCTAAATTTCCATTCCGATGTTGGTCGTGCAACCCAGTCCATATTTCGGGTGCACCTTTCAACCAATATTTAGTTGTGTATGTTTTCCTCAAGCATACATCAATATATCATGTGGTCTGATAAATGTTATCTCCTTGTTCACATAATTGTGGAAATCCATCTTTTTAGAAACCTCGATGAATTGTCGTTGAGTCCATCAGCCACCTCCTCATCCTCTCCATGGCTTAATGGTGAACTCTTGTTTCGGAACTCGCTTCCATAGTTAATTTCCCGAGAATCTTGCAACTCCATCTTGTCAAATTGTGTTGCACCCCTCCCTTCTCAGGCATCATGAGTCTGAGGTATCATGACACCAATCAGAACTGAATCTCGGTCAGATATGATGGTTGGGAAATTTTCCAAACGCCAAAACATTGGACTTTGTATAGCCCAGTAAGGTGATGTCATGCCTACCGCACTGGGCCAGAGGACCTGTTGTTATAGTTTCCTTTTTAGCAAGGTTAACCATTCTTCCATGAGGAAATTGTAAGGCGTATTCTATAAGTTGTTCCTGATGAATCCTTTGTGTATCCAAGTTTGACTTTTGCTTGAAGACCGTGTCAATGCTATCTCAAAGCATTTCTGTGGTACTCTGATCTTCAATTAGAATATTTGAAGCATGATGCTAAATTTTCTTTATCATTTATCCAAACATCATTGTATGGGTAATGTCATGAAATTCATCTCCCCTACCTAAAGAGTTTTCTACATTATATCTTGTCATCGATATCTTGCTCTGCTTATCCTTGGGAAGGATATACCCTTGAAATATGTGTTTAAACACATTTTCCTTTCCATTGTTCTGTTTAATCTAATATTAATATTTTCCTTCCCATTGGTTGGTTTAACGTTTCTTGTGACCTATATGATCTAAGCGGTAATTTTCTCCTGCTTATGTAATCACCTTGGTGTACAATTCTGTCATTAAGACCCTGTTACTATTGTTGTTGACATTTCGGTAACCACCGATGGACGAGAACTTTGCCTATTGGTCCACCTCGTTCAACGAGCAGGAAGATGGTTCTCTTCGTCCCTCACCCTTGGTACCGATGTTGTTGCCGACATAACCGATAGGCTATCCATTGACATGTCTTGCCTACATGGTCATACAAGACGTCACCGCCCTTCCTATCGTTAACTCACATGATGGGCACATAACCCACAGGTCCCATGATCGAAACCTGACTCTCCGGTACACCCACTGTTTCCAAAGTTATTCCTCACGCGTGAGCTCGTACGCAATTCACGAGCCACCCTTCTAGAGATGGTCTATTATGGTATCAGACACAATACTTATTCCCATCGCTTTGAACCCTTTCACACTTTGTTACATGCAATGAACGATTGCCTATCCGCTTGAAATTTCATATTGCGCCTTCTTACCTTGCTCTCGATGACTTTCTGGAATTTCAACTCGAGAGATGCTTTTATACCTCGTTCACTGCGATAGCCCCATGTACCTAACATGTGTTGATCTCCGTCCTTCTCGAGTCTCCCCACTTATCTTTTCCATAAGTACGATGGAGATCCCGAAGAAAGGATGTCGGCTACATCATGATGAACGAAAGCGGAGAAATGAAGACACCAATGAAAGGGATTAACTTCGTCGAGAAGATCCGTTAGAATATCGTAACCAGGCCTTTCCCCCTTACTCTACATCTTAAATCTCGGGATGAGATTTCTTGTAGTGGAGGAGAATTGTGACGCCCGGATATTTAAGCTACAGTGAACCTCTGCTAATGATGCCACGTCACCTCGATTTCTGTTGCTAATCTCTGTTAGTTCAAAAAACCGATTCGAATTCAAATTTAAAATATGGAAAACAACAAAAGTTTCCAAACATTAAAACTAAAATGTTCGGAGTGAGCCAAATAATGCATAGTTAATTATGGTGGAGAAACCACACCTTTATAAAATATTTAAATACTATTATGTGAAATAAAACAGTAGCAAAACAATTAATTAAATGTCCATTTGTAATTAATAAAATGTTAAGATATTTTATTTAGTTGCCCAAAATTAATGGGGTAGTAGCATAACTTTAATACTAAATAAGGACTATTGTTTTTATGTTTTTAAGACTAAAAAATAAAAAATAAAATAAAGTAGTAAAAAACAAAGGACAAAACAAATAAATAAATAAAAAATGGGGCAAACCCTCCCTGGCCAGCAAGGCCGAATGGCCCGGCTGGCCGCCGAACCAACCGGCCTAGCTGGCTCAGCCAGCCTCCCCCTGCCCCGCTTAACCCCCTCCCATCGAACCCTAGCCCACTACCCACTTCGCACCCCACTCCTCCCACTCTCTCTGCCCCTCCCGATCTGGATCGGGGGGAACCGACCCCTGAGCCGACCGACGCCTCCCCGCTGTCATCGCCGCCACCACGCCGCCCGGAGCCACCCCGCCATCGCCATCGTCCCCGTCCCCCTCCCCGCGCCCCAGTGCCACTCCCCTACGGACACCATGAGCTCGGCCCCTCCTCTCTCTCCCCTGTCTCCCACACGCTCGCGCGCACACCCTCGTCCCGCATGCATCCGCCTCCGCCCAAGCTCGCCGGCCCCACGTGTCTCCCTCTGCCGTTACGCTCTGCCATGCCTGCCGCCTCACCGCCCTGCAAGCCTGCCGCCCTGCGCTCCCAAGCTCGCCGTGGCTGCGCCACGCGCTTGCGCGCGCCATGGCCCCGCTGCCAGCTTCGCTCGCTGCGGCTCCGCATCGCTACCCGAGCCCCGCCTTCGCCACTTCCCCATGCCGCTCCGCTCCGCTGCTGCTGCTCGCGGCCACCACGTCGTCCGACGTCCCGCTTCGCTTCGCCCGCGGGCGCGCCCCGCCCCCCGCGCCTCTCCCCTACTCTGGCCGCCAAGGCCCACGCTCGCCATGGCCTCGCCCCGCACGCATGAGCATCGCCCCGACGCCCCTCTGCTCCCGCCACGCGCGCACCGTCGCCGCCTGTCACGTACGACCCGTCCCTGGCCTCGCTCGCCTCTACTCTGCCGCATCCTGCTCCACCTTGCCAGACCACTCCCCTTCCCGCCGCTCGCTCGTTGTTGCTGCTCCGGTAGCCGCGGCCACCGCCGCATAGGCGGCCAGTTCTGGCACCCCGTCGCGCCCTGGCCTCCCCTTCGGGCGCAAACGCCCAGGCGCCCGCTGCCCGTTATGGCCACATGGGCCAATGACAGCTGGCCCCACCCCCTGGGCATATGACAAGTGGGGCCCGCCCTAGAGAATGTTATATATATATAATAAATAAAATATATGATAATTAGTCTAAGTTTGACTGGTCAACTGGGCTTCCCTGGCCCACATGTCAGCCTCTGTGTACATTTTGTGTACATAGGGCTGGGTACCCATAGCATTTTGTCTATTAATTTTGAACTAAAAATAATTTGAGAAATGAAATTAAACTTTAAAAATTAATATTAAATAATCCATACTCGGATGAAAATACTTTGTACATGAAAGTTGCTCAGAACGACGAGAGGAACCTGAATACGCGGTCCGTTTGTCAGCCACATGTCCCTAGCATAGTGAACATGCAACATTTCACCTCCGGTTCATCTGTCCGAAAATGCGAAACACCGGGAATACTTTCCCGGAAGTTTCCCCCTTTCGCCGGTAGCACATGGTACTGCGTTAGGTCACCCCTAGCACCGCGTATAGCCGTGTTATGCTTTGTGTTGCTTTGATTTCTCTTTTATTTATTGTGTTCCCCCCTCCGTTACTTCTTTCCGGTAGACCCCGAGACTGCGGTTGAACTAGTGATCGACTACTTCACCTTTGAGGGTCCGTTTCTATCTGCAGAGCAACCAGGCAAGCCCCCCCCTTGATCACCAGATATCGCCTACTCTTCTCTCTACTGCTTGCATTAGAGTAGTGTAGCATGTTACCGCTTTCCGTTAATCCTATTCTGTTGCATAGCCTATCATTGTTGCTACAGTTGTTGATACCTTACCTGCATTAATGCTTAGTATAGGATGCTAGTTTATCATTAGTGTCCCTACATTCTTGTTAGTTTGCCATGCTATACTATCGGGCCGTGATCACTAGGGAGGTGATCACGGGTATATACTTATATACATATGCATGATACATGTTGTGACTAAAGTCGGGTCGGCTCGTTGAGTACCCGCGGTTGATTCACGAATTGGAGGCTGAAAGGACATACTTCCCCGATGGCCCTCTATGTGGATCTTTGTGGCGGAGCGACAGGGCAGGTTGAGACCACCCATATGAGAGGTGGGACTGGCCCTGGTCGGCGTTCGCGATTACTTCAAGATAACATGCTTAACGAGATATTGGTATTTGATCTGAGTCTGGCCACTTCCGTATACGCACTAACCAACTATGCGGGAACAGTTATGGGCACTCGGCGTCATGGTATCAGCCGAAGCCTTCGTGATGTCAGTGACTGAGCGGCGCGCGCCAGGTTGGACCACGTAACGCAACTTCCTTTGTAATGGAGGTTGCTAGGTCTGCTCATCGGCCGCATAGGCAACGAGCAAGTGTGCAATGGGCGATGGGTCCAGACCCCTGCACCATAGGATTTAGACCGGCGTGCTAACCTCTCTGTTGTGCCTAGGTAGGGCTGCAACATGTTGATCTTTCGAGGCCGGGCATGACCTAGAAAAGTGTGTCCGGACAAAGGGGATCGAGCGTGTTGGGAAATGTGGTGCACCCCTACAGGGAAGTTGATCTATTCGAATAGTCGTGTCCCTCGGTAAAAGGACGACTCAGAGTTGTACCTTGACCTTATGACAACTTGAACCAGATACTTAATAAAATACACGCTTCCAAGTGCCAGATACAACCCGGTGATCGTTCTCTCACAGGGCGATGAGGAGAGGATCGCCGGATAGGATTATGCTATGCGATGTTACTTGGTGAACTTACCATCTACTCTCTTCTACATGCTGAAAGATGGAGGCAGCCAGAAGCATAGTCCTTGATAGGACTAGCTATCCCCCTCTTATTCCGGCATTCTGCAGTTCAGTCCACATATGCTACCCTTTTCCATTTGATACCAATGCATACATATGTAGTGTAGCTCCTTGCTTGCGAGTACTTTGGATGAGTACTCACGGTTGCTTTGCTCCCCCCTTTCCCCCCTTTTCCTTTCTTCTCGGATGTCACAACGAGATGATGGAGCCCAGGAGCCAGAGGATCCCGAGGATGATTCTACATGGAGTTCGGCTTCGAGGAGTAGTTAGGAGGTCCCAGGAAGGAGGCCTTGCCTTTTCGATCGTTGCTACTTTTGTGCTAGCCTTATTAAGGCAAACTTGTTTAACTGATGTCTATACTCAGATATTATTGCTTTCGCTGACTCTTGTCCATTCGAGCTTATGTATTCGAGCCCTCGAGGCCCCTGGCTTGTAATATAAAGCTTGTATTATTTTAATTTGTGTCTAGAGTTGTGTTGTGATATCTTCCCGTGAGTCCCTGATCTTGATCATACACATTTGCGTGCATGCTTGGTGTACGGTCAAATCAGGGGCGTCACGGTCATGGCCCGTAATAAAGTTCATGGCACTTTAGTCAGCATGACCCATTCATCCTTCCTAAACACACACACGCAGGTTACTGCATACCTTTGCTGTCCTCCAGCTGCTTCTTCACGAGGCGGAGCTCTTTCTCGGCCCGCTTCAGGTTCTGCTTCAGATTGGAGACCTCTGCAGTGTGAGCGGCAGTAGGCAGCAGCGACACCTACTTATTCACATAGACATATTATGTTAGGCTCCTGCAAAAATTATTTTGATCCCCTGTTCGGCTTTTCCTTTCCAGACACCGAACAGAGCATCAGGGGCTACTGTCCACATTGTGATATTTTTTCTACAATTGTTACCTCAAAGCCTGTTAAAAGGCTAGTGCAGGCCTCGGTCAGTCCGCTTTTGGCGGACTGAACCTTTTCGATCACCATACCCATGAGGGCATAGTGCTCATCCACAACGGAGACGCCTCGCAGCGCTTCCAACAGACTATCCGGTGCCTCTGGTTGGACAGAGGTCACCAGTGGCACAGGCACACCTCCTCCTTTCGGGGAGGGCCGTTTGCTGGACTCCGGAGCTGTGTAGGTATCCGGAGTGGTATCCGGCTGAGGGCCAAAGAGAACTTGTCCCCCACTGCCAGTCCCCATGGGGGCTTATTCCCCCATGTTTCCGGCAGCCGAGGAGTCATCCTGCGGTGCCACCTTAACAATTTTTGGAATCTCCCCCTATCTGAGAAGATCCTTTGAGACACTACCTCGTCATCACCCTTGGGTGAGGTAGAATGAGCGGGCGGCGGAGACATGCTAGCGATCTCCTTTGAGTCTAGCGAATCCTCTTTTGAGGATTGCGGGGAGCCGTCGTGGGCTGGACTGTAATGGCATAGTTTAAACATATTAATATTATAAATTGGAAAGGCCAGGTATTGGGAGGTGCATCGGGTTTTGGTACTTACGAGGCAGCCCGAGGCTTGGTCCGGGGCATTCACTCCAGACTGCTTTCGACATCCCATGCGGAGTTATCTGCAATGGAACCCCTCCCCCTCTTGGGCGCCTTCGCCTCCAGATTCGTGGAGGCCTCTCTTTTCTTCTTTCCCCCCTCTGGGGGGAAGTCGCTTTCTTCTTCCTCCTCGCAGTCGTCTTCGGCGACCGAAGAGTCAGTCTCGTCTTTGGACGGCATGTCCGAAGCGCCCTTTCAGCGAAGGCCACTCCTACTCCCTTTTGCCATCTTCTTGGCCTTCTTCTCTAGCACATCATAAGGCTCCAGGAATATCATCTTCGTTAGGAGTGGGGTTTCCTCGTCTTCGGGAAGTGGAGCGGGACAATTAATCCACTCCGCTATGTCGATCCAGGCCTGAAAATTGATAGGAAGGCTTAGACTCCTTCCCAAAATGTGCCTGTAAAGGCTATACCTTGAATACATGAAAGAACTTACCGAATTGGCCTGGCACTTTAAGCTGAGCCCACGATCTTCGGTCGTGGGTGGTGGCGTCTCGCCGGCCTTGAAGAGCACTTTCCAGATATCTTCGTGTGTTGTGCCGAAGAGCTCTCATAGCGTCTGGTGCTTGGCCGGATCGAACCCCCACAAATAGCAAGTCTGGTGTTGGCACAGAAGGATTCGACGAATGAGCATAACCTGGACCACATTAACGAGTTTGATCCTCTTGGTTAGCATGTTCTGAACACATGTCTGGAGCCTAGTTAGCTCGCATGAAGAGCCCCAGGCGAGGCCCTTCTCTTGCCAGGAGGTAAGCCGCAGCGGAGTTCCGGATCAGAATTCGGGGGCCGCCGCCCAGTTTGTGTTGCGCGACTCGGTGATGTAGAACCACCCCGACTGCCACCCCTTCACTGTCTCCACGAAGGAGCCTTCGGGCCATGTAACGTTGGGCATCTTGCCCACCATGGCGCCTCCGCACTCTACTTGTTGGCCTCTCACCACCTTCGGCTTTACATTGAAAGTCTTCAGCCATAGGCCGAAGTGAGGAGGGATACGAAGGAAGGCCTCACAAATGACTATAAATGCCGAGATGTTGAGGATAAAGTTGGGGGCTAGATCATGGAAGTCCAGCCCGTAGTAAAACATCAGTCCGCGAACAAATGGGTGGAGAGGGAATCCCAGCCCACGGATGAAATGTGCGAGAAATACAACCCTCTCATGGGGCTCTAGGGTAGGGACGACCTGTCCTTTGGCCGGGAGACGATGAACGATCTCCTTGGCCTAGTATCCAGCCTCTCGAAGCTCCTTGATGTCTTTCTTCTTGACAGAAGAAGCCATCCACTTGCCACCAGCTCCGGATCTAGACAGGGTTGAGTGCTTTCTCGAGTGGGAAGAAGATGAGAACTTGGGCGCTGGAACTCAAGAGTGGAAAGGCAAGAAGAAGGCATGGGAGAAGAAGGAAGAATCTTATCTCCTTATAAGGGCAGTGAATATTGAACGCCACCCCCCTCGCCTCAGAATTCGCGTGCTCCCAAGGGTTGTATAAATGGCATGGTTGGGTTACCCATGCCCGTATTAATGAGAATCCTGTGATAAGGGGACACGATCTCTGCTTTGACAAGATGTGCCAATGGCAACCGCGTCTCGAAACATGGAGCGGCAGACAAAAAACGGTTCGAAATTATGACCGGATGGACGTGATGTCATGTTGTAAAAGTTGTCAGTGGATTGGACTCGTATATTATTATATTCCCTCTATGGTTGTGTGTGGTGTGTGTTATAGGTCCGAACACGATCAATTCGTCCGAAGACTATTTGGGAGTTCGGAAGGAGGAACCCGCCTTGCAATGCCGAAGACAGCACTACGCGCCGAATACCTTGTCATTGAAGCCAGGTTCAGGGGCTACTGAGGGAGTTCTGGATTAAGGGGTCCTCGGGCGTCCAGCCTGTTAGGGATGGGCCGGACTGATGGGCTGTGAAGATACAAAGGCCAAAGACTACACCCATGTCCGGATAGGACTCTCCTTGGCGTGGAAGACAAGCTTGGCGACCGGATATGTAGATTTCTTTCTTTGTAACCAACCATGTGTAACCCTAGATCCTCCCAGTGTCTATATAAACCGGAGGACTTAGTTCGGATAGGAGAGACTCATTATCATAGCCATACAAGCTAAACCTCTAGGGTTTAGCCATTACGATCTCGAGGTAGATCAACTCTTGTAATACTCCTATTCATCAATATCAATCAAGCAGGACGCAGGGTATTACCTCCATAGAGAGGGCCCGAACCTGGGTAAACATCGTGTCCGTTGTCTCCTGTTACCATCAACCTTAGACGCACAGTTCGGGACCCCCTACCCGAGATCCGCCGGTTTTGACACCGACAATGATCTCCCGGACTACCCTTCGTCGTGTTTTTGTGTCAGCCTTCCAAAACCCCGGCAGATTAATGTTGAGCCTTGCCCTGCCAACAAATCCACACACACTCCTGAACCACATGTGTGCTTTATCTGGTTTAGTTGGAGCCCAGGACTTTAAATCAATCTCGGTTACTTCATATACACCTTTAGGCTGGTGTGTGGGCTTCCTTGGAGCGTTCCTCCGTGTCCTAACCGGAAGGGTAATTGCTGCAGCTCTATCCCGTTCAAGACTACTTGATCCCTCACAATCTGCTGAAGACCTAGGGTTGTCCGAATCAGATGAAGATACATGGCCTGAATGAGTGATGTCGCTGCTACTCAGCATCTAGAAAGAACACATGCGAAACTCATGAAAGGAGGATAAGCATAAAACTAACAACTTGGTATCAAGCTTTCTAAACATGCCATGCAATAATTTAGAAAATGTACGCTAATTTTTTAGGTTTGTGTGACTCGGGCGCCCGCGATCTGTAAATAGGCAGTAACTTATTGGAACAAATACAGCTTATATGTAGTAAGGAAGATAGATAATGAACATATATACTCTCTCCATTATTTTATAGCCTATTTGCGAACATACGGAACGAAATTGGAACAGGGATTGCGAGGAAATATGCCTCACCGCGATGGAGAGCAGTAACTAACATGCTTCTTAATGCAAACCCAGCCGGACCATAGGAGAGGCGAGGGTTACTGCATCGATATGCTCGAGGGTGGCTGGCAAGCGAACGAAGACGGCGAGGCGTGGGCCGCCGCGTGTTGGGAACGACAGTGGAGGTAGGCTTGACGCCGAAGAGCAGGCACACGGCCGAGGTGAGCATGGCGGCGCCTGAGAGGGTTCTGCTGTGGATCTGGGGGAGGGGGGAGCTGGCGAAGGAGATTGGGTGGACTAGTTGAGTGAAACACGGGCGGATGGTGGGGGGTGTTGGGGACTCCGGGTATTGGCGGCCTAGGCGAAAAGGGTGGAAAATATCCCCGGTCGTCGCGCGCGCGGAAAGGCCTGTGCAAACGGTTGCCTCTTAGCACTCGTGTGCACAAACAGAATCATTTCATTTGAAATGAAGACGTACTAATTTTGAAATGAAGATGTGAGTTCATCGTTTCGCTCTAAAATTTTCCCATGTAAACCAATCACAATTTTACCACGGGTTTGATTTTCTGGCGCATTTTAGGTCTCGTGTGCTATATGTAAGACATTTTTTGGCATTTACCGTGCATGTTGGCATATAAATCAATTCCTAGCTGGACTGCATTTCCTGTCGAAAGGGATGAGGATTGCCGTTCGATCTAGGAGCATCCAATAGTGCAGACGTACGATCCATGGGGTTTGGGTTCTGGCCAATCAGAACGCACGACTCAGATCACGCGGGCAGCACGG
>NC_041384.1:473980053-474014838 GCF_002162155.2 Triticum dicoccoides
CTTTCATGTGTGAACCGTGTGCTCTTTGAAAATATTTTTTGGGGAGGGGCTATTTGAAAACATTTACATGTGTTGTCGATAGGGATGATGATCGCTGCTCGATCAAGAAGAATCCAATGGTGCAGACGTACGATCCGTGGGGTTTGGGTTCTAGCCAATCAAAATGCACGACTCAGATCGCGCGTGTGGTAGAGGGGTGGGGGGTGTGCATCGGCCACGGTTTAGTGGACACACGGCTTTCGTGAGTGAACCGTGTGCTCTTTGAAAACATTTACATTACCTAACATCATATTTTTGTTCGAATGAAAACATGAGTTCATCGTTTCGCCTCCAATTTTTCCACGGTAAGAAATCACGAGTATAGTGGAGAGTGTCATATACTAGTATCATGAATATACAGTATATATGATACTAGTGTATGATAATACCTTTAATTAATTATAGAGCATAGTATAATACATAGAGTATAGTATCATATATAGATCACATTTATTACCATGCATGACACAAATTAGCATCACATTTAACATGATACGGTATCTACCTATATGTTACTCTAACCCTCTTTATATATATTTAATTCTTTGCCACATCAGCATACTTGCTATTTTCGAGTGCATGACATTGTCGGCTATGATACCATCACTATGGCCAGCCTTATATAGTGGGGAGTATGATATACTATATATATATATATATCTAGTATCATGCATATGATACTAGTGTATGATACTATGATGTACCTTCATAGTGCATATATAGGGGCTATTTGGTTCTAGGCCTAACCATGCCACACTTTGCCATACAATGTTGCCACACTTGCCTAAGGTTAGTTCTTCAAAATGAGAGCCACAAGTTGGCAAGCCTAAGGGAATCTTGCCACATTTTTTGAGTGTATGTGATGTGGGACGCTAGTGTGGATTGCCTAAGGTGTGGCTTGAACCAAACATCCACCCAAGTTGGTCAAGCTTGCCTAACCTTCAATGTGGCAACCCTAGGCAAACTTAGTCTCAAACCAAACAGCCCCATAGTATCATAGAGTAGTATATATCATAGATGGCCGTATTTATGGCCATGCATGACACAAAGTAGTATATCATTTATTATATATATATATATGTTATGGTATCTACCTATGTTACTGCTTCTTTGCCACATCATCATATTTACTATTCTTGAGTGCATGATACCGGCTATGATACCCCCACTATGGCCACCCTAATAAGGTTGGTCGTAATATGGGAGAATCAAGCGGTATGATGCATGCCAACTAGACTTTTTGGATGATGTGGCACACAGTTAAATGAGGAAAGAGAGGGTGTGGTATCATATCATGATACCGTATCATATTAAATGTTGTACTACTTTGTGTCATGCATGGCAATTAATAAGGCAACCTAAGATACTAACTTATGATACTATGCATGCGCGCATTACGGAGGTATTGCTGATCATATACTAGTATCATGCATATATACTCCCTCCTTTCCGGTTTATAGGCTTATCTCAAAATTTTAGTTTTTCCATTTTATAAGGCTCAATTTGGTTTTTCCCCATCACATGTCCAAATTCCTAGGTGCATTAAATCATTGCATGCAAGTATTAAGAGAAAGTTGACCAATGCATGTACTTTAGGCATGCATGTATTGCAATTAATACATTGGAAAACATAATTTTTTGAGGAAAACAAAATCATTAATTGGGTGTTTTTGCAAAGTACAAAAAGTATTCCACCACTCACCATCTACCTTGGTTGGTGAGATTTTTGAATTGAGCCCTATAAGGTTGGTTGTAATGGGGAGTATCGTAGTATACTAGTATCATGCATATGATAGTGTATGATACTAGCTACTTCTGTAATGCATAGTATCATAAGTTAGTATCTTAGGTTGCCTTATTAATTTTCATGCATCACACAAAGTAGTAGTACAACATTTAATATGACACGGTATCATGATATGATACCACATCCTCTCTTTCCTCATTTAATTGTGTGCCACATCATCCAGAAAGTCTAGTTGGCATGCATGATACCACTTATGATACTACCATGACAACCAGCCTAAACCGGAAAGGAGGGAGTATGAGACTAGCCACAATGGAGAGTAACATACACTAGTAACATACACATATCCCTAGACTGTGTTACTACCTTCATAGTGGGTAGTAACATAAGTGTAGTGTCATGCAAAGCTTCATTTATTAGGTTATAGACTCATATTGCATTGGGACATGTGATGTTACATTAACTAGCTAAGTTACTGAAACTATCTCTCTCCTCATTAACTTATTGCCACATAAGCAAGTTTGCTGAGTTGGAGTCAATGTTACTGCTGAAGTATTACTCCCACTGTGGCTAGTTTGTTACTAGCTAGTCGTCTATGATATACTAGCTACCTCACTAAGAGCATGATTAATAAAACAACCAAGGGTCGGCTATAAGAAGTTGCCATGTCATATACAGCCAACCTCTTAGCGGGCATGTACAATAATAAGTTTTAAATACATATATCAATAGCTGGCCCACCTTACATCCTCACAAAGTGTCTTGGGTCTCGTGTTGTAGCTGGCTCTACTAACCAAGAGCCCGCTACTCTTCTCTTTCCTCCAACTAATAAGCACCTATATATTATTCTATTCCTTGTAGCCTTCTTAGACTACCCACAGTGGGAGTAACACAGGTAGTAACATCACATGTATCTAGACAAAATAGATGATGTGGCAAGCAATAAATGAAGAAAGAAAGGAAAGTGGTAACATAGCTAGTTACTAGTAGTATGAATAACATCACACATCTCAAGGCAACATGAGTCTATAGCCTAATAAATGAAGTGTTGCATGTTACTACACATATGTTACTCCCCACTATAGAGGTAGTAACATAGACTAGGTAGTAACATTCTATGTTACTACCCATTGTGGCTAGTCTTATGTCACTCTATTGTGTACTTGCTCCAATGCATAGTATCATAGAGTAGCTAGTATCACATGTAGTACTTTATTTATATTGTCATGCATGACACATAGTAGTATAGCATTTATTATGATACGGTTTCATGATATGATACTTAAACCTCTCTTTCTTCATTTAATTAATTCTATGACAGCTCATCAAAATTGCCTAGTTGGCATGCATGATACTAGCTATGATACCCCCTTACTGTGAGCCTAGCAAAGAAGGTGTACAGATCATTTGTGTGTCACTTTGTGAGTTTGCATGCGTTTATTCGTGAAGCGGGGATAAGTTTCAAACATTTTGGCCGCGAGGTGCGGCCACTTGCGTAGGCCTACTTGGTATTTTGATTACAGGAAATTCAGCTGGAGTTCGGACATCATCAAAATGATGTGTGCCCGTGGCATGCTCTCACGACCCCGTGGAAAAAAATTGGTAAAGTTTGGCACAAGTTTTGATGACCGCTCCTTCCAAACCGGAGCATCTGACATGAAGGATCATGGTTTTCCAAAAGGAGACGTGTCAATTCAAACTCCTGTGGCTGGTGACTTCATCGTTTGGCCTCATAAAAATTTCCACGGTACGCAATCACCATTATACCACGGGTTTGATTTTTTTGGCACATTTCAGGTATTGTTAGCTATATTTAAGACACCTTTTGAGATTAACGTGCATTTTGTGCATAAAAATAAAATTACAACCGAAACTGCATGTGCTGTCAAAACGGATGAGGATCGTCGTTCAATCTGGGAGCATCCAACGGTGCAGACGTACGATCCGTGGGGTTTGGGTTCTGTCCAATCAGAAAGCACGACTTAGATCGTGTGCGAGGTGGCGGGGTTTGGTCGGCACATGGCTTTCATCAACGAACCATGTGCTATTCGCAAACCAGATTGCATATTTTTGTTCACACATACTGTAGTGAGATCAATTGAGTGTGCTACCTCTATGATATAACAATAATAATAATAACAAAAAACAGTTCATATTCATTGCCTGAGCTGACAGCATATCAAGGTCAACATATTAACAGTTCTTACATCAATAGAAAACCGGGCATAACTCCCAAATTCAGTACAGGCGACAGTTCTAAATTGAAAAAATTAAGTTGCAGGGTAGGCATAAAGACTAGTCTTGCAGCTTAATTCCCATGTACATGGGGGAACTGGGATCATTAAGTTGACCCGAATGAACTTGGGGTTTTTGATGATTTTACGTTGCTCTGTTACATGGGTGCGTGATCCCTTGGCTGGCAACTCATCAAATTCATCATACTCGTCCTCATCGGCAACATCGTCGACACCCAGTACCCTTCTCTTCCCATGCATCACTAAATGGTCGTTCTTATGTAAGGGGTCTTCCATAAACAAAATCTGGGTAGCATCGCTGGCAAGAATGAATGGGTCCGCGTGATATGCCATCGTTGTCCTGTTAACACAGGTCTTCCTGTACTCATCAATCCTTACCTAACCAAGAGGGATCCATGTGCACCTGAATAATACCACCTTAACTTTCACATAGTCAAGCTCCCAAATCTCTTTGATGGTTCCATAGTATACCCTTTTATCAGCTTCATTTACAGTCATGCATTCTATTTGAACAGAGTTGTTCTGATACGAGGTCATCTGAGCATGTTCCTCAGTGTAGAACGTGTATCCATTTATGTCAAATCCTTGGTACGTCAACACTGTAGGTGATGGCTTTTTTGCCAACCATGTAGCAATGTCATCGATGGATCCTTGTGCCAAACGATTCTTTAGCCATTCGGCATAGTTCTTAGTGTGCTCCTTCATCTCCACATCTGATGAAGGCACCATTGGTAAGAAGCTTTGGCGTATCTCTACCAAGTGTTCTTTGACATAAGCGATGAGAACTGGGCTGTTAAGCAGTACCATCAAATGCTTTCTCTGCCAATTCTCTGAGTGCAGCCATTTGTGTGCCAGCAAGGACTGACTTACCTTTAAGCCTTCCCACTTGGCGAGAGAGGGGCAAACCTATAGGTCTTTGTTTCATGTATTCGGTGCAAAACTCAACCACCTCCTCCGTGGTATAACCTTGTAGGACGCTTGCCTATGCATGGTTTCGGTTCCGACAAAAGCGCTTCAGTATTCCCATGAACCACTCGAAGGGATACATGTTGCAAAGAAACATAGGACCACAATACTTTATATCGTCGACAAGGTGCACAGTGAGATGGACCATGACATCAAAGAATGATGGTGGAAAAACATCTCTAGGTTGGACAATATTCTTGCAATATCATCTTGCATATGATCCAACTCTTCAGGATTTACAACTTTCTGCCATAGTTGGTTGAAGAAATCACAGAGGTCAATGAGTGTGTTTCTTATATCTTTGTCCATCAGATTCCTGATGGCCACCGGGAGGATTTGTGTCAACATTACATGGCAATCATGTGACTTCATGTGTCCCGACTTCATTTTACCCGAGCTCACATCCACGAGACTTCTGATGTTTGTGCAGTAGGAAGAGGGTTTTTTAACTGACAACAAATAGGTGAAGAACCGTGTTGCTTCTTTTGTACTAAAATTGTAACTCTGGCGAGCTTTGATGAATTTGTCATCATCTTCTACTTCACTCTTGCGTTTTGATTGATCAGCAAGCATATCGAGTCGTGAACCGTCACCATCCTTTCTTTTACCTTTAATCTTGAGCAGAGTACCAAGGATGCTTTCACATACATTCTTCTCTATGTGCATGACATCGATGCAGTGACGTACACGTAGAATCTCCCAGTAAGATAATTTCCAGAACACCGATTTCTTCTTAAACACTTGACCCTTGGGTGTTTGTTTCACCATCAAAGGGTGGTTCTTGCCAAGAACAACATTAATTTTTTAGCCATGTTGTGGACCACCTCCCCGTCATAGGGCCTTGGGCCGCACTTTCCTCTACCGTACCAACAAATTCAGCTTTCATCTTTCGGTATGGGTGATTTTTCTACAAGAACCTACGATGACGCAAATACACTATTTTGCACGAGTTGGGAAGTCTTCTGCTAGCTGTCATATCCATGCATGTGACACGCCCTACATCTCCCTTTGTTTTCTACCTCGATGTGTTGCCTAATGCCGACATATCTTGAATGGTGTGCACCAGCATCGCATGTAGATCGAAAATCTCCTTTTTGTAAGCATCATAACATTTTACAACAGGCGCATCTATCCACACTGTCAGCAGTTCTTCTACCAGTAGCTGTAAGTAAATGTTGATGTCATTTCCAGGTTGCCTCGGGCCTTGAATAATCATTGACATCATAATGTATTTTTTCTTCATACACAACCAAGGAGCTAGTTATATATGCACAGAAGCACCGACCATGTGCTGTGATTGGTGCTCATATCACCAAAAGGATTCATCCCGTCAGTACACTCCGAGCCTTATACTTCTAGGATCCTTGGCAAATTTTTCAAACTTTTTGTCGATTAATTCCCACTGAGCCCCATCTTTCGGGTGCCTCATAAACCTATCCGCAGTTCACTCATCATGATGCCACCGCAACCTATTTGCCTCTCTAGGTTAGTGCTAATTAAGTTCATCATTTTACTTCAGTTAATGCCACCACTCATCCAGAATACTATTTAACATTGCCAGGGATATGAGGCTTGTGCCTTTGTTAACTGGCTAGATGAAGAATGGCATGGCAGGGCTCAGAGTGTTATTACAAAGCTCGCATAAGATAACATAAAGCTGAAGAAGAAACTGGCTGATCTGGAATGTACAATTTGTACAATGAAGCAAGAAAGAATCAATCACAGGCAAACAGATGAAAGAAAGAGACAAGAAGGAATTAGCATGTGTAGTTGTGCTTGTCGCATTAGCCATGTTCTATGTGCTGTTTGCAATGATGATTAGGGGTTTTGTTTGATAGTATTGCTAAAGCACATCTAGATGTGCTCTAAGTAATGCACATCTAGGTCCTATGCCATTGATGTTACATGAAGATTCGTGCAGATATTTTTCTCTGTCTTTTTTCTGTTCCTTTCTAGTTTGATCATTACTGGCTTTATCAATAAGAAGAGCTCAATGTATTGCTTGCCAATTGTCCTACTCCGTTCGTACTGGTACCGGTGCATAATCCCAAAACTCGTTCCTTGTTTTTGTCCTGAAAAAGGAAACCAGCCAAATAGCCAATAGGAGTCCTGCGCAACCCCGGGAATTTGGAGCGACTTGGTACAAACAATTGCGGTTGGTTATATCAGCTGTTAGATAATATGTCAACCCCCGCTTCAATGCCCCCCCATGCAAGAAAAAACCCCGCTTCAATTGGCAGTTCCTCTTCTCTGCATGCCCCCCGCGCTTAAGTGGCCACCATCTTCATCGTCCCGGCAGGCCATGCTACACACGGGCACACACTCTATAGCCATGTCGAGCGACAACGAGGACGATAGTTCGGCCAGTAATCTGGCGCCCGATGATAGGTCAACATTGGAATCATCCCGCTTGACTTCCATGAGTCCGGCGTCAAGCCTAGACCTCGATTATATCCGGCTCATGGAAGGGCCGCCGCCTCCGGAGTCGTCAGATGACAACTAGACGATCGTCGGAGGACGAAGAAGAGGACGACGATGATGATGAGGAGGAATGGTCGAACAAGGAGGAGGACAACGACGACAGCAACAACGACGACGACGGCGGCGACGATGAAAAGCCAACGGTCAACGGCAAGAAGCGTCCTTGCCAAGACAATGTCGCGGGGACATCCAACAACAACAACAACAACAAGAAGGACTAAATTAAGCAGATTGTATATATCTCTGTTTATCCTGTCAATCTCATCATAGACGGTTAGTAATATGTATTCGACAGAGATCTTCTACATTATCGCCCACGGGTTGGTTTGTTGAACTATGTGCCCTGACGAGCACACAATTCACAAAAAAGACTGTATGGGCTGTCTATAATGATTGCACACAATTCTGATTACCGACCTGTTTGCCAGGTATCACACACATCTTATTACGACGAATCATTTGTGTTCACCTCAATCATCGCAAACAGTTAATCGGAGTGAACTATATGCCGTATATCGCACACACCTTGATCTAGCTGCCCATTTCTGTTGTTCTGTCTCATCGCAAACAGTTCATATAGATCAACCTATTGGGTAAGGTAGCAATAATAAAAAAATCCTACGTGTCACCAAGATCAATCTAGGAGATGCTAGCAATGATAGAGAGAGTGCATCTTCATACCCTTGAAGATCGCTAAGCGAAAGCGTTGCAAGAACGTGGTTGGTGGAGTCGTACACGTAGCGATTCAGATCGCGGCCGATTCCGATTTAAGCGCCGAACAACGGCGCCTCCGTGTTCAACACACGTATAACCCAGGGATGTCTCCTTTTTCTTGATCCAGCAAGGGGAGAGGATAATTGAGGGAGAACTCTGGCAGCACGACGGCGTGGTGGCTATGGAGCTCGTGGTTCTCCGGCAGGGCTTTGCCAAGTGCTACGGAGGAGGAGGTGTTGGAGAGGGGGAGGGCTGCGCCAGGGGAAGGATGTGACAGCCCTCCCACCCCCCACTATTTATAGGGGAAGGGGAGAGGCGGCCGGCCCCCCAGATCCCATCTACAACGGGGGGGAAGGGGGGGTAACTTGCCCCCCAAGCATGTGGGAGGCACCCCCACCCCTAGGGTTTCCAACCCTAGGCACCTTGGGCCCCTTGGGGAGGCGCACCAGCCCACTAGGGGCTGGTTCCCTCCCTTGTTCAGCCCACTAGGCCCACCGGGGCTGGTGGCCCCACCGGGTGGACCCCCGGACACCTTCTAGTGGTCCCGATACAATACCGATAACCCCCGAAACCATTTCAGCGACTGAAACTGGACTTCCCATATATAAATCTTCACCTCTGGACCATTTCGAAACTCCTCGTGATGTCCGGGATCTCATCTGGGACTCCGAACAACCTTCAGTAACCACATACTATTTCCCATAACAACTCTAGCGTCACCGAACCTTAAGTGTGTAGACCCTACGGGTCAAGGAACCATGCAGACATGACCGAGACATCTCTTCGGCCAATAACCAACAGCGGGATCTGGATACCCATGTTGGCTCCCACATGTTCCACGATGATCTCATCGCATGAACCACGATGTCGGGGATTCAATCAATCCCGTATGCAATTCCCTTTGTCCATCGGTATGTTATTTGCCCGAGATTCGATCATCGGTATCTCTATACCTCGTTCAATCTCGTTATCAGCAAGTCTCTTTACTCGTTCTATAACGCATGATCCCGTGATTAACTCCTTAGTCACATTGGGCTCATTATGATGATGCATTACCAAGTGGGCCCAGAGATACCTCTCCGTCATACGGAGTGACAAATCCCAGTCTCGATTCGTGCCAACCCAACAGATACTTTCAGAGATACCTGTAGTGCACCTTTATAGCCACCCAATTACGTTGTGATGTTTGATACACCCAAAGCATTCCTACGGTATCCGGGAGTTTCACAATCTCATGGTCTAAGGAAATGATACTTGACATTAGACAAGCTTTAGCAGACGAACTACATGATCTTGTGCTACGCATAGGATTGGGTCTTGTCCATCACATCATTCTCCTAATGATGTGATCCCGTTATCAATGACATCCAATGTCCATGGTCAGGAAACCATGACCATCTATTGATCAACGAGCTAGTCAACTAGAGGCTTACTAGGGACATATTATGATCTATGTATTCACACATGTATTACGGTTTCCGGTTAATACAATTATAGCATGAACAATAGACAATTATCATGAACATGGAAATATATAATAATAACCACTTTATTATTGCCTCTAGGGCATATTTCAAATAGTCTCACACTTGCACTAGAGTCAATAATATAGATACATTGTGATGAATCGAACACCCATAGAGTTCTGGTGTTGATCATGTTTTGCTCGCGGAAGAGGTTTAGTCAATGGATCTGCGACATTCAGAATATCTATGTCTCCATCCTGAATATATTCACGAATGGAGTTGAAGCGACGCTTGATATGCCTGGTCTTGTTGTGAAACTTGGGCTCCTTGCCAAGGGCAATAGCTCCAGTGTTGTCATAGAAGAGAGCCATCGGGCCCGACACATTGGGAACAACTCCTAGGTCGGTGATGAACTCATTCATCCAGACTGCTTCCTGTGCTGCCTCCGAGGCTGCTATGTACTCCGCTTCACATGTAGAACCCGCCATGATGCTTTGCTTGCAACTGCACCAGCTGACTGCTCCACCATTCAAAATGTACACGTATCCGGTTTGTGACTTGGAGTCATCCAGATCTGTGTCAAAGCTAGCATCGACGTAACCCTTTACGACGAGCTCTTCATCACCTCCGTAAACGAGAAACATATCCTTAGTCCTTTTCAGGTACTTTAGGATATTCTTGACCGCTGTCCAGTGTTCCATGTCGGGATTACTTTGGTACCTCCCTACCAAACTGTCGGCGTTCTGGGAACGGGGGTCCCCAGACTTGCCTGCCTGCGGCCTGCTGCGAGGCTCAAGTGGGGTCCAGCACGGCCCATCTTCATCAACTCATGCTCAAGACCCTCGTGAGGGGCCAAGCCTCGCAGGGCGGACGACCGGAAGCTTCCTCAAAGACAACCTCTTCAGGAAGGCTCGCGAGGAGGTGGAGAGATCAATGCAAGGGTACCTCGCGAGGATCCCATGACGCAAGCCATGACGATCGAGGCCAGGCGGGCGCCAGGCGGGCGTCGGCCTGCGCAGGGTCCTTATTTCCCCTTTGGTGCAAAGGGGGCAAGCACAGGCCAAGGAATCAGGCAAAGGTTACCATTCCGGTGCAACAGGACCAAGACCAGCCGGACGGTCGGACGGAGGTCATCGTGGAGCCCAAGACGGCGTCACCACCAAAGCTTTGTGCAGGCGAAGACTACTTTTGTCAGGATAGCTGGTACTAGCTGTCCCCCTTCAAATTAGCCCGCCATTGTTGGCTCCCTTCCCGTTCGATATTTGGGAAGAGGACTAGGGCCTCTATAAATAGGACTAGCCACCATAGTAGAAGGGGGGGGGGAGAAAGAGAGGGATCTCATCTTATCTAGAGAGAACCTACAGGTTCATATGCACAAGAACACCTCAACCTCAGGAGGCTGTTCTTCCCTTGTATTGTTCATCGTCAGCCCAAGAGGCAATCCACCACCACCACACTGGAGTAGGGTATTACACTGCAACGGTGGCCCGAACCAGTATAAACCCTGTGTCTTTCTGTGCTGTGAGTTCGTCGAGTTCGTCCGTAAGATCTTAGCAAGCTAGAGCGTAGAATGGTAGGAGGGAAAGACTTCATGCGCACCCCAGTGTTCGAACCTTAAGGGTTTTCCGGAACCCCACATCCGACATTTGGCGCGCCAGGTAGGGGGTGCGCCGGAGTTCCCTCCCGACGGCCCACTCTCCACCAACACCACGTTCTGTCCTCATGGCGGACAACGCGCTGCCCGCTCCGGCAGCAGACGCCGGCGCTGGGGCCAGGGGGCTCCAGGCCTTGGCCCTCGCCTTGCGACGGGTGCAGTGGCCGCACAAGTTCAAGACCGAGATGCCACCGCGCTACGGCGGCGCGGCGGACCCGCTGGTTTTCCTGCTGGCGTATGAGGACGCCGTCCTCAAGGCCGGGGGCGATGACCGGGTGATGGCTAACTGGTTGCCCATGGACCTCACCGGTGTCCCGCGCGTGTGGCTCCTCCACCTACCGATAGCCTCTGTGACCTCTCGGGAGGAGCTACGCGACCTCTTCCTCGCCCGTTTCGCCGCGCCAGCGCCGCCCGTCATCGCGGCACTCCTGGGTGGTTCCCAAGCACCACCCTCGAGCCACCACGTCAAGCCATTCATCCATCAGATCAGTGCTGCATCCAAGCGCCAAGAGGCCCCCCCGGGCTGGGCGGCGCCCGAGGCCGATCTGACTTTCGGCGCGGATGATCACCCCTTCAACCCCTCCGGTTCGGGCGCACTCCCGATGCTGTGCACCCCCACCATCTGCCAAGTGGCCGTCACCAGGACCCTCATTGATGGTGGTTCCGGCCTCAATGTGCTCTCGGTGGAGGCCTTCAGCCTCCTCCATGTGCCACCAGAGCGGCTCCAGCCTAGCAGGCCCTTCTCAGGCGTCGGGGCTAGTTCCACCGCCTCCTTGGAGCAGATCCGCCTCCCGGTGAACTTTGGCACCTACGACAACTTTCACACAGAGCTGATCGACTTCGACATCGCCCCCATCGGCCTCCCCTACAACGCCATCCTCGGCTACCCGGCCTTGGCCCGGTTCATGGCGGCAACGCACCCGGCGTACAACCTCATGAAGATGCCCGGGAGCAGCGGCGTCCTCATCGTGCCAGGAGACACGAAGGATGTGTTGCAGGTGATCCAACTCGCCTTCAAGGTGGCTTACATCGACGACATCATGGTGAAGTCTCGGGAGGCAAAAACCCTGATACAGGACCTGGAGGAAACCTTCGCGAGCCTCAACGAAGTGGATCTACGGCTCAACTCGGAGAAGTGCGTGTTTGGAGTCCCCTCGGGCAAGCTCCTGGGCTTCCTAGTATCCCATAGAGGCATAGAGGCAAACCCGGAGAAGGTCAAGGCGGTCGAGGATATGAGCCCGCCGAAGACCCTCAGGGAGATGCAGAAGCTCACCGGGCGTGTAACCGCGCTAGGGCGCTTCATATCCAAGCTAGGGGAGCGAGCACTACCCTTCTTCAAGCTTATGAAGAAGAAAGGCCCCTTCGAATGGACTGAAGAGGCCGACAAGGCGTTCCAAGAACTCAAGAGGTACCTTACCAGCCCACCGGTGATGGTATCCCCTCGCCCTCAGGAGCCCCTGGTGTTCTACCTTGCGGCTACACCCTACTCCGCTAGCGCAGCTCTGGTGGCGGTCAGGGAGGAGCACCGGGCCAAGGCCACATCGGCTGACCAGGCTGAAGCAGAGCGAGGCCAGGAGGGCCTCTTGAGGATCGCAACCACAGCCAGAGAGGGGCAGCCGCAGCAGGAGGGCGCACCCGGGCAGGGGAGGCCCCTTCAAACGATCAAGAGCTGGGGGCTCCGCTTCCTCAGGAGATGCCTCGACCCCTGGAGGACGCAAGCTGCGTCAGCACCCTCAACCTTGTCGAGCATCCCATGTATTTCGTCAGCATAGTGCTACGGGACGCAAGGGTGCAGTACCCCATGCCTCAAAATCTCCTCCTCGCGCTATTGGTGGCCTCACGCAAGCTGCAGCACTACTTCCAAGGCCACCCCATCAAGGTCGTCTCGGCATACCCCTTGGAGAGGGTACTCAAGAGCCCCAACTCAGAGGGAAGGGTCGCTGAATGGAACATCGAACTACAAGCATTTCAGCTAGAATTCAGTACGACCAGGGTCATCAAGGGAGCCGCACTTGCGGATTTCGTGGCAGAATGGGCAGAAGCACCGGGTCTTGAGGAAGGCAAAGACCGTTCACTTTCCCCAGGAAGTGAAGCGTCGGACGGCTGGGTCATGTACTTCGATGGGGCGTTCTCCCGACACGGCGCGGTGCTCGTATTCCCCACTCGGGACAAACTCTATTACACCATGCAAGTCTGCTTCCAGCACGGAGAGAAGGTCTCCAACAACATAGCAGAGTACGAAGGCCTGATAGCAGGCTTGAAAGCCACGATCGCCTTAGGGGTAAAGCGCCTCACCATCAAGGGCGATTCACAGCTCCTCGTCAACTTCTCCAACAAGATATACGAGCCAAAGGACGAGCACATGGAAGCTTACCTCGCTGAAGTCCGCAGGATGGAGAAACAGTTCTGGGGCTGGAGCTGCAGCATGTGCCTCGCGACACCAATCAGGAGGCTGACGACATTGCCAAGAGGGTGTCTAGACGGCTGCCGCAGGAACCTGGCGTCTTCGAGGAGCGGCTCTTCAAGCCCTCGGCGGTGCCATCGCTGTCAGGCACAACGCAACCAAGGGAGGAGCCTCCTCATCTGCCTGCCTCGGGAGCTCCGGTCTGCGGCCCAGCCTCAGGGGCACGCCTGCTCCTGGCGTTGGAGCCTCAGGAGGGATGTTGGATCCTAGATCTCAAGGACTACCTGATGCAAGGGATTCTGCCGGAGAATGAGGAGGAGGCGGAGCGTGTGGCACGGCAGGCCACGGCTTATTGCATCCAGGATGGCGAGCTCTACAGGAAGCGGCCAAATGACGTGTCCCTATGTTGCATTTCCAGGGAGCAAGGAAAGGAATTGCTGGCGGACATACACAGCGGAGACTGCGGGCACAATTCGTCGTTGCAAACCCTCGTCAGCAAGGCGTTCTGCAGCGGGTTCTACTGGCCCACAGCACTCAACGACACCGTTGAGCTGGTAAAGGCCTGAGAAGCCTGCCAGTTTCACGCTAAACAGATCCATCAGCCTGCGGGGGGTCTACAGACCATACCCCTCTCATGGCTATTCGCAGTTTGGGGGTTAGACATTCTGGGCCCGTTCCCTCGGGCGCCAGGGGGCTATCGCTACCTCTATGTCGTTGTGGACAAGTTCACCAAGTGGGCCGAGGTGGAAGCTGTCCGCACAATCCCGGCAGGCTCGGCAGTCAAGTTCATCAAGGGCCTCGCGAGCCGGTTTGGGGTGCCTAACCGCATCATCACTGACAATGGTTCGCAATTCACCAGCAATCTCTTCAAAACATACTGTGCTAACCTTGGAACGCAGATATGCTACGCTTCGGTAGCGCACCCCGGAGCAATGGCCAGGCTGAACGAGCCAACACGGAGGTCCTGAGGGGCCTCAAGGCCAGGACCTTCAAGAAGAAGCTGGAGGCCTGTGGCAGGGGCTGGTATGACGAGCTCCAGTCCGTGTTGTGGTCAATCCGCACGACAGTGACCAAGCCGACTGGCGAGACCCCATTCTTCCTTGTCTACGGAGCAGAGGCTGTTCTCCCTCACGAGGTCAGGCGTCGCTCCGCACGGGTCATGGCATTCGACGAGGCTCAGCAGGACGCCATGCGGGGGACGGATCTCGTGCTGGGGGAGGAACGCCATCGGGAAGCCGCACTGCGAGCGGCAAGGTATCAACAGGCGCTACGACGATACCACAGCCACAACATCCACCCCAGGACCCTTGAGGTAGGGGATCTCGTGCTCAGACGGGTTCTCTCCAGGGAGAGGCTGCACAAGCTCTCTCCCATGTGGGAGGGCCCGTTCAAGGTTGTTCATGTTTCCAGGTCTGGCTCTGCGCGCTTGGAGACCCCGGAGGGAGTACCCATCTAGAATGCATGCAACATTCAACATCTCCGGAGGTTCTACCTCTGAGCGAGGCCTAGCGCCTGGGAAAGGCCCGATGCCTGTGAAGAAGGCCAATGCCTGTGAAGCTAACGCGTTTTGGGAAAGGCCCGGTGCCTGTGAGGAAGGCCAATGCCTGTGAAGCTATCGCATTTTGGGAAAGGCCCAGTGCCTGTGAAGAAGGCCAATGTATGTGAAGCTATCGCGTTTTGGGAAAGGCCCAGTGCCTGTGAAGAAGGCCAATGCCTGTGAAGCTATCACATTTTGGGAAAGGCCCGGTGCCTGTGAAGAAGGGAAACGCCTGTGAAGCTCGCCGCCCGTGACACTCTCACGTAATAATGAGTGGGGCTGTACACGCCCAGAGTCTCCCAAGTGCCGCCCTTGGGCCTCGGGGGCTCCCGCCCACGCCCAATGGCAGCACTTAGCTCCGCGCTGGTGAGAAGACGTCGAAGACTAGAATAGGTGCCGGACGCAGCTTTTTCATTTTCTTTCTGCAATTGGCGTGTTTATTCCTGTTTGAAGTCTTATTGGAGTTGTTGGTGTTCCTGGCTTGTGACTCTTCGTCTTTTTCATCCACTTGCCTCGTTTTCTCTCACACAAGTCTCGCGAGGGATGTTCGTGAGCGTCTTCTGCCCCGATCGTCTGGAGCTTTCCTGTCTGAGTCCTCTGCGGGAGCACCCCTCCCAGTCCATGCCTCACGGGCATCGCGACACGAACGCAGGACCTAGGCTGATCGCCCCCGCTGCCGGGACCAAAGGTTACCCCTCTAACTAATCCTTGCAGGGCATGAAGCGCACGGCGAGGCCTCAGCCTCGGGAGGCAAGGGCCGTGTCAAGCTCCACCAAGCTCAAATGACTCCCGCACATGGACACGCAGCACGGAAACATAGCGCAGAAATCGCAAAAGCAACACGACACTTGGCAGCGACAGTTCTAACACGCCCCCACGAGGCCCTGTACTACCTTCTTCTTATGCAGGAAAGGAAGGAAACAAAATGGACATGACCTGTCCAGCAACAACCTACAGCAAAAGCCCGAGCTGCTCCGGGGGCTCAGACGAACGCCTTCTCTCGCTTCACTAGGGCGCGGCGGCGGGTGGACCCGCTGCTTTCACCCAGGCAGGCGGGACGGCGCGGGGGCTGGTCGCGGCCACCGCTGGAGGAGCTGCTGCCTGAGGAAGAGTTGCCGAAGCTTGCCGAGCCCCAAGCACCGCCATCGGCATGCCTGGCGCAGTCTTCATCCTGGTCGGTGCCGGGGCTAGGCAGGTGTAACACCCCAGATGTAACTTTCCCAATTTGTACTCCAACTCTTGCCGTTTCCGGCGTTAAGTTAATTTATATTCTCGGGTTCGGGTCTTTGTCTCCATGTGTTGTTGTCATTGTCATGCATCTCATATCATGTCATCATGTGCACTGCATTTGCATACGTGTTCGTCTCATGCATTCGAGCATTTTCCCCGTTGTCCGTTTTGCATTCTGGCGCTTCGTTCTCCTCCGGTGGTCATTTCTAGATTTCTTTCGTGTGTGGAGATTAAACATTTCCGGATTGGACCGAGACTTGCCAAGCGGCCTTGGTTTACTACCGGTAGACTGCCTGTCAAGTTTCGTATCATTTGGACTTCGTTTGATACTCCAACGGTTAACCGAGGGATCGAAAAGGCCTCGTGTGTGTTGCAGCCCAACACCCCTCTATTTTGGCCCAAAACCCACCTAACCTTGCTCCATCATCTAGATCGTTCGATCACGATCGCGTGGCCGAAAACCGCACCTCATTTGGACTCTCCTAGCTCCTCCTATGCCTATATATAGACCCCTCTCGAAAAATCTGGATCCTCCCCCGTCCAAACCCAAAAATCCACCGCGCCGCCGACGGACATTGTCCGCCCGGGGCGGACACTCCGCGCCGCCGCCCCCGCTCCAATGGCGTTCCGCCACGTGGCGCTCGCCGCTCGTCGCGCCGCCGGCCCCGGGAAGCCCAAGGCCGGCCCCCAAGGGCCCGTTCTCCGCCGCTGCCGCCCGGGCTCGCCTTCCTCGCCCGCCCACGCCTTCCTCGTCGCCGGGATCCGCCCCGCCGCCGCATGCCATCTCCGGCGAGGGCGCCGCCTCACCCCGAGCCGCTCCGACGCCGGCCGCCACCGTCAAGCCGCCGCCTTCCCCGCGGATCTCCGCCGCCGCCGTGCAATCCGCCGCCGCCGACGCCGCACCCTCCGGCCGCCTCCTCCCTCCTCAACTCCGGCGTGAACAGTGCGCGCGCCACCGTGCTCGGATTCCGTGCCATGAACAGTAAACCCTAGATCTCGGGGTAAAATTTCTTCCAAGTCCTCGGAATCACAGATCCAAGTGCTCATGTTCGTGGCCCCGTAACTTTGCATCCGTAGCTCCGATTCATGCACATAGCATAGCAAAATGTTCATCTCAGAGAGTACATCATTTCATTCCATTGCATAATTTTCATTTGAGTTCATCTTGATGCCCGAAATGCTGTTAGAAGAGGGCTACTTGAGATAATTGTCAGATCTGCTACTCCATTTAGCTTTTTGTCATTTTTGCCATGATTATTGTGTGCATGCTATGCCCATGTGCTCTACATATGTTTTGTTAAGGGTTTTGTCATCTTTCCAGAGGTGCAACCCATGTATTTTTGTGATGTGTGTGGTGATTAGTGCAAGCTTGCAAAGTGGTGCACTTGCTAATTCTGTTTTCAGGGACTTAGCATTTCCACTAAGTCCTTGAGCAGTTTATCTCATGATGCCATATGTTCATGTTGTTTCCTAGTGATCCGTGCCTCTTTTGAGGATGATCAGTAAAGATGTTTTGTTAATATTGTAGTGCTATACCCATCCATGTCTTTGTTTGCAATTATGGAGCACCCTAGCTTGAGTCAGTCGAGCTCTACTTTTGCTACTTTGTGAATCTGGGCAGATTGTCAACTTGTTTGCAATTTTGCTGATGATGTTGTAGTTGATCCGTGCATGCTATGCTATTGTTATTGCCATTTCTAGCTTGCATCTTGTGCCTTATTGATGGGTGTATTCTTGTCTTGCCATGACTTGCTCCATAATGATTGCATCGAGCTCGTAAACATGCCTACTTGAGTTATGTTTCAGCATGTTCCAGTTTTCACCAAGTATGAAAACTGATTATGTTTTTGCTATGTTCACATGCTTGCAATTGTATTTTCTGATCCCTTTTGGCTCAAGGTCACTAAGGGACTTTTGTTAAGATCTTTGAGGATCTCCATGCCATGCTTTACTTTGCCATGTTCAGGTCCTGTAGCATGTAGTTTTGTGGCTCCGAAGAGGGCTACCTGATCTGAAGTTCCAGACAAGTGTTAATTTCACTAAGTCTGAAATCTGTTTGCCATATGCATTTTTGCCATGCTTGTTTGAACCTGTTAATGGATGAATTGGCCGTAGCTCAGTGCTAGAATTTTGTTAAGCATCTTGTATGCATCCCTTTCATGTATTTTGGTGTCATGTTTGGGTGCTGTAGCATGTTCATCTCATTGCATTTAGATGGCTACTTGCTGTAAATCGCAGACCGGTGTCATTTTTGAATCGCTTGCCATTTCCAAACCGTAACTCCAATTCCGGCGTTCTTTATATCGTTTTCAAGCGATTTCATCTCATCTTTCCAGTGGCACACTTGGATTTCCAAGTTGAGGCCAGGTTCATGCATTTCCGGTCATATCTTGCATTTTGCAACCCGCATCGCATCCCGCATAGCATATCATCATTGCATCATATTGTTTGATCCTTGCACGTGGTTGATTGTATCCTTGTTTGCTTGTTTGTCTTGTTTGGGTAGAGCCGGGAGACGAGTTCACTAACAACGAGCCCGTTGAGTTTGCTTTCGAGGATCCAGTCAACTCTGACAACTGTGCATGCAAGATGATCATACCCTGGAAATCACTACTATCTTTGCTATGCTAGTTTGCTTGCTCTTTTTCTATGCCAATGCTACGATGCCTACCACTTGCTTGAAAGCCTCCCAAATTGCCATGTCAAACCTCTAACCCTCCATTGTCCTAGCAAACCATTGATTGGCTATGTTACCGCTTTGCTCAGCCCCTCTTATAGCGTTACTAGTTGCAGGTGAAGATCGGAGGCCGTTCCTTATTGGAATATTTATTTTCTTGTTGGGATATCATTATATTATCTTGTTATCTTAATACACCTATATACTTGGTAAAGGGTGGAAGGCTTGGCCTCTTGCCTAGTGTTTTGTTCCACTCTTGCCGCCCTAGTTTCCGTCATATCGGTGCTATGTTCCCGGATTTTGCGTTCCTTACGCGGTTGGGTTATAATGGGAACCCCTTGATAGTTCGCCTTGATTAAAGCTTTTCCAGCAATGCCCAACCTTGGTTTTACCATTCGCCACCTAGACCCTTTTTCCCTTGGGTTTCCGGAGCTCGAGGGTCATCTTATTTTAAACCCCCCCGGGCCAGTGCTCCCTCTGAGTGTTGGTCCGAACCGGGCAGCCTGCGGGGCCACCTCGGGGAAACTTGAGGGTTGGTTTTACTCGTAGCTTGACCTATCTGAGTGTGCCCTGAGAACGAGATATGTGCAGCTCCTATCGGGATTTGTCAACACATTCGGGCGGTGTTGCTGGTCTTGTTTTAACCTGTCGAAGTGTCTTGAAGAACCGAGATACCGAGTCTGATCGGAACATCTTGGGAGGAGGTCTATTCCTTCGTTGACCGTGAGAGCTTGTCATGGGCTAAGTTGGGACTCCCCTGCAGGGATTTGAACTTTCGAAAGCCGTGCCCGCGGTTATGGGCAGATGGGAATTTGTTAATGTCCAGTTGTAGATAACTTGAACCTTAACTTAATTAAGATGAATCAACTGACTGTGTTACCATGATGGCCTCTTCTCGGCGGAGTCCGGGAAGCAGACACGGTGTTGGAGTAATGTTTGCGCAGGTTGCTCTCTAGTTTCTCGCTCGCGCTTTGCCTCCTCTTCTCGCTCTCCTTTGCTAATAAGTTAGCCACCATATTTGCTAGACGCTTGCTGCAGCTCCACATATTTACCTTGTCTTACCTATAAGCTTAAATAGTCTTGATCGCGAGGGTGCGAGATTGCTGAGTCCCTGTGGCTCACAGATTACTATTACACCAGATGCAGGGCCTGATGATTCCGCTCCAGGAGACGCACTTGAGCTCAAGCGGGAGTTCGACGAAGACTCTCAACGCTACTATGTTTCCTTTCCCGATGATCAGTAGTGGTGCCCAGTTGGGGGTGACTGGGACCATGTCGCATGTTGGGTTCTCTTTTATTTTGGCGCTGTAGTCGGGCCATGAGTGTTTGGATGATGTAATGTTATTTATGTACTTGATTGACGTGGCTCTAAGTCGTGCCTCGACACGTGGGAGCTATAGTCGCATCGAGGGTGTTACAAGTTGGTAATCAGAGCCTTCCCCGACCTTAGGAGCCCCATTGCTTGATCGTTTTTAGTGGCCGAGTTGTGTCTAGAAAAAAAACATTTTGAGTCATTTAGGAATTATATATCGGAGAGTTTAGGAATTCTTTTTACTTCCCAGTCTCCTCATCGCTCTGGTAAGGCATCCTGACGTAGAGTTTTGACTCTTCTCTTCTCAAATTTCACTAATTTTTTTTAGGATCACGCGGGTATCTTGGAATCGTTCCGATGGTTTTATGATGAGAACATTGTCTTGGTGCCTCCTGTCAGGGGTTTAGTGGAAGTGTCCCGGGGAGTTGAGCTCTGGGGTGTTGTCATCATAATTTTATCGTTGCAGTTCTGGAATACCTGAGTCTAGTACACCGACATCGAAAATCTCTTTTATGCAGTTCGTTGGTGAGATAACCTCGACGCCACCCAGTACTGGGGCGGGAGTTCGGGAGTATCGCCATAACTTGTATAATGGATGCTTTTCGAAGGTTGAGGTAGATGGTTTCCGAAGGTTTCTTGGTTATGTGTTGAAGGATGGATACAGCTGGATGTAGGATTTGCTAGTTTGGGTGAGATATTATGCTTCCCTTGTATCCCCAACACCTGATTGCATAACCGGAAAGGTTCGGGAGTTTCATAGGTGGGAATTCTAGTATCTCTAGTTCTTCTTCCACGGATATTGGTTTGAGATTGGGATTTCTTACTGATTATTCGTTCTTGATCCGTACCTTGTTGATTTATTTCTCTACCTTAATTCTACGTGGCTTCTCAATTTATGGATATGTGACCATTTCAAGAGGAATGCATTCTTTCATTTTGTTCGGATGTGAAGACTATATGTTGCAATTTTCATTCCGTTGGATTCAGCTTCAATATTTGTCTATCAATGTGCTAATGGTGGTCAACCTCTTCAGGATGGCTCCTCCAACACGCACGACTCTGAATCCTGATCCGCCACCACCTCCACCTCCTCCGGAGGCATGGCAAGCTGTGATGGCCGCAACCAATGCAAACACACAGTTGATCATGGAAATTCTTCAAGAGCGCAATCAAGGCAACCAAGGGAATCAAGGCAGCAATCAGAATCACTTTGCTACACTCAACCAGTTCCTTGCTAACGGGCCAAAGACTTTCAGCAATTGTGTTGAGGCAACCGATGCTGACGATTGGCTTGTGGATCTGTGCAAGCATTTCGAGTGCAGTAACGTCAGGCCTGAGGACTTTGTCAAGTTCGCTTCCTTCCAACTCAAAGATCAAGCTGCAGAATGGTTCCAGCAGTACAAGGATTCCCGAGGTGGACGTGTTTCACTTGGGATGATTTCCGTCGAGATTTCCTAGCTCATCATATTCCGCAGAGCATGGTTGAAAGCAAGCGTGAGGAATTCTGCAACCTGAAGCAAGGCTCTTTGTCTGTCTATGACTACAACAAGTTGTTCCAGAAGCTCGCCCGCTTTGCCAAGCAGGACGTCCCTGATGAGAAGAGCATGATATATCAGTTCAGGGGTGGTCTCAGAGAAGAAATCCAGCTCGCTCTTGTTCTCTTTGAACCCTTGAGATACGATGAGTTCTACAACATGGCATTGAAGCAAGGGGCTGCTCAGTTGAAGTGTGATGCTTCCAAGAAGCGAGTCAGAGATGTTACTCCTTCTTCCTCTACTCAAGTGGCGAAGCAGCAGAAGTATTGGCTTCCTACTCCTCCGTTCCGTCAGCCATATCAGCAGAAGAGCAAAGGTGGCAGTGGTTCTTCCCACCCACCCAACCCTGGCTTTCAGAACAAGACTTCGTCTCAACTCCAAGATCGAGTGCTCCATATCACCGCCCGCTTTCAGAGGTCACGTGCAACAAGTGCCAATAGAAGGGTCACTATGCCAACAAGTGTTTCAACCAGAGGCGTCTTCCTCCTCCTCCTCCTGTCAGATCGGCAAGTACAGCTGTGGTCAAGCATAACCCCAAGCACGCCAAGGTCAATTTGATGAATGCAGCTCAGGAAGAGGATATTCCTGCAACAGTTCTTTTTGACACGGGTGCATCACATTGTTTCATGTCAAAGCCATTTTTTACCAAGCATGAGTTCGTTTCTTCTCATTTGGGTAAACAAATGGATATCGTTTCTCCTAGCAAACGTTTGAGTGCTAGTCTGGAGGTGCCAGATGTTACTATCACATTGGGCGACTACAAGTTCCTTTCTTCCCCAATGGTTCTTGGTAACTCGGATATTGATCTTATTCTCGGAATGGATTGGCTTTCTAAGCACAAGGCTCAACTTGATTGTGCAGCCAGGCAGATTCAATTGACTCATTCGTCTAAGGATGTAATTGTCTTTGCCACTCGTGATGATACCATCCATCTATTTTCTCTCAACGAGAAGGGTGAATTGGATGCTATCTCTCAAATTCCAGTCGTTTGCGAATATCAAGACGTCTTTCCAGAAGAGCTTCCAGGAATGCCTCCACACCGGCCAGTTGAATTCGTTATTGATCTTGAGCCTGGCACGGAACCTGTTTGCAAACGTCCTTACAAGCTCGGACCTGAAGAGTTGAAGGAGCTGAAGAAGCAACTCGATATTCAAGAGAAAATGGGTCTTATCCGGCCTAGTTCTTCTCCGTGGGGTTGTGGTGTTCTTTTTGTGAAGAAGAAGGATGGAACAGACCGACTTTGTGTTGATTACCGTCCAGTGAACAAGAAGACTATCAAGAACAAATATCCACTTCCCAACATCAATGAGCTGTTCGAACAACTCAAAGGTGCCCAAGTATTCTCCAAGCTTGATCTCCGTATGGGTTATCATCAGATTCGAATCCGTGAGCAAGATATTCCCAAGACAGCTTTCAGGACAAGCTTTGGTTCATATGAATACACTGTCATGTCTTTTGGTCTCGTCAACGCTCCTCCGACGTTCTCTTGCATGATGAACTTCATCTTCAACGCCTACACCAATGACTTCGTTTTGGTCTATCTCGACGACATTCTGGTTTTCTCCAAGAACAAGGAAGATCATGCCAAGCACTTGCGTTTGGTTCTTGATAAGCTCAGAGAACACAAGTTCTACGCCAAGTTCTCCAAGTGTGAATTTTGGCTTGATGAGGTTCTTTATCTTGGTCATATCATCTCTGCCAAGGGCATTGCTGTGAATCCTGAGAAGGTGGCTGCAATTGTGAATTGGGAACCTCCTCAGAACATGAAGCAACTCCGTAGCTTCCTCGGTCTCGCAAGCTACTGCCGAAGATTCGTTGAAAACTTTTCTAAGATCGCGAAGCCTCTCTCAAATCTTCTCCAAAAGCACGTCAAGTACGTTTCGTCTCCGGAGTGTGACATTGCTTTCAACACTTTGAAAGAGAAATTGATCACTGCTCCAGTTCTGACTCCGCCTGATGAATCCAAGCCGTACGAGGTCTTTTGTGATGCCTCTCTCCAAGGTCTTGGCGCAGTATTGATGCAAGAGAAGAAAGTTGTTGCTTATACCTCTCGCCAATTGAAGCCTAATGAGAAGAACTACACCACTCATGATCTCGAGTTGGCGGCAGTTGTGCATGCTCTTTTGACTTGGAGACATCTTCTATTGGGAAGAAAAGTGGACATTTTCACTGATCACAAGAGTCTCAAGTACATCTTCACTCAGCCTAATCTCAACCTCAGGCAAACTCGATGGGTCGAAATGATTCAAGAGTATAATCCGAGTATCGAGTATACTCCAGGCAAGGCCAATGTGATTGCTAACGCATTGAGCAGGAAAGCTTACTGCAACAGTCTGATTCTCAATCCTTATGAACCCGAGCTTTGTGAAGCTTTCCGCAAACTTAATCTGCAAGTTGTTCCTCAAGGTTTCCTCGCCAACCTTCAAGTCTCTCCTACCTTGGAAGACCAGATTCACCAAGCCCAGCTTCTTGATGCTATGGTGAAAAAGGTGAAGATTGGGATTGCCAAGAGCCAACCCAAGTACAAGTGCTACCGCCTTGATGACAAGGACACTCTCTTCTTCAAGGATCGTATTGTTGTACCCAAAGGTGACCTCCGTAAAGTGATCATGAACGAAGCTCACAATCTCTCCTCTCCATCCACCCTGGGAGCACGAAGATGTATCAGGACCTTAAGCAGGCTTATTGGTGGACTCAAATGAAGCACGAGATTGCTCAGTTCGTGAATGAATGTGATGTCTGCAGAAGAGTGAAGGCAGAACACCAAAGGCCAGCTGGTCTCCTCCAACCTCTTGCCATTCCAGAATGGAAGTTTGACCACATTGAAATGGACTTCGTGACTGGGTTTCCAAAGTCCAAGCGTGGCAATGATGCTATATTCGTTGTCATCGACAAACTCACCAAAGTGGCTCACTTTCTGCCTATCAAAGAGTCGATCACTGCAGCTCAATTGGCGGAACTCTATACCTCTCGAATTGTCTCTCTGCACGGTATTCCTCAAGTGATCTCTTCAGACCGTGGCAGCATCTTTACCTCGAAGTTTTGGGATTCTTTTCAGAAGGCGATGGGCACCAACATCCGCTTTAGCACAGCTATTCATCCTCAAACTAGCGGTCAAGTCGAGCGTGTCAACCAGATTCTTGAAGATATGCTCAGGGCTTGTGTGATCTCCTTCGGCATGAAGTGGGAGGATTATCTTCCGTATGCTGAATTCTCCTACAACAACAGTTTTCAAGCAAGTTCGGGCAAGGCCCCTTTTGAAATTCTGTATGGCAGGAAGTGCCGTACCCCTCTCAACTGGTCTAAAACGGGTGAACGTTGGCTTTTGGGTAATGACTTAACCACAGAGGCAGAGGAAATGTGCAAAGTCATTCGTGATAACCTCAAAGCAGCCCAATCCCGTCAGAAGAGCTACTATGATAGTAAGCACCGTGATTGCTTTCGAGATCGGAGATCATGTTTACCTCCGTGTCTCTCCTATGAAAGGTACTCGTCGCTTCGGTATCAAAGGGAAGCTTGCCCCTAGATACGTGGGACCTTTCAAGATCGTCAGCAAGAGAGGCGACCTCGCCTATCAACTCGAGCTTCCTTCAAACTTTGCAAATGTTCATGATGAGTTCCATGTCTCTCAGCTCCGAAAGTGCTTCAAGACTCCTGACCGCACAGTCAACTTCGAGGACATTGAGCTCCAAGAAGATCTCTCTTATCGTGAGCACCCAGTTGCTATTCTTGAAGAGACTGAACGCAAGACTCGCAACAAGTCAATTAAATTTCTCAAAGTCAAGTGGTCACACCATTCTGACCGTGAAGCTACCTGGGAATGCGAGGACCACCTCCGTTCTGAGTTCCCGGCATTCTTTCAGTCCTAGATCTCGGGACGAGATCCTTTCATAGTGGTGGAGTGTTGTAACACCCCGGATGTAACTTTCCCAATTTGTACTCCAACTCTTGCCGTTTCCGGCGTTAAGTTAATTTATATTCTCGGGTTCGGGTCTTTGTCTCCGTGTGTTGTTGTCATTTTCATGCATCTCATATCATGTCATCATGTGCATTGCATTTGCATACGTGTTCATCTCATGCATTCGAGCATTTTCCCTGTTGTCCGTTTTGCATTCCGGCGCTTCGTTCTCCTCCGGTGGTCATTTCTAGCTTTCTTTCGTGTGTGGGGATTAAACATTTCTGGATTGGACTGAGACTTGCCAAGCGGCCTTGGTTTACTACCGGTAGACCGCCTGTCAAGTTTCGTATCATTTGGACTTCGTTTGATACTCCAACGGTTAACCGAGGGACCGAAAAGGCCTCGCGTGTGTTGCAGCCTAACACCCCTCTATTTTGGCCCAAAACCCACCTAACCTTGCTCCATCATCTAGATCATTCGATCACGATCGCGTGGCCGAAAACCGCACCTCATTTGGACTCTCCTAGCTCCTCCTATGCCTATATATAGACCCCTCTCGAAAAATCCGGATCCTCCCCCGTCCAAACCCTAAAATCCACCGCGCCGCCGACGGACATTGTCCGCCCGGGACGGACACTCCGCGCCGCCGCCCCCGCACCAATGGCGTTCCGCCATGTGGCGCTCGCCGCTCGCCGCGCCACTGGGCCCGGGAAGCCCAAGGCTGGCCCCCGAGGGCCCGTTCTCCGCCGCCGTCACCCGGGCTCGCCTCCCTGGCCCGCCCACGCCTTCCCCGTCGCCGGGATTCGCCCCACCGCCGCGCGCCATCTCCGGCAAGGGCGCCGCCTCGCCCCGAGCCGCTCCGCCGCCGGCCGCCGCCGCCAAGCCGCCACCTCCCCCGTGGATCTCCGCCGCCGCCGCCCCGCGGATCTCCGCCGCCGCCGCCGCGCAATCCGCCGCCGACGACGTCGCACCATCCGGCCGCCTCCTCCCTCCTCAACTCCGGCGTGAACAGTGCGCGCGCCGCCGTGCTTGGATTCCATGCCGTGAACAGTAAACCCTAGATCTCAGGGTAAAATTTCTTCTAAGTCCTCGGAATCATAGATCCAAGTGCTCATGTTTGTGGCCCCGTAACTTTGCATCCGTAGCTCCAAAATGCATGCATATAGCATATCAAAATGTTCATCTCAGAGAGTACATCATTTCATTCCATTGCATCATTTTCATTTGAGTTCATCTTGATGCCCGAAATGCTGTTAGAAGAGGGTTACTTGAGATAATTGTCAGATCTGCTACTCCATTTAGCTTTTTGTCATTTTTGTCATGATTATTGTGTGCATGCTATGCCCATGTGCTCTACATATGTTTTGTTAAGGGTTTTGTCATCTTTCCAGAGGTGCAACCCATGTATTTTTTTGATGTGTGTGGTGACTAGTGCAAGCTTGCAAAGTGGTGCACTTGCTAATTCTGTTTTCAGGGACTTAGCATTTCCACTAAGTCCTTGAGCTGTTTATCTCATGATGCCATATGTTCATGTTGTTTCCTAGTGATCCGTGCCTCTTTTGAGGATGATCAGTAAAGATGTTTTGTTAATACTGTAGTGCTCTATCCATCCATATCTTTGTTTGCAATTATGGGGCACCCTAGCTTGAGTCAATTGAGCTCTACTTTTGCTACTTTGTGAATCTGGCAGATTGTAAAATTGTTTGCAATTTTGCCGATGTTGTAGTTGATCCGTGCATGCTATGCTATTGTTCTTGCCATGTCTAGCTTGCATCTTGTGCCTTCTTGATGGGTGTATGCTTGTCTTGCCATGACTTGCTCCATAGTGAGTGCATCGAGCTCGTAAACATACCTACTTGAGTTATGTTTCATCATGTTTCAGTTTTCACCAAGTATGAAAACTGATTATATTTTTGCTATGTTCACATGCTTGCAATTGTATTTTCTGATCCCTTTTGGCTCAAGGTCACTAAGGGACTTTTGTTAAGATCTTTGAGGAGCTCCATGCCATGCTTTACTTTGCCATGTTCAGGTCCTGTAGCATGTAGTTTTGTGGCTCCAAAGAGGGCTACCTGATCTGAAATTCCAGACAAGTGTTAATTTCAGTAAGTCTGAAATCTGTTTGCCATATGCATTTTTGCCATGCTTGTTTGAACCTGTTAATGGATGAATTGGCCATAGCTCAGTGCTAGACTTTTGTTAAGCATCTTGTATGCATCCCTTCCATGTATTTTTTTGTCATGTTTGGATGCTGTAGCATGTTCATCTCATTGCATTTAGATGGCTACTTGCTGTAAATCGCAGACCGGTGTCATTTTTGAATCGCTTGCCATTTCCAAACCGTAACTCCGATTCCGGCGTTCTTTATATCGTTTTCAAGCGATTTCATCTCATCTTTCCAGTGGAACACTTGGATTTCCAAGTTGGGGCCAGGTTCATGCATTTCCGGTCATATCTTGCATTTTGCAACCCGCATCGCATCCCGCATAGCATATCATCATTGCATCATATTGTTTGATCCTTGCACGTGGTTGATTGTATCCTTGTTTGCTTGTTTGTCTTGTTTGGTAGAGCCGGGAGACGAGTTCGCTAACGAGGAGCCCGTTGAGTTTGCTTTTGAGGATCCAGTCAACTCTGACAACTGTGTAGGCAAGATGATCATACCCTCGAAATCACCACCATCTTTGCTATGCTAGTTTGCTCGCTCTTTTGCTATGCCAATGCTATGATGCCTACCACTTGCTTGCAAGCCTCCCAAATTGCCATGTCAAACCTCTAACCCTCCATTGTCCTAGCAAACCATTGATTGGCTATGTTACCGCTTTGCTCAGCCCCTCTTATAGCGTTACTAGTTGCAGGTGAAGATCGGAGGCCGTTCCTTATTGGAATATTTATTTTCTTGTTGGGATATCATTATATTATCTTGTTATCTTAATACACCTATATACTTGGTAAAGGGTGGAAGGCTTGGCCTCTCGCCTAGTGTTTTGTTCCACTCTTGCCGCCCTAGTTTCCGTCATATCGGTGTTATGTTCCCGGATTTTGCGTTCCTTACGCGGTTGGGTTATAATGGGAACCCCTTGATAGTTCGCCTTGATTAAAGCTTTTCCAGCAATGCCCAACCTTGGTTTTACCATTCGCCACCTAGCCTCTTTTTCCCTTGGGTTTCCGGAGCCCGAGGGTCATCTTATTTTAAACCCCCCCGGGCCAGTGCTCCCTCTGAGTGTTGGTCCGAACCTGGCAGCCTGCGGGGCCACCTCGGGGAAACTTGAGGGTTGGCTTTACTCATAGCTTGACCTATCTGAGTGTGCCCTGAGAACGAGATATGTGCAGCTCCTATCGGGATTTGTCGGCACATTCGGGCGGTGTTGCTGGTCTTGTTTCAACCTGTCGAAGTGTCTTGAAGAACCGAGATACCGAGTCTGATCGGAACATCTTGGGTGGAGGTCTATTCCTTCGTTGACCGTGAGAGCTTGTCATGTGCTAAGTTGGGACTCCCCTGCAGGGATTTGAACTTTCAAAAGCCGTGCCTGCGGTTATGGGCAGATGGGAATTTGTTAATGTCCAGTTGTAGATAACTTGAACCTTAACTTAATTAAAATGAACCAACTGAGTGTGTTACCGTGATGGCCTCTTCTCGGCAGAGTCCGGGAAGCGGACACGGTGTTGGAGTAATGTTTGCGCAGGTTGCTCTCTAGTTTCTCGCTCGCGCTTTGCCTCCTCTTCTCGCTCTCTTCTGCGAATAAGTTAGCCACCATATTTGCTAGACGCTTGCTGCAGCTCCACATATTTACCTTGTCTTACCTATAAGCTTAAATAGTCTTGATCGCGAGGGTGCGAGATTGCTGAGTCCCTGTGGCTCACAGATTACTATTACACTAGATGCAGGGCCTGATGATTCCGCTCCAGGAGACTCACTTGAGCTCAAGTGGGAGTTCGACGAAGACTCTCAACGTTACTATGTTTCCTTTCCCGATGATCAGTAGTGGTGCCCAGTTGGGGGTGATTGGGACCGTGTCGCATGTTGGGTTCTCTTTTATTTTGGCGCCGTAGTCGGGCCATGAGTGTTCGGATGATGTAATGTTATTTATGTACTTGATTGACGTAACGAGTGTAATCCAACTATGTTATCTCCCCTTTATTATTATTTATATTACATGGGATGTTGTAAAGATTGCCTAACTTGCGACATATGCCTTCAATGCGATTATGCCTCTAAGTCGTGCCTCGACACGTGGGAGCTATAGTCGCATCGAGGGTGTTACAGCAGGCGGCCGCGGTCACCATCTTCGGGGCAGCACCCAGCGCGGCGACCATCTTCCCCAAACACCCTCACGTAGAGGGTGGCGTCGCCATCAAACTTGAAGTGCAGGGTGCACCACTGACTCAGGCCGCGCGCGGGGGCAAACGTTTGCCAGCCGCGAGTCAGGGCCCCATTTCTGGAAGGGGAAACCTCCAGCGAAGCCTAGAAGGCCCTGCTGCAGCAACCATCCGCCTGGAGCCAGATGCCGCACCGGGCGCTGGCCGGCAGTTCACCTATGAAGAAGCGGGGGAGCTGGAGCTAGGTGCTGGTCGGGTCCGCCGACCACATGACGAACTCCGGCAGCACCTCCGCCGAGCGAAAGCGCGGCCTGGGGGGCCACGCAGTCACGACATGCCTCCCCTCAGTAGCCGAGCGCTCACCACCGCACAGGGAGCCGCCTCCGTGGCCGCGGGAAGCCGCTGCGGGGACGGCGGGATGCTTGCGAGGACGACCCCGACCACGCTTGGCCGGGGAGGGAGTCGGGCACTGCCTAGCGGGCTTTTCCCTTCTCTGCGGCCGAGAATCTCTTCGGAGCCATGAGAATAGCGAGTGGCCAAGAAGAAGAAGGGAGTAGCAGAAAGGGGTGAACTGAAGAAGCTCACACGGCCCCGTTCTTATAGCCGGGGAAGGCCAACCGCCAAGCACCACGATCGCAGGTAATCATGACCCATATCTCCACACGCAAGGACTTGTCGAGTCGTGCGGTCGCCGAGGCGTCGTGGGGAAGTGCAGACGCCCACGCCCAATCAACCGCCATGCAGCTCCCAAGGCCGCAGGCTATTAGGGCCCGCGGCGCTTCGTGCTTGCCCCTTCGCTTCTTTGCTAAGCCAAGCCCGTGCACACCTTGGGACCGGTGGCTACTGTCAGCGTTCTGGGAACGGGGGTCCCCAAACTTGCCTGCCTGCGGCCTGCTGCGAGGCTCAAGTGGGGGCCCAGCGCGGCCCATCTTCATCAACTCAATCTCAAGACCCTCGCGAGGGGCCAAGCCTCGTGGGGCGGACGACCGGAAGCTTCCTCAAAGATAGCCTCTTCAGGAAGGCTCGCGAGGTGGCGGAGAGATCAATGCAAGGGTACCTCGCGAGGATCACATGATGCAAGCCATGACGATCGAGGCCAGGCGGGCGCCGGCCTGCGGAGGGTCCTTGTTTCCCCTTTGGTGCAAAGGGGGCAAGCACATGCCAAGGCATCATGCAAAGGTTACCATTCCAGTGCAACGAGACCAAGACCAGCCAGACGGAGGTCATCGTGGAGCCCAAGACGGCGTCACCACCAGAGCTTTGTGCAGGCGAAGACTACTTTCATCAGGATAGCTGGTACTAGCTGTCCCCCTTCAAATTAGCCCGCCATTGTTGGCTCCCTTCCCGCTTGATATTTGGGAAGAGGACCAGGGCCTCTATAAATAGGACTAGCCACCATAGTAGAAGGGGGGAGAAAGAGAGGGATCTCATCTTATCTAGAGAGAACCTACATGTTCATACGCACAAGAACACCTCAACCTCAGGAGGCTGTTCTTCCCTTGTATTGTTCATCGTCAGCCCAAGAGGCAATCCACCACCACCACACTGGAGTAGGGTATTACACCGCAATGGTGGCCCGAACCAGTATAAACCCTGTGTCTTTCTGTGTTGTGAGTTCGTCGAGTTCATCCGTAAGATCTTAGCAAGCTAGAGCGTAGATCGGTAGGAGGGAAAGACTTCGCGCGCACCCCAGTGTTCGAACCTTAAGGGTTTGTCAGAACCCCACATCCGACACAAACTTACGGCAAGGTTCACATCATGTATGGTACACAGCATGGCATACATAATAGATCCTATGGCTGAGGCATAGGGGATGACACTCATCTTTTCTCTATCTTCTACCGACGTCGGGCATTGACCCGTTCTCAATTTCACACCTTGCAATATAGGCAAGAACCCCTTCTTGGACTGATCCATATAGTTGCTACCATCGTCTTTCAGTTTGGTTTTCTCTAGGAACGCATTGTAGTTGAGGACAACATTAGCGTGGGCCATTTGATCTACAAGACATATTGTAAAGACATTTTAGAGATAAGTTCATGATAATTAAGTTCATCTAATCAAATTATTTAATGAACTCCCACTCAGACAGACATCCCTCTAATCATCCAAGTGATACATGATCCTAATTGACTAGGCCGTGTCCGATCATCACGTGAGACGGACTAGTCATCAACGGTGAACATCTCCATGTAGATCGTATCTACTATACGACCCATGTTCGACCTTTCGGTCTCTCGTGTTCCCAGGCCATGTCTGTACATGCTCGTTAAGTCAACCTAAGTGTTTTGCATGTGTAAATCTTGCTTACACCCGTTGTATGCGAACGTTAGAATCTATCACACCCGATCATCACCTGGTGCTTCGAAACAACGAACCTTCGCAACGGTGCACAGTTAGGGGGAACACTTTTCTTGAAATTTTAGTGAGGGATCATCTTATTTATTCTACCGTCTTTCTAAGCAAATAAGATGTAAACATGACAAACATCACATGCAAATCATAAAGTGACATGATATGGCCAATATCATCTTGCGCCTTTGATCTCCATCTTCGAGGCGCGGCATGAACACCATCGTCATCGGCATGACACCATGATCTCCATCATCGTGTCTTCATGAAGTTGTCTAGCCAATTATTACTTCTACTACTATGGCTAATGGTTAGCAATAAAGTAAAGTAATTACATGCCGTTTTCATTGACACACAGGTCATACAATAAATTAAGACAACTCCTATGGCTCCTGCCGGTTGTCATACTCATCGACATGCAAGTCGTGATTCCTATTACAAGAAGATGATCAATCTCACACATCACATATATCATTCATCACATATATCATTCATCACATCCTTTTGGCCATATCACATCACATAGCATACCCTGCAAAAACAAGTTAGACGTCCTCTAATTGTTGTTGCATGTTTTAGGTGGCTGCTATGGGTTTCTAGCAAGAACATTTCTTACCTACGCAAAACCACAACGGTGATATGCCAATTGCTATTTACCCTTCATAAGGACCCTTTTCATCGAATCCGATCCGACTAAAGTGGGAGAGACAGACACGCACAGCCACCTTATGCATCAAGTGCATGTCAGTCGGTCGAACCAGTCTCACGTAAGCGTACGTGTAAGGTTGGTCCGGGCCGCTTCATCCAACAATGCCGCCGAATCAAGATAAGACTAGTAACAGTAAGCAAATTGAACAAATCATCGCCCACAACTACTTTGTGTTATACTCATGCATAAAATCTACGCATAGACCTAGCTCATGATGCCACTGTTGGGTAACGTAGCAATAATTCAAAAAAAATCCTACATGTCACCAAGATCAATCTAGGAGATGCTAGAAATGAGAGAGAGAGAGAGAGAGAGAGACAGTGCATCTTCATACCCTTGAAGATCACTAAGCGGAAGCGTTCCAAGAACGCGGTTGGTCGAGTCGTACACGCAGCGATTCAGATCGCAGTCGATTCCGATCTAAGTGCCGAACAACGGCGCCTCCGCGTTCAACACACGTACAACCCGGGGACGTCTCCTCCTTCTTGATCCAGCAAGGGGAGAGGATAAGTTGAGGGAGAACTCCGGCAGCACGACGGCGTGGTGGTGATGGAGCTTGTGGTTCTCTGGCAGGGCTTCGCCAAGTGCTATGGAGGAGGAGGAGGTGTTGGAGAGGGGGAGGGCAGCGCCAGGGGAAGGGTGTGGCAGCCCTCCCACCCCCCACTATTTACAGGGGAAGGGGAGAGGGGGCCGCCCCCCAGATCCCATCTACAAGGGGGCGGCGGCCAAGGGGGGTAACTTGCCCCCCAAGCATGTGGGAGGCACACCCACCCCTAGGGTTTCCAACCCTAGGCGCCTTGGGCCCCTATGGGGGGCGCACTAGCCCACCAGGGGCTGGTTCGCTCCCTTGTTCAGCCCACTAGGCCCACCAGGGTAGGTGGCCCCACCCGATGGACCCCCGGACACCTTCTGGTGGTCCCGGTACAATACCGATAACCCCCGAAACCATTCCGGTAACTGAAACTGGACTTCCCAGAGACAAATCTTCACCTCCGGACCATTTCGGAACTCCTCATGACGTCTGAGATCTCATCCGGGACTCCGAACAACCTTCAGTAACCACATACTATTTCCCATAACGACTCTAGCGCCACCGAACCTTAAGTGTGTAGATCCTACGGGTTCAGGAACCATGCAGACATGACCGAGACATCTCTCCTGCAAATAACCAACAGCGGGATCTGGATACCCATGTTGGCTCCCACATGTTTGATACGTCTCCAACGTATCTATAATTTTTGATTGTTCCATGCTATATTATATCCTATTTTGACATCATTGGGCTTTATTATGCACTTTTATATTATTTTTGGGACTAACCTATTAACCGGAGACCCAGCCCAGAATTGTTGTTTTTTGCCTATTTCAGAGTTCCACAGAAAAAGAATATCAAACGGAGTCCAAACGGAATGAAACCTTCGGGAACGTGATTTTCGGAACAAACGTAATCCAGAGGACTTGGACCCTACGTCAAGACATCAACCAGGAA
>NC_041384.1:474015298-474038261 GCF_002162155.2 Triticum dicoccoides
GCACCCTCCACCCTCGTGGGGCCCATGTTGCTCCACCGACGTACTTCTTCCTCCTATATATACCGACGTACCCCCAAACTACCAGATACGGAGCCAAAACCCTAATTCCACCGCCGTAACTTTGTGTATCCATGAGATCCCATCTTGGGGCCTTTTCCGAAGCTCCACCAGAGGGGGTATCGATCACGAAGGGCTTCTACATCAACACCACAGCCTCTCCAATTAAGTGTGAGTAGTTTACTTCAGACCTTCAGGTCCATAGTTATTAGCTAGATGGCTTCTTCTCTCTTTTTGGATCTCAATACAAAGTTCTCCCCCTCTCTTATGGAGATCTATTTGATGTAATCTTCTTTTGTGATGTGTTTGTTGAGACCGAGGAATTGTGGGTTTATGATCAAGTTTATCTATGAACAATATTTGAATCTTCTCTGAATTCTTTTATGTATGATTGATTATCTTTGCAAGTCTCTTCGAATTATCAGTTTGGTTTGGCCTACTAGATTGATCTTTCTTGCAATGGGAGAAGTGCTTAGCTTTGGGTTCAATCTTGCGGTGTTCTTTCCCAGTGATAGTAGGGGCAGCAAGGCATGTATTGTATTGCTGCCATCGAGGATAACAAGATGGGGTTTATATCATATTGCATGAGTTTATCCCTCTACATCATGTCATCTTGCTTAAAGTGTTACTCTGTTCTCTTGAACTTAATACTCTAGATGCATGCTGGATAGCGGTCGATGTGTGGAGTAATAGTAGTAGATGCAGGCTGGAGTCGGTCTACTTGTCTTGGACGTGATGCCTATATACATGATCATACCTAGATATTCTCATAACTATGCTCAATTCTGTCAATTGCTCAACAGTAATTTGTTCACCCACCGTAATACTTATGCTCTCGAGAGAAGCCACTAGTGAAACCTATGGCCCACGGGTCTATTTTCCATCATATTAATCTTCCAATACTTAGTTATTTCCTTTGCCATTTATTTTACTTGTATCTTTATTTCTCTTTATCATAAAAATACCAAAAATATTATGTAGGTGACCTTGAAGGGATTGACAACCCCTTTACCGTGTTGGTTGCGAGGGGTTTATTTGTTTGTGTAGGTGCGAGGGAATCGTGTGTGGCCTCCTACTGGATTGATACCTTGGTTCTCAAAAACTGAGGGAAATACTTACGCTGCTCTGCTGCATCACCCTTTCCTCTTCAAGGGAAAACAACGCAGTGCTCAAGAGGTAGCAAGAAGGATTTCTGGCGCCGTTGCCGGGGAGTCTACGCAAAAGTCAACATACCAAGTACCCATACCAAGTACCCATCACAAACCCTTGTCTCCCGCATTACATTATTTTCCATTTCCCTCTCGTTTTCCTCTCCCCCCACTTCACCCTTGCCGTTTTATGCACCCTCTCCCTCTCTCTCCGTCCTCCTCCTCTTTCTCTATTCGCCTCTTTTTGCCCGTCTCTTGTTTGCTGTGTGCTGGGTTGCTTGCTTGTCGTTATGGCTAGTCCCCTATCTTCTCCATTGTCTCCCGAAAATGAAGTTCTTAATTTTAAGCAAAGGGATGGAGAAAACCTAAAGGACGCTTGGTATAGAATTTGCAATGCTCAAAATAGATCTACCAGGAAGCAATCTAATTCTATTCTTCTCCGCAATTTTTATGTAGGTGCTATTCCTTGGCACAGATATGTCCTTGATACCATTACCGGAGGTAATTTCTTGGGTAGCCACACTTTTGATTCCTATAATGCTATGATAGATTTGTTTGGCTCACCCCCTCTTTTGGTTAATGGAACTATGTTAACTTTGGAGCATGTAATGCAAAAACTTGAAATTATTGAAAATAAAGTTGCTACCATAGAGTAAACTGAAAATTTCGATAAAAAGATCCAGAACCAAATTATTCAATATGGATCTAAAGTAGGAGTCACTTTGACAAATATTAAGGAGAAGGAACCCATAGTTAATGAAAGAATAAATCATGATTGCACTAGAATCGATAAACTTGAGGGTATCATTATCAACTTGGGAACCGCTTTTTCTTCCATAAATAATACTCCAAGTCCTCCAACTAAAATTGCCAAGCTTATGTATGTTCCTAAAAATAAGGGTGAATCCTCTAGCAAAGAAACTGCGGATCTCAAATCTATAAGTATTCATCCTAATATTTTTGCTATCATTAAGGAACCATTTCCTACTAATGATTTTTTCAATTTTGTTCCTAGAAGTTTGATTATTGATAAAAGGAAAGAAACTCCTAAAGGTGATAGATGTCTCATTAAAGAATTACTAACTAAAGATACCTAGATCTATCTTCGCTTTTATGCCTAGCTAGGGGCGTTAAACGATAGTGCTTGTTGGGAGGCAACCCAATTTTATTTTTATTCCTTGCTTTTTGCTCCTTTTTAATAATAAATAATTTATCTAGCCTCTGTTTTGGTTGTGTTTTTTTGTGTTTAATTAGTGTTTGTGCCAAGTTGAACCGTTGGGAAGACTTGGGGTAAGTCTTTTTAATCTTGCTGTAAAAAACAGAAACTTTAGCGCTCATGAGAATTGCTGTCATTTTTATTTGGAAAGTGATATTTAGTTAATTATTTTTGCATATGATTAATAGATAAATTCCCCACGTCCAGAAATTTATTTTATAATTTTTGGGGTTCCAGATCTTGCGTTAGATACAGATTACTACAGACTGTTCTGTTTTTGACAGATTCTGTTTTTCGTGTGTTGTTTGCTTATTTTAATGAATCTATGGCTAGTAAAATAGTTTATAAACCATAGAGAAGTTGGAATACAGTAGGTTTTCACCAATATAAATAAATAATGAGTTCATTACAGTACCTTGAAGTGATGTTTTGTTTTCTTTCACTAACGGAGCTCACGAGACTTTCCACTTTAAGTTTTGTGTTGTGAAGTTTTCAAGTTTTGGGTAAAGATTTGATGGATTATGGAACAAGGAGTGGCAAGAGCCTAAGCTTGGGGATGCCCATGGCACCCCCAAGATAATCTAAGGACACCTAAAAGCCAAATCTTGGGGATGCATCGGAAGGCATCCCCTCTTTCGTCTACTACCATCGGTAACTTTACTTGGAGCTATATTTTTATTTACCACATGATATGTGTTTTGCTTGGAGCGTCTTGCATTGTTTGAGTCTTTATTTGTTAGTTTTCCACAATCATCCTTTCTGTACACACATTTTGAGAGAGACACACATGATTTGGAAATTGTTAGAATACTCTATGTGCTTCACTTATATCTTTTGAGTATTATAGTTTTTGCTCTAGTGCTTCACTTATATATTTTAGAGCACGTTGGTGAATTTGTTTTATAGAAACCATTGTTCTCTCATGCTTCACTTAGATTATTTTGAGAGTCCTACAAAATAGCGTGGTAAATTGCTTTAATTATGTTAGGCATTCAAGATTAATAATAAAATTTTCTTATGAGTGTGTTGAATACTATGAGAAGGTTGATACTTGATAATTGTTTTGTGATATGGAGATGGTGATATTAGAGTCCTGCTAGTTGAGTAGTTGTGAATTTGAGAAATGCCTGTGTTAAAGTTTGTGATTCCCGTAGCATGCACGTATGGTGAACCGTTATGTGTTGAAGTCAGAGCATGATTTATTTATTGATTGTCTTCCTTATGAGTGGCGGTCAGGGATGAGCGATGGTCTTTTCCTACCAATCTATCCCCCTAGGAGCATGCGCGTAATACTTTGCTTTGATAACTTGTAGATTTTTGCAGTAAGTATATGAGTTCTTTATGACTAATGTTGAGTCCATGGATCATACGCACTCTCACCCTTCCACCATTGCTAGCCTCTCTAATACCGCGCACCTTTCGCCGGTATCATACACCCACCATGTACCTTCCTCAAAACAGCCACCATACCTACCTATCATGGCATTTCCATAGCCATTCCGAGATATATTGCCATGCAACTTACCACCGTTCCGTTTACTATGACACGCTCCATCATTGTCATATCGCTTTGCGTGATCATGTAGTTGACATTGTATTCGTGGCAAAGCCACCGTTCATAATTCTTTCATACATGTCACTCTTGATTCATTGCATATCCCGGTACACCGCCGGAGGCATTCACATAGAGTCATATTTTTTTCTAAGTATTGAGTTGTAATTGTTGAGTTGTAAGTAAATAAAAAAGTGTGATCATCATTTTTAGAGCATTGTCCCAAGTGAGGAAAGGATGATGGAGACTATGATTAACCACAAGTCATGATGAGACTCCGGACTAAATAAATAAACAATAATAAAAAGAGGCCATAAAAAAGAGAGAGAAAAGGCCCAAATAAAAAAATGAGATAAAAAGAGAGAAGGGACAATGCTACTATCCTTTTACCACACTTGTGCTTCAAAGTAGCACCAAGATCTTCATAGAGAGTCTCCTATGTTATCACTTCCATATACTAGTGGGAATTTTTCATTATAGAACTTGGCTTGTATATTCCAATGATGGGCTTCCTTAAAATGCCCTAGGTCTTCGTGAGCAAGCGAGTTGGATGCACACCCACTTAGTTCTTTTTGTTGAGCTTTCATATACTTATAGCTCTAGTGCATCCGTTGCATGGCAATCCCTACTCACTCACATTGATATCTATTAATGGGCATCTCCATAACCCGTTGATATGCCTAGTTGATGTGAAACTATCTCCCCCCTTTTTTGTCTTCTCCACAACCACCATTCTATTCCACCTATAGTGCTATGTCCACGGCTCACGCTCATGTATTGCGTGAAGATTGAAAAAGATTGAGAACACTAAATGTATGAAACAACTGCTTGGCTTGTCATTGGGGTTGTGCATGATTTAAATACTTTGTGTGGTGAAGATGGAGCATAGCCATACTATATGATTTTGTAGGGATAACTTTCTTTGGCCATGTTATTTTGAAGAGACATAATTGCTTAAGTTAGTATGCTTGAGGTATTATTATTTCTATGTCAATATTGAACTTTTGTCTTGAATCTTTCGGATCTTAATATTCATACCAAAATTAAGAAGAATTACATTGAAATTATGCCAAGTAGCATTCCACATCAAAAATTATGTTTTTATCATTTACCTACTCGAGGACGAGCAGGAATTAAGCTTGGGGATGCTTCATACGTCTCCAACATATCTATAATTTTTTATTGTTCCATGCTATATTATATCCTGTTTTGGACATTATTGGGCTTTATTATACACTTTTATATTATTTTTGGGACTAACCTATTAACCGGAGGCCCAGCCCAGAATTGCTGTTCTTTGCCTATTTTAGAGTTTTGCAGAAAAAGAATATCAAACGGAGTCCAAATGGAATGAAACCTTCGGGAACGTGATTTTCGGAAAAAACGTGATCCAGAGGACTTGGACCCTACCGAGGGAGTCCTGGATTAGGGGGTCCTCGGATAACCAGACTATACACTTTGGCCGGACTGTTGGACTATGAAGATACAAGATTGAAGACTTCGTCCCGTGTCCGGATGGGACTCTCCTTTGCGTGGAAGGCAAGCTTGGCGATTCGGATATGTAGATCTCCTCCCTTGTAACTGACTCTATGTAATCCTAGCCCCTCCGGTGTCTATATAAACCAGACGGTTTTAGTCCGTAGGACAACAACAATCATAGCATAGGCTAGCTTCTAGGGTTTAGCCTCTCCGATCTCATGGTAGATCAACTATTGTAATACTCATATCATCAAGATCAATCAAGCAGGAAGTAGGGTATTACCTCCATCGAGAGGGCCCGAACCTGGGTAAACATTGTGTCCCCCGCCTCCTGTTACCATTCGCCTTAGATGCACAGTTCGGGACCCCCTACCCGAGATCCGCCAGTTTTGACACCGACATTGGTGCTTTCATTAAGAGTTCCACTATGTTGTCATTATAAGGCTTGATGGCTCCTTCGATCATCGGCAACAATGCGATCCAGGGTGAGGTTTTCCTCCCCGGACAGATCTTCGTATTTGGCAGCTTCATACTGCGGGCCAACTCGCTTGGCCATCTGGAGCAGATCGAGAACTATGCCCTGGCCATCAGGTCAGGTTTGGAAGCTTGAACTATACCGCCGACATCCGCGGAGACTTGATCTTTGACAGATTCGAACCCATGTCAGGTACGCTGCACAGTCACGATGAGCATGATGTAGCTCCGCCATCGGACAGTGTTCGGGAGATCACACCTGTAACTACTCCGGCCCTCAATCCGGAACAGATCACGCCGTCCGAGGACGGGTGGATGGACCCCGCCACGGAGGCCACACACTCAGCGGTGATAGAGCCGAATACTGACTTCACCTCCTATGAGGCATGTGTTGCCGGACACTCGAATTCATCCCCGGCCATAGACTCCGAACCACTCGTGTATGTGCCCATCCAATCTGATTGGGCACCATTCATGGAGTTCACCTCCGTGGATATCTTTCAGCACTCGCCCTAGGCGACGTGCTAAACTCATTACGGTCTCTCTCCTTGTCAGGAGACCTTTGGCCGAACTATGTCCGTCTCGAGTGGGAAGCGGACGGCGAAAAAATTCGTTCCCCACCCACCACCCACTTAATAGCCACTATCGACGACCTAACCGACATGCTCGACTTCGACTCAGAAGACATCGACGGTATGGACGACGACGCGGGAGACAAACAGGAACCACCGCCCACAGGGTGCTAGACTGCCACCTCATCGTATGATATATACATGGTAGACACCCCCAAAGAAGGCGATGGCAATAAGGCAACGGAGGATAATCCCCCGAGAAGCAATCCAAGAACCGGCGTCATCGGCGCCGCTCTAAACCCCGCCATAGCAAAAACAGTGATACTGGCACAGGAAACAATAACGCCGCAAATAGTGCCGAAGACGGAGACAATCCCCTCCAGCCAGGCTTTGAGCAGGAGGATGGGCAAGCCAGCCCCAAGGAACAGGCAGCAGACGGAGAATCAGAGGATGACAATTACATGCCTCTCTCCTAAGACGAGGTGAGCCTCGGCGATGAAGAATTTATCGTGCCTGAGGATCCCATCGAACAGGAGCGCTTCAAGCGCCGGCTTATTGCCACAGCAAAAAGCCTGAAGAAAAAGCAACAACAACTTCAAGCTGAGCAAGATCTGCTAGCAGATAGATGGACTGAGGTCCTGGCAGCCGAGGAACACGAACTCGAGCGCCTAACCAAAAGTTTCCCAAAGCGCAGGTTGCTACCCCAACTTGAAGAGGAAGCATTAAAGCCTGCGCTTCCAGCGTATGATGCGGCAGACCGACCACCTCGTGGCCGCGACAAAGTGGCATATAAGCCCGAAGTCCAGCCCGCACCCCGTCGCTAGTCAAACAAAAAACAGCAAGGCCCGGGGTAACACGCAGGACCTGCGAGATGTATTGGAAAACAAAGCAGGACACAAAAGATCGATCTTCGGATCATGAGGGCGCGCCCCAACACATGACAACGACCGTCATGCCAGACATACCAAAAACAAATCCGGCCGGGCCGAACACAGCAGACAAGACTAGTACGAACTGCGTCGTGACATAGCCCGGCACAGAGGCGCCGCACACCCCCTATGCTTCACTGATGAAGTAATGGATCATGAATTCCCAGAAGGGTTTAAACCCGTGAACATTGAATCATACGATGGTACTACTGACCCCGCGGTATGGATCGGGGATTTATTCCTCCACATTCACATGGCCCGCGGGGATGATCTACACGCCATCAAGTATCTCCCGTTGAAACTCAAAGGACCGACTCGGCATTGGCTGAATAGCTTGCCAGAAAACTCCATCGGAAGTTGGGAGAACCTGGCATACGCATTCCTGGATAACTTCCAGGGCACATATATGCGACCACCGGATGCTGATGATTTGAGTAACATAACACAACAGCCCGGAGAGCTAGCCAGGAAATTCTGGACCCAGTTCCTAACCAAAGAGAACCAAATTGTGGACTGTCCGGATGTCGAAGCCCTAGCGGCCTTTAAACATAACATCTGTGATGAGTGGCTCACCCGACATCTCGGCCAAGAGAAGCCAAGGTCCATGGCAGCCCTCACGACACTCATGACCCGCTTCTGCGCGGGTGAGGATAGCTGGTTGGCTCGTAGCAACAACACAGCAAGCAACACTGGCAAATCAGAGGCCAGAGATAGAAACGGCAAACCCCGGCGCAACAAACAGAAAAGCCGCAAACATGGTGAAAGCGCCGAAGGCACGGCAGTCAATGCCGGATTTAATAGCTCTAAGTCCGGTCAGCGGACAGGGCCACTCAAAAATGACAATTTGGGTCCGTCCAGTTTGGACCGCATACTCGACCGTCCATGCCAAATTCATGGCAAACTAGGAACACCATCCAATCATACCAACAAAGAATGTTGGGTCTTCAAACAAGCTGGCAGGTTAGGCGCCAAAAACAAAGATAAGGGGTCTCAAAGCGATGACAACGACGAGGACCCCAGATCACCGAATAGAGGAGGACAAAAGAAATCTCTCCAACAAACCCAAACGGTGAATATGGTAAACGCCACCCACACTACCAACCCGGACCAGATGCACACCCTTAGGGATGTCGACCTAACGAAACCAGTCAGCCCGCAATACAAACTAGGGCCGATCAACTTCAACCAAATAGACCGTCCGGTCAACACTAGTCACGGCAATCCAGACACACTAGTCCTCGACCCAATAATTAACGGGTTCCACCTCACACGAGTCCTTATGGACGGAGGTAGCAGTCTAAATCTGCTTTACCAGGACACAGTGCGCAAGATGGGCATCGATCATTCGATGATCAAACCCACTAAAGCCACCTTTAGAGGTATTATAACAGGCACGGAGGCCAGCTATACCAGCTCCATCGCCCTCGAGGTAGTCTTCGGATCACCAGACAACTACCGTACCGAATAGTTAATCTTCGACATCGTCCCCTTTCGCAGTGATTATCAGGCACTGCTCGGGCGAACTGGATTCGCTCGATTCAACGCGGTGCCACATTACGCCTACCGTAAACTCAAGATGCCCGGTCCACGCGGCGTCATCACGGTTAATGGCGAGGACGAACCCTCCCTTGGTACCATAGAGTACGTTGCCGCTTTAACAGCAGAAGCAATGGAGGGCACCTTCCAGTCAAATCTTGAGTTGACGGCTAAAAACCCCGGGCACATTCAAAGTAGTCCGAACTACTTCACGGCAGGATAGCCCAGATCTTCCAGGGCTCAACTAAACATTCCGGCGAAGTCCAGAACATGCCACATATCACCGCTCGACCGCTCTCCGGCACACAAATATTTCTTACATTTCCTTTGCAGGCTCACCTCTGCGCAGACCGGGACCGGTGACATGGTAATAGCTCGAACGCACAAGGGAATCTTTAGATATTCCTCGTGACGTCCATCCGACTATACTCCGGATCTGCACACATCTTCTTCCTCCCCGGTCCCAGCAGGTTCCACAGTCATATTCCCCTTTTTATCACATTACCTGTACTCATACTCTTCAATGTATTATTCAAAATACAACATGTGGACTTATATGGCGCTTATTCGCTGTTATTTCTTATTGAAACTCTTTTGTTAAGTGGCATCCGTACACCGCGATATGCCTTTGCCAGGGTCTTCGTTTTACCCATAATACCGCAATAAAGTCCGAACACCTTCACGGAAGTTCGGCACCCCGAACTTATAGCATTATATACATCAGCTCCGAATCATGTCTTGGGTCAAATGTTGGGTTTGCCCGGCTCCCATGTTTTGCTGCCTTACGTTCTGCTATATCGGCTAAGGTGGCACAGGGAGAACTACTGCGATTGTGTCCCGGTTCTTCCGGACGAGCACCTCTGTAGAGAAACCCGAAAACTGACTGTCATGATACGGCGAGAGCTGGTCAGCTGTTTGAGAGGTGGTAAAATCTTTAAGGATTTCTCCCGCATAATGCCATAACCAATGGAGCGTGCGATGGATCGGTTCTTCTTCCGATCAGGTGCCTATGGGGCCCCTCATGCGGTCTTCCGAACACCAGGGGCTGCGCCTACCTTCCTAATGCTCCTATGGCTAAGTGAGAATGATAAAGCCCTATAGTCCGATTGCCTGGTTCGCTATGTTGAACACCTCCTTCAAAGGACCCAACACTAGGGTAAAGAGTGATCAGGTTTATCCTGAACACCCCCGTATTTCTTACGAGGGGGCAGAAGCCGACGACTGGCCAATTCTCAGGTTTAATATATAAAACGGTCGCGCGGGAGGGTAAACTTTTATAACAGGCAATAAATAATAGAAATGACCTTGTTCACACATTACAAAGGACAACATGACTATTTTCATGGAAATACAATATCCTTGGTGCATTGCTCTGCCGCAAGGCAGGATCCTTTTAGGACACTTTCATAATACAATTCAGGCTTGCGGTGCTCCTTTCCCTCTGGCGGTCCCTCGGTCATCAACTTTTTAGCATCCATCTTCCCCCAGTGCACCTTTGCACGGGCAAAGGCCATTCGTGCACCTACTATGCAGACCGACCGCTTGATGACGTCAAGTCAAGGGCAGGCACTAACAAGTCGCTTCATGAGCTTGAAGTAGCTACCTGGAATCATCTTGCCAGGCCATAGCCGGATAAGCAAATCCTTCATGGCTAGTTCGGCCGCCTTATGCAGTTTGATCAGCAGTTTTAGTTGATCGGTAAAAGGCATCGGATAATTCGGTGCCAGATACTGTGACCAGAAGAGCTTATCCACAGTATTCCCCTCTTCGGCTTGGTAGAATTGGGCGGCATCCGATATGCTGCGAGGAAGTTCTGGAAATACCCCTGGAGAAATCTGAACTTAAAATTATAAAGCATAATTTTCTCCTAAAATACTTGCTTTACATGGAAAAAGACCTTACCCGCCGTGTTCTCCCTCGCCTCTCGGATCTCCTGCAGGGCGCCTTGGGTCTCCCCATGGGCATCGCGCACGGCCTAATGAGCCCTGGTGAGTTCGGATTCTTTCTCAGTTAAACTTTGCTCCAGGGTCTCGCATTTTTCATGGCCTCTTGGAGCTCTCGCCTAGCTTCCACAACCTTGGCCTCCTGCTTCTCACGAAGAGCCTGCTCTGCGGCTGCCTTTTCCCCGGCCTTGGCAATAGCCTTCTTCGGAGCCTTGACTTCGGTCATCACCTCTGGCGCAAATCATGACACATATTCTATCATACTAAAAATTCATTCGCACCGAACGCATCCAAGATTTGTGCATACCTTGTTGATCTTCCAACTGCCTTTTTAACTGGCCAAGCTCCGCTTCGGCCCGCTCTAGACTTTGATTCAGTCCGAAAACCTCCACGGTATGAGCGGCAGTAGCTGCTACAGACGCCTACCTACAAAAGAAGAGAGATAGATGTCATCAAATGAGTCTTCCTGCGAAAAATATATTTGATCCTCTGTCCGGTTCTTTTGTTCACCGGACAGTGTATCAGGGGCTACTATCCATACTATGACACTCTTAGAAACCATATAAAACATACCTCAAAACCTCTTATAAGGCCGATACAAGCTTCATTCAGTCCATTTTCAGCGGACTGAATCTTCTCGATCACCGCACCCATAAGGGCACGGTGTTCATCGACGATGGAGGCGCTCTTCAGCGCCGCCAATAAAGCACCCGGCGCCTCTGGTTGGACAGAGGTCGCCGGTGGAACAGGGATGCCCTCTCCAGCCGAGGAAGGCCGCCTGCTTGATTCTGGAGCTGTATTGGTCTCCGAAACTGTGTCCGGCTGGGGGCCGAATTCAAGATGATCCCCGCCGTCGACTCCTGTGGGGATCTTCTCCCCCATGTCTCCGGCCCCTGAAGTTTGACCTCCAGGCGCCCCCTTCACAATTTTCTCCGCCCCTCCTTGGACGGAGTCCCTCTGGGATGAAGCCTTGTTGTTGATCACATGTTCGGGGGGAGGGGCCTTCGGAGGCGTCCCGCTCTCCATAGCATCCGAGCTCAGCAAATCCTCGGACGAGGATTGTTCGGAACGGGACCCCGTCGGACTACAAAAAATATGGCTCAGGTTAAAATGCTATGCCATGATGGGTCCAGACACATGAACGTATTCGGAGTTTATATACTTACGAGTTCACTAGGGGCTGGGCCCTAGGATCCCACGCCGGGATGCTATTGGCGACGGTAGTGGACTCTTCTGGTAGAAGAGTTTTCCCCTTTTAGGCGACTCGGCCTCCAAGTGTACGAAGGCCGTCCTCTTCTTTCTCCCCCCTACTAGGGATTCGTCTTCCTCCTCCTCGTCCTCTTCGGAGGCGGGTCGGGCACGGTGACGAAGGCCGCCCCGGGTCTTTTTGGCCTCCTTTTCGGTCTTCTTCTCCGGCACCTTGTAAGGCGCCGGATCCAACATCTTCGTCAGAAGTGGGCCGGCCGGTTCTTCGGGCAGCGGGGCCGGACATTGGATCCGCCCCGCTTTCTTCGTCCAGCCCTAGGAGAAGTTGTGTAAAACACATTAAGCATTTCCCTTGAGTTATGCGAATAAAACGTATGGTAACTTACCGAGCATGCAGGGCGGGACAGTTGGTACCCGCAGTCCTCGACCAAGTCCGCCCATGATTTCCCGGGCTTAAAAAGCACCTTCCAGATGTCTTCGTTCGAGGAGCCAAAGAGCTCTCGCAGGTTTTGGTGCTTGGCTGAATTGAATTCCCATAGATTGCAAGTCCGGTGTTGACAAGGTAGGATCCGGCGGATTAACATCACCTGGACTACATTGACAAGTTCGATATCCTTGTCTTCCATACCCTTGATGCGCGTCTGGAGTGCCAACAGTTCATCGGACGAAGACCAGTCCAGGCCCTTCTTGAGCAAGGACGTGAGCCGCAGAGGGGCTCCGGATCGGAACTCAGGAGCAGTGTCCCACTCTGCGCCACGCGGCTCGGTAATGTAAAACCACTCTTGTTGCCACTCCCTGACGGAGTCATTGAAGGAACTTCTTGGCCATGTGACGTTGGGCATCTTGCTCACCATAGAGCCCCCACACTCAGCGTGCTCACCGCCCACTACCTTTGGCTTCACATTAAAGATCTTCAGCCGTAAGCCGAAGTGTGGCGGGATGTGGAGAAAAGCCTCGCACACGACAATGAATGTCAAGATATTGAGGAAGGAATTGGGGGATATATCATGAAAATCGATCCCGTAATAATACATGATGCCGCAAACAAATGGGTGGAGGGGAAACCCTAGCCCGCGGATAAAACGAGGGAGGAATACGACCCTTTCGTGGGCTTCCGAGGTAGGGACAATCTGTCCTGCCGTCGGGACATGGTGGCCGATTTCCTGGGCTAGATACCCGGCCTCCCGAAGTTTCTTGATGTCATTCTTCCGGACGGTAGAGGCCATCCACTTGCCTCTCGCTCCGGACATATTTGGAGTGGTTCTTCGGAGAAAATGCGAACTTGGGCACTCGAGCTCGAGTGCGCAAGAATGGATGGACAGAAGAGAAGGCGTGGGTAAAAAGGTGGAACCCTTACCCCTTTATAAGGGCGGAAGAAACTATGCGCCTCCCCACTCGCCTGGTAAAACTCGCTTATTCCCCAAGCGTCGTGATTGATGGCGCGGTTGGGTTACCCACACCCGTATTGATGAGAATCCTGTGATAAGGGGACACGATCTCTGCTTCGACAAGATGTGCCAAGAAAACAGCCTCGCAATATGTGAAGTAGCTGGTTGAGAAAATGGTTCGAATAATAACTGGGGCCGTGGCGTGATGTCATGTTATGAAAAGTTGTCAGCAGATTAGATTTGTGGAAATATTATACTCTCTACGATGGTATGTGGAATTTGTTTTGCAGAGCCGGACACTACCCTTGTGTTCAAAATCTTCTATGGAGTATTCAGAGGAGGAACCCGCCTTGCAATGTCGAAGACAATCTGCGCGCCGGACTTATCGTCATTGAAGCCTGGTTCAGGGGCTACTGAGGGAGTCCTGGATTAGGGGGTCTTCGGACAGCCGGACTATATACTTTGGCCGGACTGTTGGACTATGAAGATACAAGATTGAAGACTTCATCCCGTGTCCGGATGGGACTGTCCTTTGCGTGGTAGGCAAGCTTTGCGATTCGGATATGTAGATATCCTCCCTTGTAACCAACTCTGTGTAACCCTAGCCCCTCCGATGTCTATATAAACCAGAGGGTTTTAGTCCGTAGGACAACAACAATCATACCATACGCTAGCTTCTAGGGTTTAGCCTCTCTGATCTCGTGGTAGGTCACCTCTTGTAATACTCATATCATCAAGATCAATCAAGCAGGAAGTAGGGTATTACCTCCATCAAGATCAGCTCTTGTAAAACTCATATCTCTAAAAATTGCCAAACCATTTTATTCTATTTGTGCAAAGTTCCAGCGCTCCAAGTATATTTTATTTTCTGAAATATTCTACCTCTAACCCCTCTTTCTATTTTCTTTCATTCCCCTGGTTACTTTTCTCTAATTTTTTTTGAGACATATTTTTTGAGAACGTCTACTTCCTCTACTTTGCACTAAACTCGAACCGTCCCGGAAATGCACGCTTCTAAGGTATAACCGCTGAGAACGACCGCCCGTGGGTGAATGCTTGTGTTGTACGAGATGCATGTTTAGATGTTGTATCCGCCCATGAACGTTTGACTTTGTCACTCGTCTCCATGCCACTAACCCGTGGGAACCCGGCATCCAGGATCACCCCACCAACCTTGCTTGACACGCTCCCGCCACACTACCTTTTGCACCGGTATCTCCGTGAGCTACCGGAACCGATATGTTGCCGTGGCATCATTTTCGGATTCATCGCTGTGGCACCCTTTCTTTCCACCACGGTGACAAATGCTTCATAATATGCTCATATCAACATTTTCATAAAAATTGCATAAACTTGAACATGTCATCCGCATCATGATAATAACATTTTGTTGGGGAACGTAGTAATTTTAAAAAAAATTCCTACGCACACGCAGGATCATGGTGATGCATAGCAATGAGAGGGGAGAGTGTTGTCTATGTACCCTCGTAGACCGGCAACGGAAGCGTTGACACAATGTAGAGGAAGTAGTGTACGTCTTCTCGATCCGACCGATCCAAGTACCGAACGTACGGCACCTCCGAGTTCTGCACACGTTCAACTCGGTGACGTCCCTCGAGCTCCGATCCAGCCGAGTGTTGAGGGAGGGTTTCGTCAGCATGACGGCGTGATGACGGTGATGATGTTCTACCGACGCAGGGCTTCGCCTAAGCACCGCTACGATATGATCGAGGTGGAATATGGTGGAAGGGGGCACCGCACACGGCTAAGGAACGATCACGAAGATCAACTTGTGTGTCATGGGGTGCCCCCTTGCCCCCGTATATAAAGGAGGGAGAGGGGGAGGTGCGGCCGGCCCTAGGGGCGCGCCTGGAGGAGTCCTACTCCCACCGGTAGTAGGACTCCCCCTCTTGCCTTGTTGGAGAAGGAAAGGGGAAGGGGGAAAGAGGAGAGGGGGGCGCCGGCCCCCCCTTCCTTGTCCTATTCGGACTACGGGGGGAGGGGGCGCGGCCTGCTCTGGCCGGCCCTCCTCTTCTTCTTAGGGCCCATGTAGGCCCATTAACCCCCGGGGGGGTTCCAGTAACCCCCCGGTACTCCGGTAAAATCCCGATTTCACCCGGAACATTTCCGAAAATATAGGCTTCCAATATATCAATCTTTATGTCTCGACCATTTCAAGACTCCTCGTCATGTCCGTGATCACATCCGGAACTCCGAACAACCTTCGATTCATCAAAACACAAAAACCCTAATTACGATCGTCACCGAACTTTAAGCGTGCGGACCCTGGGGGTTCGAGAACTATGTAGACATGACTGAGACACGTCTTCGGTCAATAACCAATAGCGAAACTTGGATGCTCATATTGGCTCCTACATATTCTACAAAGATCTTTATCGGTCAGACCGCATAACAACATACGTTGTTCCCTTTGTCATCAGTATGTTACTTGCCCGAGATTCGATCGTCGGTATCTTAATACCTAGTTCAATCTCGTTACCGACAAGTCTCTTTACTCGTTCCGTAATACATCATCCTGCAACTAACTTATTAGTTGCAATGCTTGCAAGGCTTGAGTGATGTGCATTACCGAGAGGGCCCAGAGATACCTCTCCGACAATCGGAGTGACAAATCCTAATCTCGAAATACGCCAACCCAACAAGTACCTTCAGAGACACCTGTAGAGCACCTTTATAATCACCCAGTTACGTTGTGATGTTTGGTAGCACATAAAGTGTTCCTCCGATAAACAGGAGTTGCATAATCTCATAGTCATAGGAACATGTATAAGTTATGAAGAAAGCAATAGCAATAAACTAAATGATCAAGTGCTAAGCTAACGGAATGGGTCAAGTCAATCACATCATTCTCCTAATGATGTGATCTCGTTAATCAAATGAGAACTCATGTCTATGGTTAGGAAACATAACCATCTTCGATCAACGAGCTAGTCAAGTAGAGGCATACTAGTGACACTCTGTTTGTCTATGTATTCACACATGTATTATGTTTCCGGTTAATACAATTCTAGCATGAATAATAAACAGTTATCATGATATAAGGAAATAAATAATAACTTTATTATTTCCTCTAGGGCATATTTCCTTCACATTTAAAATGGTTACCATTGTTGTTGCATTAAATTGCTAAAGCACATGAGGATTTACCGGAATTGTTGTTTGATGTTTCCGGCTTCATTTAAAATGCCTAACTGCGTTTTTACTCATGTTTCACCTCTTGCCATGTTAAGAACATTTAATTTTGTTGGGTACATAACTGGGAGTGAAATAAATAATTGAATGTGGTGTTCCATCAATATGCAACTCGTTGCATATTGAGCTCCACTTAATTTTTAGTATTGTTTGTGCACTTTTCCATGCCATGCCTCATTAAACCGGGCATGCATCATACTTGGTTGTGCATCATGCCATGTTTATGTGATGGCTATTTACTAGGTTGCTTGTTTCTTTCCAGGTTGCTTCTCTCATTAGCTTCGGTTCCGTTCCGGAGTTGTGAGGATTCGTTCGACTTCGTCCGTATGTCTTCTTCATGGACTCGTTCTTCTTCCTTGCGAGATTTCAGGCAAGATGACCATACCCTCGAAATCACTTCTATCTTTGCTTGCTAGTTATTCGTTCTATCTCTTGTCGCGCTAGCTACCACTTGTTATATCATGCCTCCCATATTGCCATGTCAAGCCTCTAACCCACCTTTCCTAGCAAACCGTTGTTTGGCTAAGTTACCGCTTTTGCTCAGCCCCTCTTATAGCATTGCTAGTTGCAGGTGAAGATGAAGTTTGTTCCTTGTTGGAACATGGATATTGTTGGGATATCATTATTATATCTTATTTACTTTAATGCACCTATATACTTGGTATAGGGTGGAAGGCTTGGCCTTATGCCTGGTGTTTTGTTCCACTCTTGCCGCCCTAGTTTCCGTCATACCGGTGTTATGTTCCTTGATTTTGCGTTCCTTATGTGGTTGTGTGTTATGGGGACCCCTTGACAGTTCGCTTTGAATAAAACTCCTCTAGCAAGGCCCAACCTTGGTTTTACCATTTGCCTCACCACCACCTATACTTTTCCCTTGGGAGTCGCGCTCTCGAGGGTCAACTTTATTTTAACCCCCCTGGGCCAGTGCTTCTCTAAGTGTTGGTCCGAACCGGGCAAACTGCGGGGCCACCTCGGGGAAACTTGAGGGCTGGTTTTACTCGTAGCTTGACCTATCTGGCGTTGCCCTGAGAACGAGATATGTGCAACTCCTATCGGGATTGTCGGCACATCGGGCGGCTTTGCTGGTCTTGTTTTACCATTGTCAAAATGTCTTGTAACCGGGATTCCGAGTCTGATCGGGTCTTCCTGGGAGAAGGAATATCCTTCATTGACCGTGAGAGCTTGTGATGGGATAAGTTGGGACACCCCTGCAGGGTTTTGAACTTTCGAAAGCCGTGCTCGTGGTTATGTGGCAGATGAGAATTTGTTAATGTCCGGTTGTAGAGAACTTGACACCTAACTTAATTAAAATGAATCAATCGCGTGTGTAGTTGTGATGGTCTCTTCTCAGCGGAGTCCGAGAAGTGAACACGATCTTGTGTTATGCTTGAACGTAAGTAGTTTCAGGATCACTTCTTGATCACTTCTAGCTTCTCGACCATTGCGTTGCTTCTCTTCTCGCTCTTATTTGTGTATGTTAGCCACCATATATGCTTAGTCCTTGCTGCAGCTCCACCTCATTACCTTATCCTACCCATAAGCTTAAATAGTCTTGATCTCGCAGGTGTGAGATTGTTGAGTCGTCATGACTCACAGATACTTCCCAACAGTTCCAGGTGCCGATGATACCAGTGCAGGTGACGCATCCCAGCTCAAGTGGGAGCTCGTTGAAGATCTTGATCGTTGTTTTGTTTCGTTTCCTGTTGATCAGTGGTGGAGCCCAGTTGGGACGACAGGGGATCTAGCAATTGGGGTTGTCTTCTTTTATTTTGGTTCCGTAGTCGGACCTTTGAGTGTATTTGGATGATGTATGATTTATTCATGTATTGTGTGAAGTGGCGATTGTAAGCCAATCTTTAAACCCTTTCTTATTCAGTACATGGGATTGTGTGAAGATTACCCCTCTTGCGACTAAACCACAATGCGGTTATGCCTTTAAGTCGTGCCTCGACACGTGGGAGATATAGCCGCGTCGTGGCTGTTACAAGTTGGTAATCAGAGCCATCCCTGACTTAGGAGCCCCCTGCTTGATCGAATCGCTGATGTTGTTGAGTCCAGAACAAAATGTTTTGAGTCTTAGGAGTATATATATCAGAGAGTAGGATTCTTTTTACTCCTCAGTCCCTTCGTCACTGTGGCAAGGCCTCCTAACATAGAGTTTTGACTCTTCTCTCCTCAAATTTCACGATTTTTTTAGGATCACGCGGGTATCTTGGAATTGTTCCGATAGATTTGTGACGAGAACATTGTTCTTGGTGCCTCCTGACATTTAGGGGTTGTGGCAGTGTCCCGGGGAGTTGAGCTCCGAGGTGTTGTCGTCACAATTTTATCGTTGCAGTTCTGTAATACATGAGTTCGCCGACATCGAAAATCTCTTTTATGCAGTTGTTGGTGAGATAACTGTAACATCCCAAATTTTCAATTTGGAATGTTATACATAGGTCATTCTTGCATATCATATTTTATTGCATTTTCGTTCCGCAATCCTCAAAATCCTAAGCAACTCAAGGACCCTCGGAGAGAGTTGGGGATTTCCCTGTTTTCCTATTTGATTTTTGTCAAATAATGAAACGAGGATTTTTGATTTTAATTATTTTCTCTCCAAAAAAAATTTCATATTAAAAATATATGAGAGGAGATAATATGACTTCTCCAAAATAATTGAAATATTGGAGGAAAATATTAAAATCATTTATTTGATTTTATTTGGATTTTATTTGCATTAGAAAAATTGCACGTATTCAAAATTGCATTTTAGGGCCAAGAAAATGTTCATCTCGTTCTAAATATTTTATTTAGACGGCGAAAATTTATTTTGGCATTTTTAGATTTTTATTTTATTTTCTAGGATTTATTTTCTGTTCGGCAAAATTGTTTTTTTGAATCTCTTCTAGTAGACTGGGCCGAAACCCAGCCGGTCCTGCCCATCCCGCGCTGCCGCCGTCTCCCGCGCGGAGACCGCCGCCGCCGCCGACTCGGATGAGCAGTCCGTCCAGGACTCCTCCTCGCCGCCGCCTTGGCCCCTCCTCCAAGCCGAGCTGCCCCCCTTTACATACTCCGCCTCCGACCCGCCACCACCACCCACCACCACCACCGCAGCCGCCTGCCGCCGCCGCCCCACGCCGCTGCTGCCCGCGCCGCCGAGCTGCCCCGCCGCCCCGTGAAGCCACCGCCCCGCAAGCCCCCTCGCCGAAGTTGCCTCGCCGGAGAGGTAACACGCCGATTCGCCGCCGCCGGTTTTTTTAAAAACCGTTCGGTTTTTAGGAACCCTAGTTCGTTTTTTAGATCGGTTCGCTGGTTTTTCCCGGTTCTTCTATTTAGCAGACGTTCGTCCGTACATTCGTATAAACGAATGGTTTCGCCCCTTAGTTACAACTAACGAATGCTCGTTCATTAGTCCATTCTTCAGTTTTCTTTTATCGGATTTTTCCGCGATTATTCTCGATCGCGATTTCTGATCCGATTTTTGTTTCAGTTTTTCTTTTCGCTCGTTAGTCGGAATCAGGCGATTCAAGCGCCCAGATCTTCGTCTCGAGACCCTCTTTCTGTTTAATCAACTTAAACAAAATTTTGGTTCTATAAAATTTGACTTCAGTTCAGATTAGTAAACGGATCTTGTTTCTTTCGCCGTTTGAGTTTCGTTGCTTCGTTTGATTTGATTCTTTTTGCAAACCGGAGTTCTTAAGTTGAACTTTCTGGTCAATCTCTCTTATTTGAGTTTTGTCCGTGCATCTTTGCTTGTTGCTTATGTATGCTATTGTTTGCTTGCGATAGAATTCCCGGAGTGCGAAGCGTGCTAGTACGAGTCCCTAGGTTTCACGGATCGTCAGCAAGGCAAGTAACACATTGATCGTACTCTTTCCATACCCGGTTTTTATGCATTAGTTTCAAACCTTAAACATTGCATGATTAGGATGTCATTAACTTGTGGGTTGGGAAGTAGTTGATGAGGTAGAACCTATTGCCCTGTTATATTCTAACCCCTGGGAGTTACTTCTACGCGTTGCTTACATTGCTATGCTATGCTCGTAGACGTGGTTTGGGTTTGAGTGAAATCCATGACAGATGTGAGATTGTTAATTAATGGTTCAACTTAAGGTGGCAACTTAAACAAACATCTGGGTGGATTGAGGCACCTGGAGTACCCAGTGTTGCCTGTATTTTTGGAAATCCCGGGGTTCCGTGTGATTTTCCTATGGACCGCCACTCAGGCTCAAAGGGAACTGAGATGATTCATGCTAGACACTTCCGTGTGCAGCCACAAGCTATTATGGGCTCTAGCATAGTTGAGTAAGTTACGTGAAGCTCTTGAAGAGGCAGATCAGCAGGTAGTCGGATGTAGGTTTGGTATGGTCTGTCCGGAGTAGAGTTAATGTTTCTGAAAGACTGTGTCTCGGTCATCCGTTTCTCAAACACCATGTAGTGCGAGAAATCCAACGGAGGCGATCGAGTCTTGTGGGGAAAAGTGCGCAAACCTCTATAGAGTGTACAATCTAATCATGGTTAGCCGTGTCCCCGGTTATGGACAATCTTGAGTATCTAGTACTTGGAGTATCTTAAGTATATCATCACTTTTAATTAATATTGTTGGGTTGTTAATCACTTTAATTGGGATTGAGTTGGAGGAACCTTCTCAATGATGTTTCAACCACCATGATAGTTAAAATAGAACTTATTCCTTTGTTGTAGGAAAAAAATTGTTTTTCGCAAAAACTATAACCATAGAGCTTTCCACCAGCCAAATATGCATGTAGTGATAGCATTATCCTGTTCTTGCTCTACTGTGTTATATTGCCAGCATATTCCATGTGCTGACCCGTTTTCGGGCTGCAACGTATTATGTTGCAGACTTTTCAGACGAAGAGTAAGGTTCAATAGGTCGTTGCCGTGCAGCTCAGCTATGCCGTTGGAGTTGATGGACTCACTTTATCTCCCAAGCCTTTCAATGTTATCGTATTAGATGGCCTTAAGCCATATTTATTGTAGTAAGTTCTCTTTTGAGACATTCGATGTGATAAGTGTGTGATTGCTACTTTGTTATAAATCCTTCAAGTACTGTGTCTGTCAGCATTACCGATCCAGGGATGACACTGAAGCACAGAGACTTGACCGTTTGAGGTCGGGTCGCTACAGGATGGTATCAGAGTACACGCTGAGTGTAGGACACGACCACTAAGATAAACCCTAGGTCACTCTTCTCTACTCATTTCTGACTCCTCTCCATTTTCTACTCTTTAGGATGGCGGAGATGAAGAACAAGTTTGCATAACCGGATGAAGACACCCCTTTTGGACGCCACTTGAAGGAAGTCACTAGATACTTGAACATTGGAATACCAAGTTTCACCGGGACGTACAACGCCACCCTACCAGAAGAGGAACACTGGATGATTCAAGTACAAGTTCCAGGAAGGACGTTCTCGCCAACCTCTAAATCCATAGAGTTTTCTTTTGAAGCACCCACCTAGAGTCTAGGCAAGAGCATGGCAGCCCACATTACTATGGGACGTATTGAAGAAGTCTACAACAATGATCTTAAGGACACTATCTACCAGATATGTGGGCGCCGAGATGAGCAATGGGAAGTGATGAGCACCAGGAAGGATAGATCCATTGCAGCTTTCATCCGGGAGTTAAACCAGCATATTCGACGTCAGGAGAACCAGATGTGCGTAGACATGATGGACTTGAAGAAGGCGAAGACTAGAATCATCGAACTGGAGGAAGAACTCAAGTTTACACGCGATGGATATGAGGAGGAAATCAAGACACTACTGGAGAAGAATGACGACCTGGTTAAGAAGATCGGAGTATTCATGGGAGATCCAGCACCGGGAGGAGAAGACAATGATTCCACTTGCCCGGACAACTACATCATCATCGACGACACCGATTCCGATCCTAGTGATGATGACTTTGAAGACGAAGCAGGAGCGGATATCATGGAGTCTTCCACCGATCAAAATTTCTAGATGACCACCAAATGGTTAGTAGTATTCCCCCATGTATTTAGTACTAGTTGAGCACTTTTACAATAGTTCTAGAGCGCTTGTATGCCCTTGCTCGATTGATTGAGTGAAATGATTGTGTTTGTCTCATGTGCATATGGGTAGTGCTTTCTCATTAGACCCCTTTTCTATTCTGATCTCTTCCATCTAAACCCATTAGATGCCTCCGAGACGTGACCCCGGATTTGCCTTCCCGCCGGAGCTCACTCAGTTGATCCAGCAGCAGAACACCCTGATGCAATT
>NC_041384.1:474040044-474149293 GCF_002162155.2 Triticum dicoccoides
ACAACAACAACAACAACAACAACAACAACAACAACAACAACAACAACAACAACAACAACAACAACAACAACAACAACAACAACAACAACAACAACAACAACAACAACAACAACAACAACAACAACAACAACAACAACAACAACAACAACAACAACAACAACAACAACAACAACAACAACAACAACAACAACAACAACAACAACAACAACAACAACAACAACAACAACAACAACAACAACAACAACAACAACAACAACAACAAGAAGAAGAACAACAACAGCAACAACAACTCGCCGCCAGTGGACAACCTAGCCCGTTTTCTAAGGTTACAGGTGAAAGGACATGCGGTGCCCCCATGTGTGGTTTTGGTAATTGATGACATTATATATGGACTAATGGTTGCATTGAGTTATATTTGAATGATTTTTCCATAGGCATTTCTTGAAGTCCATGTGTTGGTTTCAAGGAGTTTATGGGTTGACCAAGGTGCTATTAAGGAATTATCGAAAGATTGGTCATGTGAGAGTTGAGCTTATTGCAAGCATGTCTTGAAGAAGAAGATTGTGTGATCATTCATGTTTACCTTCAAGACATCATCCAAACGAAGAGAGTTGGAAATATTCAAGGTTGATCAAGACTAAGTCAAGAGTGAATCAAGTTGATCAACTCACAAAGAGTAGAAGATGTACCGAGAGGGATCAAGTGATCCCATGGTATGGTAAGCATTGTCCATTGCACTTTGTGTACTAACCCATGGTCTATGTGAGAGTCTATGTAGGGTTAGGTACATGTCCATGGGCTTGCGTCAAGAGGATGATATCATACAACCCATGGGAAGGATGACATCAAGTGGTGATCGTCATCAAGATTGCCGTGTGCAAGTTCAAGTGGAGAATCACGAAGAGATCAAGTGCTTGAAGCTTGCCATCCATTATTGTGTCAATGGACTTGTGAAGATGTGCCGAAGAGTGGCTCACCCATAGTGGAATATGGGGGAGCAATCATCTAGTCTCCATCGACCCAACGCAATCAAGAAAGGTGGTCCATCTTGAGGAGGACAAGATTGTCATCATCTAGCTCAAGTGGATCATGTGCATGGCAAAGGTTTGCCCTTGATAGGTTTTCTATTTTACTGGTCTCATGGTGGTAGTTGGGACAACGGGTTATAGGATCGATAGCCGTACTATCAAGCGGGGCTCTCAAGTGAGTAGCTTGATCGTATCATTCATCGAGAGCTCAAACCATTGCATCCTTGCATCATGTTTATTGGTTATTGTTTGGTTCTCTTTTTGAGTCTTAGAGCTTTTTGTCATCTTGATGACAAGCTTGAGTTCATTGAAAACAGAGTTCGCATGCGTCTTCTATGATGTTTTCGGTGTTGGAGGTTTTACCGATCTTATCCGAGGAAGGGTTCTCACCTTTTTCTTATGGGACTTTTCTAATTTGCTTCTTATTGATATTTCTTTCAAGATTGTGTTAGCCCTTGTCGCTAGCTTTCCAACAAACTTGGTTTCGAATTCGGAGTCTGTTTGCAAAAGTTGTGGCAGTTTTGGTGTTCTGAAAAGGTTCCGGCGGTTCTACCCGAGCAATTTGACGGGTACTGGTGACCGCCCCCAAGGGTTGCCATTTGGACGTGTTCGGTGACCGTCCTCAAGGGTCCCTTAGTGGAATCCCGGCATCTTGCATTGTGCGAGGGCATGAGGATATTACGGTGGCCCTAGTGTCTTCTTGGGGAGCATTGTGCCTCCACACCGCTCCAAACGGATATTAGCATCCGCAAGGGTGTGAACTTTGGGATACATCATCGTCTCCGCGTGCCTCGGTTATCTCTTACCCGAGCTCTTTACTTATGCACTTTACTTTGTGATAGCCATATTGTTTCTTATCATATATCTTGCTATCACCTAGTAGTTTATCTTGCTTAGCATAAGTTGTTGGTGCACATAGGTGAGCCTAGTTGTTGTAGGTTTTGTGCTTGACAAATTAACCGCTAGGTTTATTCCGCATTTGTTCAAGCCTAAACCGTAATTATTTTAAAGCGCCTATTCACCCCCCTCTAGGCGACATCCACGATCTTTCAATTGGTATTAGAGCCTCGTCTCTCTTTATAGGGCTTAACCGCCTAGAGAGTAAGGATGTCGACTAGGGGTTTAGGATTCTCTGACACTCTTAGTTTTGATGGCACAAATTTTGATGTTTGGGTAATTCGCATGCTTAATCTCTTTAGGGTCATGGACCCAAATTTAGAGCGAATTGTAGATATGGGTTTTTCTCCTCCAAAGGATCCCCAAAGATTATCTTTAGAGGATGAGAAAAACTCTTATCTCAATGCTCAAGCTTCTAATGTGCTTTTCAATGCTTTGAGCAATGTAGTTATATTTCAACTCATGCCGTTCCGGGATGCTCATGAGTTGTGGACAAAGCTTCAAGATAAATATGGCGTGTCCAAGTTTTGTGGGGATGATTGTTCTCCCTCCACATCCGGCCGTATAGTCTTCTCAACTTCTTCTACTTCACCTACATGTGGTTTGCCACAAGGTAATGATATGGTGAGTAGTGTTGGTCATTGCAATGATGATAGTGTGTTCATTGTGGATGATCCCTCATCACTATCTTATTGCAATGCTCCTTCTTTGGGCTTTAACACTTCGAGCACTCCAAATGTTTCACATGCTTGTGTTGATAGTCCTTGCGTATCATGTAGAAATTGCTTGACTAAATCTCATGATGATATGTTTACTATGTCTTGTTGCCATGATAAAAATGCATATATGTCCTCGAATTGTTGTGCTAACAATGTAGAGGAAACCCGACACCCCATGGAACAAGATGTGGTCTTGAATGGTGCTTTAACGGATCCTACATCATCATCTATTGTATTTTGCCTTATGCCCAAGGCTTCAAAGGTATCTCCCACTTTGAATCCCAATATATCTTGTGATGATGGCAAGAGTGATGATGATGTTGATTATGATGAAGAGAATGATAATGTTGCCTCCTTAAAAACTAAGGGGGAAATGATTTTTAAAGCTCTTCACAAAAATAAACTTTCTCATTCCAACTTCATGGAAATCATGTCTATTGCCATTGAAGGCAATAAATACATTGAGGAGTTGGAATCTCATCTAGAGGAGCATGAGGTCACCATTGAGAAAATGGAAGCTCATGAGCATGATTACGCAAATGAGATCGTGGAGCTATCTCAAGCTCTTGAACATGAACAAACCGCATCCGAATCTCTTGAGGAGACCTTTGCTCTAGAATTATCTAGAATAAAGGAATCTCGTGATAGAGCACTCGAGGTGGCCAATGATTTCAAAACTAAAAATTCTAAGCTTGAAGTTGCTCATGCTAGACTCCTTGAGGATTTTGAGCACCTCGAAAATGGCTCAAGGGTCATCAAGGGTGAGCTCATCAAACTCACTGAGTCTCATGCTCAACTTGAAGCTTCTTACTTAAAAGAGCTTGCCAAGGTGTCCTCTGCTATTGTTGTTAATGATGATGCTTGGGATACTAACTCTATTACTTGTGAAGCATCTATTTTGAAGGAGAATGTTGAGCTTCGGGCTCAACTTGAATTGCTATCTAGCAATTACGGGAAATTTGAAGAAAATCATGAAAAGCTCTCAAGCTCTCGTGATGATCTTCTAGTATCCCATAATGAGCTAAAGATAGCTCATGAGGCCATGATTTCTAAGGTAACATCTGGTGAGCTTCATGTGGATACTAGCACTAGTTCTAGTCAAAATGCTATATTGCCATGTGCTAGTCCTTGTAATTCATCTACTCACAATGTTGTTACATCTTGTGATGTGCTTTCCTTGCCTTGTTGCTCTAACGATGAAGCTTATACTTCCTCTAGTACTTGTGTTGAGACTAACCATGTAGAGGAAATCAAAGAGCTCAAGGCCCAAGTCACTTCTTTGAAGAAAGACTTGGAAAAGAGTCATGAAGGGAAATCCACACTCAACAATATCTTGAGTGTGCAAAAATCCCCCAATGACAAAGGTGGACTTGGATTCAACTCCAATAAGAAGAAGAGGTCCAAGATGATCAAGAAGAAGGGCCAAGAACAAGTCAAGAATTTAGCCAAGATTATTTGCTTCAAGTGCAAAATTGAAGGGCATCATGTTAGATCTTGCCCATTGAAGAAGAAACCCATTAGTGACAAGCAACAAGGGAAGCGGCCACAAGTTCATTCTCATGCTCAATCTCAAATTGAAGAAAAGCCTCTTCCCAAGAAGACTCAAGCTTATGCTTCTCAAGTTGAGAAATCAAGTGAGAAGAAAGTGAAGAGTAGACGTTGCTACCTACGTCGCGAGAAAGGTCACCTCGCCTCTTCATGCACTAGTGGTAACTTATCCAACCCAATTATTATTGATGATATCTATTCTCTTGGGAAGGATAATGTTGGCAATGTGTTTGCCAAATTTGTTGGTTCTCAAAGTGGTGTCAAGAAAAGAACCATTTGGGTAGCCAAGCCTATTATGACTAACATCTTAGGACCCAACTTGCTTGGGGACCAACAAGCTCAAACTTGATCAATAGGTGATATTGGAGGTCTTTGGAGACTTGGCTACATTATGAAGAATTAAGGGGATTTCATCATTCTTATTGTCTCAAGCCAAGCCATTCGAGTTATCAAGTTTCTATCTTATATCCAATGTTCCTCCTTGCGGTAACTCGTGTTTAAATTGTTTACTTGAAAGTTACGTGCCCCTTAGCATGTTGTGGTTTTGTACCTTGCATGTGCTTGTATATGTTGTGCTTCCAATTTGCTTATCTTGAGAAATCAAGTATGTGTATGTTGGTTTGCACATCACGTACGTGTGTGTTGTGTGTTGAGCCTTTTTGCATCTTGTTTATTTCTTAGTTGGCTCTTGTGAGAGATTAATGGAATATCCCATTATGGGGGAGTGATGTGCTTTGTGCACCTCACAATCCTATAAATGTGTGTACATGAGTAATACCATCTAGTATTGATATTTCAAGATTATCTAGTCACTATGTGGTATGTCTTCTCATGAGAAATTCAAATTCTAAATAGTCCATTAATTATCTCTTGTTGGATCCTTTTATCTTCCTCTCGTTTATTCTTAATTAGTATCACATTATGGGGGGAGTAATATGATGTGTGTATATTAGTAGCCTAGAAAATGTGTACATTTGAGATATTGTCACCTAGTGTTGATATTGTAAATTATCTTGTTCCTAGGTGGCATGTTAGCTCTACAAGTTGCAATTTGCTTTTTGTTTGCTGTGAAGATGATGTCGGATATCCTTGTTATCTACCACCAGGAATTATTTCCAAATACTTCTTGTCTTTTGACAATTGGTACTCATTTATGTGTGGTAGAAATTATTGATCATCTTTACATTGGCCTTTGCTTTTATTTGCTTTATCTCTTGCCTAGGATTGTGTCAACTCCCATTGTATTCCATACCACTTGTGGATCTTGTTAATTTCTTGACCTTGTCTAGTGTTTTCTAGATAAAGTGAAAGTGGTGATCCCACCTCGTGCATTTTGTATTCAAATGCAAATTCTCTATAATGCACTAGTCTTGGGGGAGCTATCCTATTCTCTATAAAACACTCATCTTGTGATCCTTATCAAGTGTGTGTTTGTGGAAGGCAAGCCGTTTCTTTTTGGTGCTTTGTGCCAGCATGAAACTTTGTAGAGGGCTTGGTTTGTTTGGAACCATTCTCTCTTTTGGGAGTTTGACATCTTTCTTTTTGAGTGTATCAATGGATATCTCATTCCTTGATGTATCTTTTATGGATATCCTCGAAGTGATGATTTATTCATTTGGTATCTTTTCTTCGCTTGGTATTTCTTTGTCTTTTGGTCTCGGTTCTTGAAAGACTTGAGCATGCATATTTACTTCTTGTAGTTTCTTTGGCATGTTTTCTTTCTTTGACCCAATATATAGGGGGAACTCCACCAAGTCTCAAATTGGATGAGATGTGCATGAAATTCATGTTCATATCTATATGCACATATTTATGTGGAGTTTGTCCTATGTGTTGTTGGTTCTCTAACTCTTTGGTCCCAATGAGTTTGGGTACATTTTGTTTGTGTTGTTGTTCTAGGAACAAGTGGTGATGCATTGGATGCTCGGCTAACTCACAAGGAAGGTGTTGTCACCATGTGCTTATTGGAGTCAAGCTAGGATGATCAATGAACTACTTTGTACCTTCAATTGGTATCTACTACATCCTTCCAATGTTATCTCGGTAACAAGTATCTTCATATACTTCATGCACACATTTCTTGCATCAACCTTGTGTAGGTTGTACCATGGCATGTTATCCATTCTTTCTTGTGATACTTGTTTCCTTTCTCAAAGCATCTCAACGATGATCTCATGTTGCTAGTTGTGATGTCTTTGATGGGTCTGTGGTAGGAATTCATTTATATACTATAAGACCATATCTAGCCATGTGCTATGCTTCCAAGCAAATATCTTATTGGTATATGTATGACTTCCTTTTGGATATATTCTTCCTTCGTGTTGTAACTATTTAGGGTGTACATCCTTCTTTATATATATATATATATATATATATATATATATATATATATATATATATATATATATATATATATATATATCATGATTTCGTCTACCTAGAATCTTATACACTTGAGAGAAGTTGCATATCTAGATGATATCCTTTCTTTCACGTCCACCTTTTCTTTCTTATGTTATTTCTTTGATGGCTCCATGAAAGCTTTTGCCTTGAGTGCGTGTCTTCTATCGTTGCATCTTGATGCACTCTTGTGTGGTGAAGATTTTTTTCCTCTTGCTTATCTTTACGAGGTTTTTGCCATCTTAATTGGTATCCCTCGTCTTGATGAGCCTTTCATCTTCTATCTTCACCGCGGGTTGTCACAAGCATAGGTTCTCTATATGCTTATTAGTAAGCTTGTGAACCCATTTGCTAGTTGTGTGTGGGAATGATAGGCCTTGCACCATGTGCCTCATTCTTTCAAGACTTTATTGATGCTTAATGCTCTTCTGTACATTAGTCTTATCAAGTGCATTGCCTTGACTCACACACATCTTTTTGGTTGAGCCCACTGTTAAGTTGCCTCTCTTACTTGTTGCTCAACCATGTGTTTGTTGCAAGTACTAGGCTTAGTTTCCTATATGCTCTCTTGCACTTGTTGTAAGTTTCTATTGATTTTGGGGGAGCTATGATCCTTTTTTTTGCACTTTGTATCCAGATACAAAAATTCTTGATGTGCACAAATCATGGGGAGCTTCTCTAGTTTCTTTAGAACACTGCTATGCCCTTATCATTATATCCTTTTTTCTTGTGGCTCGTAGGATCTTTGGTCTAGTTGGTTCAATTGATATCCTTTGGTTGCTTGCTTCAATTGGTATCTTTTGATCGCTTGATTGCTTACATCTCTCTTTGTTATGCCCTTGTGGCATATCTTCCTTTAGCAATCTTGGTGCCTCAATATAGTTGGTCTTCCTCCAAGTATTACCTTTGGATTTGTGTATGGCATTCCTCTCTCTTGTTGAGAAATACACAACTTTTGGAGGAACACCTTTTATATTGGTCTTCTTAGCTTTTCGCCCATTTTGGCAATCGATGCCAATGGGGGAGAAGTTTCAGAGAGTTTTGTGGAGAAGTCTTCAGAGTTTTCTCCTTGCTTTGGTTTTGTTCCTAAGCATTCGCATCTCCTACGCATGCATTATTGGTTGTTGCATTGCATGGTGATGCATAATTCCTTATATAAACTCTCTTGGAAGTGATTGTCATCAGTTACCAAAATGGGGGAGATTGAAAGGACATGCGGTGCCTCCATGTGTGGTTTTGGTAATTGATGACATTCTCTATGGACTAATGGTTGCATTGAGTTATATTTGAATGATTTTTCCATAGGCATTTCTTGAAGTCCATGTGTTGGTTTCAAGGAGTTTATGGGTTGACCAAGGTGCTATTAAGGAATTATCCAAAGATTGGTCATGTGAGTGTTGAGCTTATTGCAAGCATGTCTTGAAGAAGAAGATTGTGTGATCATTCATGTTTACCTTCAAGATAGCATCCAAACGAAGAGAGTTGGAAAGATTCAAGGTTGATCAAGACTAAGTCAAGAGTGAATCAAGTTGATCAACTCACAAAGAGTAGAAGATGTACCGAGAGGGATCAAGTGATCCCATGGTATGATAAGCATTGTCCATTACACTTTGTGTACTAACCCATGGTCTATGTGAGAGTCTATGTGGGCTTAGGTACGTGTCCATGAGCTTGCGTCAAGAGGATGATATCATACAACCCATGGGAAGGATGACATTAAGTGGTGATCGTCATCAAGATTGCCGTGTGCAAGTTCAAGTGGAGAATCACGAAGAGATCAAGTGCTTGAAGCTTGCCATCCATTTTGGTGTCAATGGACTTGTGAAGATGTGCCGAAGAGTGGCTCGCCCATAGTGGAGTATGGGGGAGCAATCATCTAGTCTCCATCGACCCAACGCAATCAAGAAAGGTTGTCCATCTTGAGGAGGACAAGATCGTCATCATCTAGCTCAAGTGGATCATGTGCAAGGCAAAGGTTTGCCCTTGATAGGTTTTCTATTTTACCGGTCTCATGGTGGTAGTTGGGAGACCGGGTTATAGGATCGATAGCCGTACTATCAAGGGGGGCTCTCAAGTGAGTAGCTTGATCGTATCGTTCGTCAAGAGCTCAAACCATTGCATCCTTGCATAATGTTTCTTGTTTCTTGTTTGGTTCTCTTTGTGAGTCTTAGAGCTTTTGGTCATCTTGATGAAAAGCTTGAGTTCATCGAAAACGGAGTTCGCATGCGTCTTCTATGATGTTTTCGGTGTTGGAGGTTTTACCAGTCTTATCTGAGGAAGGGTTCTCACCTTTTTCTTATGGGCCTTTTCTAATTTTCTTCTTATTGATATTTCTTTCAAGATTGTGTTAGCCCTTGTCGCTAGATTTCCAACAAACTTGGTTTCATCGAATTCGGAGTCCGTTTGCAAAGTTGTGGCAGTTTTGGTGTTCTGAAAAGGTTGCAGCGGTACTACCACGATTTGGAGCGGATGTAATTTTTTACTACCGCTCCAGAGCGGTACTACCGCGGCTCCTACAGCGGTAGTACCGCTCCGGACCAAAAACTCGTCCCAAGTCCTACGGTGGTAGGCCCGGATGTATTTTTTAGTACCGCTCGCTAGCAGTAGTACCGCTACCCTTTGCGGTAGTACCGCGATCCCTAGCGGTAGTACCGTGAGGACGAGCGGTAGTACCGCTCCGGCGGTTCTACTCGCCTTTTACCTCATCGCTGTTGTTTTTCAAACGGGTACTACCGCCCTAGCGGTAGTAGCGCTCCTTGGAGCGGTAGTACCACTCTGTGCGAGCTGTGAGCATAACGGTTGGATTTTTCCCCACCTATAAAAGGGTGTCTTCTTCCCCATTGAACCTAATCCTTTTTAGCCCGTGTTCTTCCCCCATTGTGACCTTCTTCGAGCTTGCTAACTCTCAATCCCTCCAATGATTCTTGCTAGTTCTTGAGGAAAAGAGAGAGGAGATCTAGATCCACGTTTCCACCAATCACTTTCTCCTCTAAGTGAGGGGAACCCCTTGGATCTAGATCTTGGAGTTCTTCGTGTTCTTCTTTCGTTCTTCCTCTCATTTTCCTTCCTTGCATTAGTTGCTTTGGTGGTATTTGGGAGAGAAGGACTTGGGCACTCCGTGTGCCCTTGCCATTGCATTTGGTGCATCGGCTTGAGTTCTCCACGGTGATACGTGGAAGTGAAGTTTGAGAATCTTATTACTCTTGGGTGTTTGGGCACCCTAGAGCTTGTTCCTCTTGGGTGCCTTGGTGCCCTAGACGGTTGGTGGTGTTCGGAGCTCAATCATTGTGGTGTAAAGCTCCGGGCAAGCGTGGGGTCTCCAATTAGGTTGTGGAGATCGCCCCGAGCAATTTGACGGGTACCGATGACCGCCCCCAAGGGTTGCCAAAGTGTACGGGTTCGGTGACCGCCCCCAAGGGTTGCCATTTGTACGGGTTCGGTGACCGCCCTCAAGGGTCCCTTAGTGGAATCACGGCATCTTGCATTGTGCGAGGGCGTGAGGAGATTACGGTGGCCCTAGTGGCTTCTTGGGGAGCATTGTGCCTCCACACCGCTCCAAACAGAGATTAGCATCCGCAAGGGTGTGAACTTCGGGATACATCGTCATCTTCGCGTGCCTTGGTTATCTCTTACCCGAGCTCTTTACTTATGCACTTTACTTTGTGATAGCCATATTGTTTCTTATCATATATCTTACTATCACCTAGTAGTTTATCTTGCTTAGCATAAGTTGTTGGTGCACATAGGTGAGCCTAGTTGTTGTAGGTTTTGTGCTTGACAAATTAACCGCTAGGTTTATTCCGCATTTGTTCAAGCCTAAACCATAATTATTTTTAAAGTGCCTATTCACCCTCCCTCTAGGCGACGTCCACGATCTTTCAACAGGCGCCAATGTTTTCCAGTAGCACCGAGCCTATAGTTGCTGATGATTGGCTACACCGTATTGGAAGGGAGTTGACCACCGATGCTGAGAAGGTGCACTTTGCCACACATCAATTGGATGGACCAGCAGCTTCATGGTGGGAGAATTACACGGCCACTTTCCCCATAGCCAACATCACATGGGATCAGTTTCAGCAAGCTTTCCGTACAGCCCATGTTTCAACTGGAGCCATGAATATGAAGAAACGTGAGTTTCGCAACTTATGCCAGGGGAACCGTACTGTAGCTCAGTACGTGGAAGAGTTTAGCAAGTTATCTTGCTATGCCCCTGATGACGTGGCCACAGATGCCGCAAAGTACGAGAAGTTTATGGAAGGGCTGAATGATGAGATGAGTATGCAGTTGATGGTAGCAACCTTCAACAACTACCAGGAGTTGGTAGATAAGGCTCTTATGATTGAAGGGAAGCAGCAGCAGATTGAGAGCCGTAAGAGGAAGTATGGAGAAGGGAGGTATAACTCAGGAGCTCAGCAGAAGCCTCTCCTAACCCCGAACTCGGGAGGACTTGTTCATAACCATGGAGGTCATAACCACACCGAAGGAGGATCACATAACCACAATGGTTCCAAGAACGGGAATGGGAACGGAGCTAACAACAATCAGAATCGCCCGAATCCAGCCACACCCACCAAAAGATACCTAAGTCACGTTACTTGCTTCAAATGCGGGAAGACTGGACACTATGCCACGGAGTGCCCTGAAGGAAAGAATGGAAACGGAAATGGGAGCGCTGGGAAGAAGCCCAATCCATTCAACAAAGTACAAGTGAACCACGTTAACGTGGAGGAGGTTGAAGAGCAGCCAGACGCGGTAATAGGTAAGTTTTTGTTAAGTCATTTACCGCTCTTGTTCTTTTTGATACTGGTGCATCGCATTCATACATATCAAGGGGATTCGTGGATAAGTTTAAACTACCAACCCAAACCCTTATGACCCCTCTCTTAGTGAGTTCACCTGGAACAGAGTATATGGCTAGTCGATGGTGCGACCAGATACCCCTAAACATTGGCACCCATGTTTTTCTGTCCGACCTAATAATTTTGGAGTCACAAGGATTGGATGTGATATTAGGCATGGACTGGATGTCAAAGTATGGAGGAAGCATTGACTGTGCAAGTAAGTCGATTTATCTCACCACCCCGGAGGGGAAAATGATTAAGTATGTATCTAGGCATGTGCCTAGAAGGAGCCAAGTGAATACCCTCACGGGAGTTATTCAGGAGGAAGTGCCTGTAGTGAAGGATTACCCGGATGTTTTTCCATAGGAGTTACCAGGCATGCCACCGGATCGAGACATTGAGTTTTTGATAGAACTATTGCCAGGTACAGGGCCAATATCCAAGAGACCCTATCGGATGCCCGCGAATGATCTGGAAGATATTAAGAAACAGATCAAGGAGTTATTGGAGAAAGGTTACATTCGAAGGAGTTCATCGCCTTGGGGAGCCCCAGTGCTTTTGGTTGAGAAGAAGGATAAATCCCTAAGGATGGTTGTTGATTATCGGGCCTTGAATGAAGTGACGGTTAAGAATAAGTACCCACTAACGATGATCAATGATCTGTTTGATCAGCTGCAAGGAGCTAAGGTGTTTTCGAAGATCGATCTGCGATCGGGATACCATCAGTTGAAGATTCGAGAGAAGGATATACCAAAGACAGCGTTCACCACGCGGTACAGATTATATGAGTATACGATCATGTCGTTTGGACTGACTAACGCCCCTGCCTATTTCATGAGCGTGATGAACAAGGTGTTCATGGAATATTTGGACACGTTCGTTGTGGTGTTTATTGATGATATCATGGTATACTCGAATAATGAAGAAGAGCACAAGGAGCATTTGCGTTTAGTTCTCGAGAAACTCAGGGAACATCAGTTATATGCCAAGTTCAGCAAATGCGAGTTTTGGTTGAAGGAAGTCGGATTCCTTGGACATGTTATATCAGGAGAAGGTATAGCAGTAGACTCCAACAAGGTTCAATCAGTCACTGAATGGTTGGCACCCACTTCAGTTAGCGAGATCCGCAGTTTTCTTGGACTCGCAGGATATTACCGGAGATTCATTGAGAAATTTTTCCAAGATTGCGAAGCCAGTGACTGAACTATTGAAGAAAGATACTAAATTTAAATGGACGGAAGATTGTGAGGCAAGTTTCTAGGAGTTGAAGAAATGTTTGACTACAGCCCCAGTGCTGACACTGCCAGATATACATAAGGATTTCCAAGTGTATTGCGACGCCTCTCGCTTAGGACTTGGATGTGTGCTTATGCAGGACAGAAGAGTTGTTTCGTATGCCTCACGACAACTAAAACCTCACGAGTTGAATTATGCCACACATGATTTGGAGCTAGCAGCCGTAGTGCATGCGTTGAAGACTTGGAGACATTACCTTATTGGAAAGCGTTGTGATGTGTACACGGATTATAAGAGTTTGAAGTACATCTTCACACAGAAGGAGCCGAACCTTAGACAGAGGAGATGGTTGGAGCTTATAAAGGATTATGACATGAAGCTGCACAATCATCCAGGAAAGGCCAATGTCATAGCAGACGCTTTGAGCTGGAGGAGTTATGCTAATATCCTTGAGAGTAAGGGATTGCCGAAGGAGTTAGCAGAGGATATCATGGAACTTCGATTAGAGATTGTTCCAAGAGGTTTTGTTGCAACAATGGAGGTTCAGTCTACATTGTTGGGCAAGGTTCGAGAAGCTCAGAAGGATGACAAAGAGATTGCCGAGATAAAGGAGAAGATGAGCAAAGGAAAGGCCAAGGGTTTTTGTGAGGATGAGCATGATACTTTATGGTTTGAGGACCGAATTTATGTGCCCAATGACCCCGAGATCAGGAAGTTAATACTGCAGGAGGCTCATGACTCACCATACTTGATACACCCCAAAAACACCAAGATGTATTTGGATTTGAAGGAACGTTTCCGGTGGACGGGTATGAAGAAGGATATTGCCGAGTATGTAGCCGTATGTGATGTATGTCAGAGAGTGAAGGCAGAGCATCAAAAGCCAGCAGGATTGTTATAACCTATGCCGATACCCGAATGGAAGTGGGATAAACTTGGCATGGACTTTATCACCGGTTTGCCCAGGACCAAATCAGGATATGATTCTATACGGGTAGTAGTTGATCGCTTGACCAAAGTGGCTCACTTTATCCCAGTGAAAACCACTTATACGAGTGCAAAGTTGGCCAAGATATATATGTCCAGGATCATATGTCTGCATGGAGTTCCAAGGACCATGGTAACCGATAGAGGAACACAGTTTACTTCAAAGTTCTGGCATCAGTTACACCAGACTTTGGGAACGAGATTGGAGTTCAGTACATCATTTCACCTGCAGACGGATGGCCAGACAGAGAGAGTCAATCAGATTTTGGAGGACATGTTGAGATCATGTGCACTAGATTATGGATCTAGTTGGGATGACAATTTGCCTTACGCAGAGTTCTCGTACAACAATAGCTACCAAGCCAGTTTGAAGATGGCACCGTTCGAAGCCCTGTATGGACGAAGGTGCAGAACACCGTTAATGTGGGATGAAGTAGGAGACCGATAGTTGTTTGGACCAGACTTGATCAAGGAGTCTGAAGAGAAGGTTAAGTTGATTCATGATAGACTGAAGATTGCTCAGTCCAGGCAGAAGAGTTATGCAGACTCGAAACGCAAGGCGGTAACCTATGAAATTGGAGATAGAGCATATCTGCGAGTATCACCCCTGCGAGGAGTTAAACGTTTTGGAGTTAAGGGAAAGTTAGCCCCGAGATTTGTAGGACCGTATAGTGTTTTGGAACGGATGGGAGAAGTTGCCTACAAGTTGGAGTTACCGGAGGGACTGTCAGGAGTTCACGATGTGTTCCACGTTTCACAGTTGAAGAAGTGTCATGCTGAGATGGCCGATATACCGTTAAGAGATACAGTACCCTTGAAGGCGATTCAGTTGGACAGTCATTTGACTGATGAGGAGAACCCAGTTAAGATTCTTGAATTTGCCAGCCGAGTCACCCGCAGCAAGGTTATCAAGTTTTGCAAAGTTCAATGGAGCCACCATACCGAGGATGAAGCCACCTGGGAACGAGAGGATGATCTACGCAAAGACCACCCACACCTATTTTCTAGCCAACCCGAATCTCGAGGGCGAGATTCATCTTAAGGGGGGTAGGTTTGTAACATCCCAAATTTTCAATTTGGAATGTTATACATAGGTCATTCTTGCATATCATATTTTATTGCATTTTCGTTTCGCAATCCTCGAAATCCTAAGCAACTCAAGGACCCTTGGAGAGAGTTGGGGATTTCCCGGTTTTCATATTTGATTTTTATCAAATAATGAAACGAGGATTTTTGATTTTAATTATTTTCTCTCCGAAAAATATTTCATATTAAAAATATATGAGAGGAGATAATATGACTTCTCCAAAATAATTGAAATATTGGAGGAAAAATATTAAAATCATTTATTTGATTTTATTTGGATTTTATTTGCATTAGAAAAATTGCACGTTTTCAAAATTGCATTTTAGGGCCAAGAAAATGTCATCTCGTTCTAAATATTTTATTTAGAAGGTGAAAATTTGTTTTGGCATTTTTAGATTTTTATTGTATTTTCTAGGATTTATTTTCTGTTGGCGAAATTGTTTTTTTTTTAATCTCTTCCAGCAGAATGGGCCGAAACCCAGCCGGGCCGGCCCATCCCGCGCCGTCGCCGTCTCCCGTGCGGAGACCGCTGCCACCGCCGACTCAGAGGAGGAGTCCGGCCAGGACACCTCCTCCTCGCCGCCTTGGCCCCTCCTCCAACCCGAGCCGCCCCCCCTTTATATACTCCGCCTCCGACCCACCACCACCACCCACCACCACCACCGCAGCCCCGCCGCCGCAGCCGCCCGCGCCGCCTGCCGCCGCTGAGCCGCCCCACAAAGCCGCCGCTCCGCAAGCCCCCTCGCCGGAGTTACCTCAGCGGAGAGGTAACGCTGATTCGCCGCCGCTGGTTTTTTTAAACTGTTCGGTTTTTTTAGAAACCCTAGTTCATTTTTTTGGATTGATTCGCCGGTATTTCTCGGTTCTTCTATTTAGCGGACGTTCGTCCATACGTTCGTATAAACGAATGGTTTCGCCCGTTAGTTACAACTAACGAACGCTCGTTTGTTAGTCTGTTCGTCAGTTTTCTTTTATCGGATTTTTCCGCGATTATTCTCGATCGCGATTTCTGATCCGATTTTTGTTTCAGTTTTTCTTTTCGCTCGTTAGTCGGAATCAGGCGATTCAAGCGCCCAGATCTTCGTCTCAAGACCCTCTTTCTGTTTAATCAACTTAAACAAAATTTTGGTACTGTAAAATTTGACTTTAATTCAGATTAGTAAACGGATCTTGTTTCTTTCGCCGTTTGAGTTTCGTTGCTTCGTTCGATTTGATTCTTTTTGCAAACCGGAGTTCTTAAGTTGAACTTTCTGGTGAATCTCTCTTATTTGAGTTTTTCCCGTGCATCTTTGCTTGTTTCTTATGTAGCTATTGTTTTCTTGCGATAGAATTCCCGGAGTGCGAAGCGTGCTACTACGAGTCCCTAGGTTTCACGGATCGTCGGCAAGGCAAGTAACACATTGATTATACTCTTTCCATATCCAGTTTTTATGCATTAGTTTCAAACCTTAAACATTGCATGATTAGGATGTTATTAACTTGTGGGTTGGAAAGTTGTTGATGAGGTAGAAATCCATGATTAGGATCATAGACGTGGTTTGGGTTTGAGTGAAATCCATGAGAGATGTGAGATTGTTAATTAATGGTTTAACTTAAGGTGGCAACTTAAACAAACATCTGGGTGGATTGAGGCACCTGGAGTACCCAGTGTTGCCTGTATTTTTGGAAATCCCGGGGTTCCGTGTGATTTTCCTATGGACCGCCACCCAGGCTCAAAGGGAACTGAGATGATTCATGCTAGACACTTCCGTGTGCAGCCACAAGCTATTATGGGCTCTAGCATAGTTGAGTAAGTTACGTGAAGCTCTTGAAGAGGTAGATCAGCAGGTAGTTGGATGTAGGTTTGGTATGGTCTGTCGGATTTCGGGTTCTGGCAGACCCTTGAGGTTCGAACACTGGGGTGCGCGCGGAGATTTCGCCTCCTACCTCCCTGCGCCCCTCCGCCACGCTAGGATCAAAGCTACGAAAAGAACAACACAAGGGACACAGGGTTTATATTGGTTCGGGCCACCGTTGTGGTGTAATACCCTACTCCAGTGTGTGGTGTGGTGGATTCCCTCTTGGGCTGATGATAATGGACAGTACAAGGAAGAACAGCCTTGCGAGGGTCTGTTCTTGGCTGGGGCGATGAACCACTGGGAGGAGTTCAGCCACCTTTCTCTATCTCTCTCTCTCTCTCTCTCTTTATCACCTCTCTACTTGTCGAGCCCTTGGAGGAGACTGAGCCGAACCCCTTGCTACGTGGGTGGCCGGTCCTATTTATAGTGGCCCTGGTCCTCTCCCCAAATATTGAGCAGGAAGGGAGCCAACAATGGCGAGCTAATTTGAAGGGGGACAGCAAGTATCAACTATCCTGACAGAAGTAGTCTTCGCCTGCGCAAAGCTCTGGTGATGACGCCGTCTTGGGCTCCACGGTGACCTCCATCTCGTAGTCCTCCTGGTCTTGGTCTCGTTGCACCGAAACGGCAACCTTTGCCTGATGCCTCGGTACTCCGCGGCTGCGCTTGCCCCCTTTGCACCAAAGAGGAAAGGAGGACGCTGCGCGGGCTGGCACCCGCCTGGCGCCCTGAGTCATCATGGCTTGCGTCACGGGCACCTCGCGAGGTACCCTGCCTTGATCTCTCCGCCTCCTCGTGAGCCAGCCTGACGAGGCCGTGCCTGAGGAAGCTCCGTGTCATCCGCCCCGCGAGGCTTGGCCCCTCGCGAGGGTCTTGGGTTTGTGCTGGTGAAGATGGGCCGTGTTGGGCCTCCCTTTGAGCCACGCCGCAGGCCGCAGGCAGGCAAGTCTGGAGACCCCCGTTCCCAGAATGCCGATAGTAGCCCCCGAGCCCAAGGCACGCCTGGACTTGGCCGTGTAGGGAGGCGGAAGGGCAAGGGCGAAGCACCGCGAGCCCTAACAGCCTGCGGCCTTGGGCGCCGCATGGCGGTTGATTGGATGTGGGCGTCTTAGCTGCCGCGAGTTGATAAGAGAGTGGCGTCCTCCTAGGCCCTTCTTCTTGCTTCCCCGGTTGCCGTTCAGATCCCCTTTCCTGCGCTTCTCCTCCCTTCCTCCGAAATCTCCAGATCTGCTCTGACCGTGCGACCCAGGAAGCCATGGCGCCTCTCCAGCCCCCGGCCGCAGCTTGGTACTCGTCTGCCCTGCACCCACCGAACGTGTCGGAGGCGGGCCTTGCTCGGTTGCGCCGGATAGCGACGGCGCGAGGCATCGACGGGGCGAAGGTGTTCAAGGCCGGCTCCGCCACCTCTGAGGGTCAGAGGAGCACCTTCTATCCACTCTTCGTAAGCGCCATTGTCGCTGGCCTGGTGCCTCCCTTCTCCGAGTTCTTCTTCTCTGTCCTCCGCCATTACAAGCTGTAGGCTCTGCATCTCCATCCCAACTCCGTCCTTCTCCTCGCGATCTTTGCTTATTATTGTGAGGCCCACGTTGGGGTGCAGCCCTTAGTGGCCTTGCTGCACCACTACTTCTCCCTCCGGACCTCTCGTGGTCCTGCTTCTGCGTGCGCGAGCTTCGTCGCGTACGGTGGCGCCATTGCCATCTCGAACTCTGGGAAGAGGATCGAGGGCTTCAGGAGCAAGTGGGTCTTGGTGGACGCTGAACGCATCCACCCTCGGCTGATCTTGCCCACCGAGCAGCCTACGAGCTCCAGCAACTGGGGTCGAGCGGAGCTCACGGATCCCCGTGCGAAGATGGTGTTGGAGAAGATGGACGCGGATCTGAGGCCGGCCGACATGGCGGCGGCGAAGCTGACTGGCGCATCGTTGCTGAGGGAGTTCTTGGAGCACCAGCTGGCTCCGCTTCGGCAGTACTCGCTTCCAATGTGGAGGCCCCGTCCGAGCCCCGCGGCCTGGGCCGACGGAGACTTGGCCGCGGTTCTCCAATCTCTGGTCGGGGGCAATGTGGCGAGGTTGGAGGGCGCTCCTACGCCCTTGTTCCTTCGCGATGACTGGGAGCGGGTAGTGAAGTCCATGCCCGTCTTCAACGGGGAAGGGCCCGTGCCCCTGGAGGCTCCCGAGGGACCGGTGGACGTGCCCTCCGGCGACTCCAGCGAAGAAGAGGAAGGAGGGGAGCGCGGAAAAGGGCCTGACTCCGAGGCGACTAACGGAGAGTCGAGGGCTCCCCTCCCCCGGCGCAGGTCTCGCGTTCTCCACCTCTCTCCGAATGATGACGACAAGGATGACAACGAAGACGACGACGAGCAGGACGACGGGAGCTCGCCCTCGCTCCCGAAGAAGGACAGGACCGGGTTGATCTCCCGCGGGTCTCCCCCGGCCCCGGGGCGAACCGCAGGCGCACCTTCCGCCTCCAAGCTTCCCGAGGTTGACCCTTCCAGCCGGCTTTCAGGCTTCAAATTTGGCCGGAGGCCGCTTGAGCTCACTAGCGACGACCCGTAAGCGTTCGATTCTTGTCTTTATCTCTTGCTCTGCTTCTGAGGATTGAAGTCCGCATCTTTGGATAGGTTGGCGCCCACAGCGAAGAAGTCAAAGGGGGCTCCTGAGGTTTCGTTCGTGACAGCGCCCCTGAAGGAAGGTGACCCGACGCACAAGCTTCTCCCGCCCGGTCATCCTCGCGGGGCCTGACTGAGCCGGCTGGGGCGAGCTCAGCCCCCATGGCCCAAGTGGCTCCCGAGGTGCTCCCGTCTGCCGCCACTACCACAGTTGTCGGGGCGCGGCAGACTCCGCCTCAGGATGCTGCGGCCGTGCTGCCGCCTTCTCCTCCTACTCCACCGGCTGCTATCTCCCTGACTCCTTCTGCCGTCCTGGACCGCGCTGCTGCTGAGTTAGACCGGCTGCGGCAGGATCTTCTCGGCGCCGACCCCCGCCTGGTGGCCGGGCGCTTGGAGATGGTTTCTGGATGGGTTCGCTCTGACGCTTCGATTCGGGCGGCGCTGGTCCAGGCCTCGACGGCATGCGACGAGGAGAAGCAGGCCGTCCTTGAGGCAAAGGCTGCTCGCGATGCAGCCCTGGGAGAGGTGGTCGACGCCCATGGTCGCTGTAAGGTGCTGGAGGACGAGCTGTAGGGCCTGCGGGATCAGCTCGTGAAAGAAGTTCGCCTTCGCCAAGAGCAGGAAGAGGACGTGAAGGCTCGCGAGGCGGTCGTTGAGGGCCGGGAGGCCAAGCTCAAGAAACGCCGTGACCGCCTAGGCGCGCTGGAGCAGGAATTGGGGGCGAGGAAGGCCGAGCTGGATGGCAAGGCCCTGGTCCTCGCCGAAGACCGCGCGGCCTTCACGGAGCTAGAGGCGAAGGCTCGCTCCTCGCTGAGAACGCTTTACGAGGATGGCCCCGCCAAGCTGCTTCCCTTCTTGGTCCACGCTCTTGAAGATGTCACCCTTGGCCTCGGCCCCACGGTCGAGGCCGAGGCGCGTGTTCTGTCTTCTGCAGCACTGACGCGGGTTCTCACCCACATCCACCTTCGTGATCCCGGGTTCGACCTTGACAGCCTGCTGGAGCCCGTGAGCGGCCAGCGCGCGGCGGCTGCTACCGAGGCCGTGAAGGGTCGTGCAGAGGCTCTGCTGGGGAAGTTCGGGGCCTTCAGCACCAAGCCGGAGCAAGGCGCCGTCGACCCCGCTGCTCCGTGAGGCGAACCCACGCCGTGCCGCTCCCCCGCCGTCAAGTGACTCCATCGTGGCTCCTGTCCTGCTTTTGATTCCTGCACATGTATCATGCCTCGGGGAGGCGTTTATACTTGCGCCTGATACTGGGATAATAGTGTGGACTGTAATATTTGCTTTCGAATTCCTTTGCAATTTGTGCTTTTCCTTCCTACTTGCTTACGTTCTACGCCGGCAGAGCCCGGCCCCGCGCGTACCTCACCCAGCAATAGCCCCGACCGAAAACCAGGACGGGACCAAGGAGTGAGGGGCTACGTGACAAGTTAGGCTCCTGAGTCGCGATGCTTAGGAGTCCCCCTTGGCGCATGAACAGCAAGTAGGGAGGTGTGATGTGGGCAGATCCACCGTTCTACGTCTGCAGAGCCCGGCCACGCGCGTACCTCACCTAGCAATAGCCCCGACCAGAAACCAGGACGGGACCAAGGAGTGAGGGGCTACGTGACAAGTTAGGCTCCTGAGTCACGATGCTCAGGAGTCCCCCTTGACGCTCAAACAGCCTTCATACCTTGGCTCCGCTCGGGGAGAGGCGCGTGACGAACAAGGCCCGTGGGGACCTGGCTGGGCGGCGTGCGTCTGGGCGTGACCCTGGCGCAGCCCCCGTGCCCAGCCCCCTCGCGCGGCACTCCCGAGGGGAGGCGTTGCGATGAGGCTAGACACTAAGCACCGGGCTCCCTGAGGTTGATGCGGCCCGGAGGCCACCCTTAGTTGTTTATCACCAGCGCGGAGCATAGCGCTTCGTATGAGTACGGGCATAGCCGCTCCTCGGTAGTGTCGTCAGCCAGCGCGGAGCATGGTGCTTCCACTGGTGCGTGGGAGGGGGGCCCCCTCCGGGAGGAGCCCCCGGGGAGTGTACAGCCCTGCCCTGACACGTGGCTGGCACGGTAGGGCCTGGTGAGGTGTATCTGGGCACCCATGAGCCAGCGCGGGACTCACGGGGCCCTACCTCTAGGCGGCTTGCGCCTGGCACTGGGCCTTATCTTGTGTTGTGTCCCTGCAAGTTCATTAGATGCCTGCACTCTACATCCTCGGGTCCCGGCCCTCGAGCTGGTCTCAGCCGTTGTTGGTATGCCAGGTCGTGATGCCGTGGTCAAGGCCAGAGGGTGAGGGATGGAGAGCCAGTAAGAGCCCTGAGTCGCGATGCTCAGGTACCCCCCCCCTTTAACGTGCAAGTGGTCAGCATGGAGAAAAGGAGGCGCCACGGACCGGCATCAAATAATCAAGCATGGCAGTTCTAACGCATAACCGGAAATGAGCGCAAATGGGGTACATGCCGCTGAGCCTGGCCCGAGCTGCTTGGGGATCATGCAGCCCGAGGGGCGCCCCCAACAAGGTAAGCTAACGACGCGCAATAAAGGGGATATACGCTGCAGGGACGGACCCACGCGGCCTGGGAATAATGCAGCCCTGGGGGCACTCCCAGCTGGAAGTGAAACTTCAAAGATGTCACCTGATGACGCTGAAGACGAAGGGGTGTTGGTGTAGCTAGCTCGGTGGGCTGCGGAAGCCGATCCTCATGAGCCCCCAGGCCCAGGGGCCTCAGGAAGCCCCGGAAGCACTGGCGGTTCCTCGTGGGCCATCTTCATCTCCGCCAGGGCTGCGGAGCACCTGGCCTCTTGCGCCTCCACGATGTCCCTCATGAGGCGCTGGTACGCGTCAGCCGCGCTCGGCAAGCCGTAAGGCATGCGAACGTAGCTGTGGGGTGGACCTCCGCAGCGCCCCACTCGTGAGGGCTAGAGGCACTCCAGGGAGGCGACTTGGTTGAGCCCTAGTACATCGACGCAGACGCGCAGCCCGCCATCCTCGCCTGGATGGGGAGCCACCGCTGGTAGGCGGCGGGCACCTCTCATGACTCTGGACTCCTGTAGCTCCTGAATGGCCTTGCTGAAGAACTCCTGTGGGTCTGGATCTCCTTGTCTTGCTCCTTCTTGAGGGAAACGTGCTCTGAAACACGCCTCCATGTGGTGCCCCAGCGCCTCCCTCGTGACCCTTGCTAGGTCGGTGGCCCTCCAGGGGAGAGCCCCCGAGCCTTGCCTGAGGAGGGCGCCGGGCGCGCTTTCCTATGCAATGGAAGGAGGTTCCCCCTGGGTAGGCACGGGCCCAGGGGGGCCTACCTCCTGAGGGGCCAAGCCGGATGATGCCTTCTTCTTCTTGGGGGCGGCCTCGGGAAGCCTCCTACTTCCGCGATCTGGGTCCTCCAGTGATGCGGCCTGAAAGGCTCGCCCCAGGGAACACACTGCGTCCTTCTCTTCACAGGGCACCGTGATGACTCCGCCACTCCCTGGCATCTTGAGGATGTTATAGCCGTGGTGAGTCACGGCCATGAACTTGGCCAGCGCCGGGTACCCGAGGATGGCGTTGTACGGCAGGCGGATGTGAGCGATATCGAAGTCGATGAGCTCGGTGCGGTAGTTGTCGCGTGCCCCGAAGGTGACGGGGAGGCGGACCTGCCCGATCGAGACTGTAGAGCTGTCGGTGATACCAGAGAAGGGCTTGGTTAGCTGAAGCTGGCTGTAGGGCACTTGGAGGTTGTTGAACGTCTCCACGGACAAGACGTTGAGCCCTGCTCCGCCATCGATGAGGGTCTTGGTGACGACCACGTTCCTGATGATTGGGGAACAAAGCATCGGGAGGACTCCGGCTGTAGCCGCACACTTCAGTTGGTCTGCTGAGCTGAAGGTGATGGCACACGCCGACCACCTGAGAGGGCGCGTGGCTTCGAGCCTGGGGAGGGCTGCATTCACTTCACGGGCGAACTGCATGAAGATGCGCTGAGAGGTTGGGGCCTGAGCTCCGCCCAGGATGCAGGCGATCGTGCGCAGCTCCTGGAAGCCCCCAGCCTTCTCGTCCTGGCGGCGGTCCTCGTTTCTCCTTGGCTGCGGCGGCAGCGGTGGGAGGCCTGCGTTGCCTTGCAGGCGATCCTCGCGAGGCTGATCCCTCCAACCTCCCTCGCAAGGTGGGTCTTGCCAGCGATCCTCGCGAGGTTGGTCGCGCCATCCCTGGCGCGGGCCACGGTCTTCCCAGCGCCCTGTGTTCCTTCCTCCTCCTTGTCCGTATCCCCGGTCACCACGGTCAGGGCGACGGCCGATCCTTCCTTCACGCACGGCTCGGAGTTCTTGGCATTCGCTGGTGTTGTGGGTGTGGAGGTCATGGTACACGCAGTACCGGCTGCCCTTGGGAGGTTCGGGCTGATCTCTGCCCCGCTTGGTGTCTGGTTCTGTCGCGAGCACGGAAGCCCCCTTGTGCTTCACTTCCTTGGCCTTGAGCTTCTTCTCTTTCGGGTCTGCGGCAGGCAGCTCAAGGAGGGAGAGGCGCCCTTCCTCAGCCCTGGCGCACTTGTTCGCCAAGTTGAATAGCTCCAAAGAAGCGCGCAGGTCTTCATGCATCGTCAGCTCCTCCTTCATCTTGACGTCGCGCACGCCGTCGGAGAAGGCTGAGATGATGGCCTCTTCAGTCACCTTGGGAATCTTGAGGCGTGCGTTGTTGAAGCGCTGGATGTACTTCTGCAGGGTCTCCCCAGGTTGTTGCTTGATGCGGCGCATGTCGCTCACGGCGGGTGGCCGGTCGCGAGTACCTTGGAAGTTGGCGATGAAGCGGGTGCGCATCTCTTCCCAGGAGGAGATTGTGCCTGGAGCCAGGTTCAGGAGCCAGGTGCGGGCCCCGTCCTTGAGCGCCATGGGAAACCAGTTCGCCATGACCTTCTCGTCTCCGTTGGCAGCTTCGGTGCCCAGCTCGTAGAGCTGGAGGAACTCCGCAGGGTCGGCCGTGCCGTCGTAGCGTGGAGGCAGGTCCGGCTTGAACTTGCCCGGCCACGCGACACTGCGCAGTTCGGTGGTGTAAGCGCGGCAGCCTGCTATGGCCACGGGGGGCCTTGGGTGATGGAGAGCCTGGTCTTGCATGTCCCCACGCGCCGGAGCAGGAGGATGGTCGCGACGTGCTGGAGCGGGGAGTGCCCGGGCAGCTTCTGGCGGGCGAGGGACTTCTTGGCAGCTCTGCTCTTGCCGCGCTGGCACCTGACGGAGCGGGTTCCGCCCAGGGGCCACGCGTCTTGGAGCCATGGCGTCTTCTTGAGGAGGAGGTGGCCGGGGCGCCGCCGGAGCCTCGTCGCCCGCGCGGGGCGGGGTGCGGTGCAGCGGAGAGGACGGCGCGGGGGAGCCCCCTGCGGCGCGGACGAGTTCGGCGACGCGGTCGAGCCATTCTTCGTAGACATCGTCAACGGGACGGTAGCGCAGGAGCTTGTTTGCCGCTATGATTGCAGCCCGAGCCTCCATGGGCACGCGAAGCGCGCGGGACGAAGATCCAACCGGGGCGAGTAAGGGAGTCGCGGTGCGGCCGTGTTGGCGCACAGATAGATGCTGAGACGATGCTTGCTGCTCGTCCCCCGCCGGGCCGGTGGCGGCGTTGATGGTGGGCGACGGGGAACAGCGAGGGTGCCCGCCGACAGGGGCTGTCTGGGCGACGCGGGAAGCGAGGGCGGCCCGGCGCTCCGCGCGGGCCCGACTTGCGTCAGACATGGGCGTGATGGTCGGAGGAGAACAGAGCGGTGGACGACGAATTCCGGCGCACCCCTACCTGGCGCGCCAAATGTCGGATTTCGGGTTCCGGCAGACCCTTGAGGTTCGAACACTGGGGTGCGCGCGGAGATTTCGCCTCCTACCTCCCTGCGCCCCTCCGCCACACTAGGATCAAAGCTACGAAAAGAACAACACAAGGGACACAGGGTTTATACTGGTTCGGGCCACCGTTGTGGTGTAATACCCTACTCCAGTGTGTGGTGTGGTGGATTGCCTCTTGGGCTGATGATAATGGACAGTACAAGGAAGAACAGCCTCGCGAGGGTCTATTCTCGGCTGGGGCGATGAACTACTGGGAGGAGTTCAGCCACCTTTCTCTATCTCTCTCTCTCTCTCTCTCTTTATCACCCCTCTACTTGTCGAGCCCTTGGAGGAGACTGAGCCGAACCCCTTGCTACGTGGGTGGCCGGTCCTATTTATAGTGGCCCTGGTCCTCTCCCCAAATATTGAGCGGGAAGGGAGCCAACAATGGCGGGCTAATTTGAAGGGGGACAGCAAGTATCAACTATCCTGACAAAAGTAGTCTTCGCCTGTGCAAAGCTCTGGTGATGACGCCGTCTTGGGCTCCACGGTGACCTCCGTCTCGTAGTCCTCCTGGTCTTGGTCTCGTTGCACCAAAACGACAACCTTTGCCTGATGCCTCAGTACTCCACGGCTGCGCTTGCCCCCTTTGCACCAAAGAGGAAAGGAGGACGCTGCGCGGGCTGGCACCCGCCTGGCGCCCTGAGTCGTCATGGCTTGCGTCACGGGCACCTTGCGAGGTACCCTGCCTTGATCTCTCCGCCTCCTCGTGAGCCAGCCTGACGAGGCCGTGCCTGAGGAAGCTCCGTGTCGTCCGCCCCACGAGGCTTGGCCCCTCACGAGGGTCTTGGGTTTGTGCTGGTGAAGATGGGCCGTGCTGGGCCCCCCTTTGAGCCACGCCGCAGGCCGCAGGCAGGCAAGTCTGGGGACCCCCGTTCGCAGAACACCGACATGGTCTGTCCGGAGTAGAGAGTTAATGTTTCTGGAAGACTGTGTCTCGGTCATCCGTTTCTCAAACACCATGTAGTGCGAGAAATCCAACGGAGGCGATCGAGTCTTGTGGGGAAAAGTGCGCAAACCTCTGTAGAGTGTACAATCTAATCATGGTTAGCCGTGTCTCCGGTTATTGACAATCTTGAGTATCTAGTACTTGGAGTATCTTAAGTATCTCATCACTTTTAATTAATATTGTTGGGTTGTTAATCACTTTAATTGGGATTGAGTTGGAGGAACCTTCTCAATGATGTTTCAACCACCATGATAGTTAAAATAAAACTTATTCCTTTGTTGTAGGAAAAAATGGCTTTTCATAAAAATTATAACCATAGAGCTTTCCACCAGCCAAATATGCATGTAGTGATAGCATTATCCTGTTCTTGCTCTACTGTGTTATATTGCCAGCATATTCCATGTGCTGACCTGTTTTCGGGCTGCAACGTATTATATTGTAGACTTTTCAGACAAAGAGTAAGGTTTGATAGGTCGTTGCCGTGCAGCACAGCTATATTGTTGGAGTTGATGGACTCACTTTATCTTCCAAGCCTTCCGCTGTTATCGTATTAGATGGCCTTAAGCCATATTTATTGTAATAAGTTCTCTTTTGAGACATTCGATGTAATAAGTGCGTGATTGCTACTCTGTTATAAATCCTTTGAGTACTGTGTGTGTCAGCATTACCGATCCAGGGATGACACTGAAGCACAGAGACTTGACTGTTTGAGGTCGGGTCGCTACAATAACCTCGACGCCACCCAGTACTGGGGCGGGAGTTCGGGATTATTGCCATAACTCGTATAACGGATGCTTTTCGAAGGTTGAGGTAAACGATTTCCGAAGGTTTCTTGATTATGTGTTGAAGGATGGATACATCTGGATGTAGGAATTGTTAGTTTGGGTGAGATATTATGCTTCCCCTGTATCCCCAACACCTGACTGCATAACCAGAAAGTTTCGGGAGTTTATAAGTGGGAATTCATGTATCACGTAGGATATCCTTCCAACAGACACATGATACAATATGGGATCTATCATATGTTTGTTTCCGGCTTATTCTGCAAGCCAATCCTTTGTTTTGTTTTCAGTTGTGGTATTCGAGTTGCTTCGAAGTCAAGTGTTGATTCCATACCTTCCTTAAGCGGTGTTCTCATATTTCTTTGGGAATACTAATCCTTCTTGATCATTGAGTTTGTCATCTCAATTTCTTCTCAACCGGTGTGATCTTCTTCAAGTGGCTCTGATCATTTTCAACTTCCGCAAGATCAACTCTAAGTTTTTTTCTCAACGGTATCCTTTCCATCTGCCCAAGTTGCCTTTGTTTTCCCGCCCTCCCACCCTTTTTCTTCGAGGACTCATATTTCTTAATCAAGTATCATTTTATTGATGGAAAGTCTCTTCAGTCTTTTCTTTCAATGTTTTACCCGGTGTTTCTTATGAAGATGCTAAGGGAGCTTCAAGTTCATCACTGTTCACTCGTTTTCTTCTCTGGTGGATTCAATTCAAGCTTTGTCGATCATATATTTTCATCGTTTCTAATGCTTTCTCATGCCGGTGCACCTCTTAATCTTTCACCTCTCACTATTCATTTGTTTCGGAGTGTCGAAGATATCTCAGAAGATTCATGTTTTCACTCCTAATCCGTTCAAGCTATTTCGAGGATGTTATCTCATACAAGCTATTTAACTCAACTGGTGCAATCTCCTTTTCAACTAATCGTTCAACGGTGTATCTTTTGAGTGGGCCCTAACCCACAGGTCTTTTCCCAGGATCTTACCTGATTCTTCTAATTTTCCCGGAGTTATTCTCAAATTCATTTCAAACTTTGAAGTAAGAATGAATTATCATCAGTCATATGTCTTTCTCCAAGATCTTTCAAATTCTTTTCATCATTGGTTCAACCTTTCTAATTTTCATCCCGGAGTATCTCAACAATTCATGGTGGTGTTTCTCATCATCATTCTCGGGTTTGTGAAGACCGAAAAAGAGTTCTCTTAAATCTTGCTCCATTCTCTTCAAGATTCATGGTTCTAGCTTGATGCCATCCTCTCATAATTGTTTTCGATTGTGAGAATTCTTTTTAACCATCCGGAGCAATTCAGGAGTCTTTTCAGTTTTAATCTTCGGAGCCCATCATCTCAAAATCAATCATTCAATCTTTCAGCTCTCGTTCTCCAAATCTTACCGGTGCATCATTCGAGTATTCTCTAATCAGCTCATGATCTCCTTATTTCTCTTGTATCTAAATTCCCTCAACTATCTTCATTCGTTTCCCAAATTCTTCCCGGTGAATTATGCCTTTGCTACTTCCATTTTCAATTCTTACGGTGGTTCGTTCAAGAGTTCCCTTCCTTGGTTATCACATCAATTCATTCATTGTTTCCAAATCCCACCGGTGGTTCCATCAATACCTTCCCAAGTTGGTGCTATATCTATCTTAATCCTTTCTACGAGAATAAGTAGTATGCCAAATCCGTTGCTTGTCATCAATTTAAATTGGTGAAGGATAAGCATAATGTAATTCTTATTCTTGTTTCATCGAGTAAATTCAATTCCTTATTCCGGAGGCCCATCAAGTTCTCGGTTTCAATTGTTTCATCTTTTCTTTTCCTGGAGTCCCAAGCTCTATCAATTATATCGTCGCGAAAATCCATCTAAATCATTACAAGGCTTCACCTTGTGTTTTCAACTTCTCTTTCTTTTTATCATCATTTTGTTACCGGAGTTATTCATGAAGGCTCTACATGGTGGTTCATCAAGGATTTAATTCATTCTCGAAGTGTTCACCAAGAGGAGCTCAAGCATTCTTCATCTTGCATTCCGAAGTGCAATTCTTTCATATCTTATCTTTTGAGGTGGTGTTATGTTATTGTTGATAATTTCCCTTCGGGTTTCATGATTCGCAAGTTTTCAAGAGTGACATATCTAAATCCATCATTTTCTCTTCGCTCAAGACATCTTTTCAATCCATCAATCTCTTCATTGGAGTTATCTTGAGATATATTTCACCTAAAGCTTTCCCTAAGGATTGTTGCCATTTATGGTGCTCATAAATGACCCAAGTTCTTCATTTATCCTCCCAGTGAAATAAGTTTCTCGTCTCCTTGTTCATATCAATCCAATCTATTGTTTTTCGTTAGTGGCCGGTTGTCACCTCATAATTTTGAGATGTTTTCCATAAGCCCACAACAAGCTTACTCTTTTCGTTGTTGGTTTTCCAACAACTCCGTTCGACCCTTCTCTTAAAGATGCTTTTTCAAGCTCATTTGAGGTAGAAGATGTTGTTTTCTCCTCCATTCTTTTGATTCCATTCTTACATTTGTTCTGGAGGCATTGTGATGTTGCTCTCTTCGACCCATCATCTTGTTTTGTCAAGATCATGTTCAATTCCTTCCATTTATAGTCGGAGTGCTGCCCAAATTATATCATTCTTATTCCTTCTCTATCTTGTTTTAACCGGAGTGTTGTATCATCTGCTCAAGTTCTTTTCGTCTTATCAAGTCTTGCATCTTGTTTCAATCGGAGTGCTTGCATCTACTTCTTGTCCATTGTAACCTTTTCTTATGTCTTTCAACCCACAAGGTCCTCGTAATGTTCCTTGTTCCTCTTTTCTAACGGAGTGTTTTAAACTTTGTTCATCTTCGTTGTATTCCTTCTTTCAATTTGTTCATCATCTCAAGGTTCTTGGTTTCACTCGTTTGTCCAAGAAGCCACTTTGTTTTACCTCTTCCTCTTCCGTTTCTCCCCGGTGCCATCCTAGATCCCGGGACGAGATCCTCTCGTAGTGGTGGAGTGTTGTGACACCCCAAGGCCAGAGCTTCAGACACCTTCCATGTTTTCCGAGTTTCGTCGTGTGAGTTGTTGGTTTGGTGCAGTCCTCATTGCATCATTTGCATTGCATCATGTCATCATGTCATTTAATTTTGTAAAACTCAACTAAATAAAATGCATAGATCTTTGGTCTATTTAAATTGAGGGACTTCACATGGTGAAATTCTCTTTATAACATATAAAAGTCTCCTACTATTATTAGGGAGCTATTATAAAATATTCCATTCTTATGGAATCAATCAATACACACTTGCATCTTTCTCTCTTGCCACCAAATCTCTCTTCTAGTTGAAAGCCAATCACTAGCTTCTTTCCTTCAAATTTACCCATTCGTTGCAAGTGACATTTTTCTGTCACATAAAAAATGTTCTTTCTTTCCCTATTAATCTTAAACCATGCCTACACCCTCCCTGTCAAATTTCAGCTCATTTGGGTTTGGTTTGGTTGGGTTCAAAATGGCTCAAGTTTGAATTTAATTCAAACTTGAATTATTTTTCTATCTCTAAAAATTGCCAAACCATTTTATTCTATTTGTGCAAAGTTCCAGCGCTCCAAGAATATTTTATTTTCTGAAATATTCTACCTCTAACCCCTCTTTCTATTTTCTTTCGTTCCCCTGGTTATTTTTCTCTAAATTGATAGAGAGAGATAGCTGGACGGCCTGCGGCCAGGCCTATGGTCATATCCCAGCCAGCCCATCCATCTCCGCGGCCCAAGGCCCAGCCGCGCCCCACTGCAACCCTAGCGTCTCCTTCCCTCGTCCCCCATCTCTCGTTCCCTCCTCCTCCCGTTCGTTTTCCTTAGCGCCGCCACCACACACGCAACACACCAGGGAGGATCCCCGCGCCCGGTCCCCCAGTTCCTCATGCCCGAGGGCCTCGCGTGCGAGTCCGACCCTGAGCGCCAGAGATGCTCTTCCTCCCGCTGACGTCCTCCCAGCGCCACCCCTTCCCCGTGTCGCACTGCAACCTCGGGACCCGCCGGACCTCCTTCCTCTACTCCCAGTCGCCGCCCGCTCCTCCCATGCCTCCGCCGCCACCGAGCTCCACCAGGAAGACCACCCCGCGCGTGACCCGGCGCCTTGCTGCCCTACCCCGCGCCTGGGGCTTCCTCCTCGCCCTCGCTGCTCGCCCGCGGGCCACGCGGCCTGATGCCGGCCTCGCCGGAGCGTGCTGCCAGCAGCAGGTCGCCGCCGAGCCATCTCGCCAGACGCCCGTGCCGGAGACCTCCTCGTCGCCTCCCTGCAGCCTCCTTCTTGTCGCCTGCGTCTGCTCGTCTTGTCCTCCGCGTGCGTGCATGCCGTCGCCCATCTGTTGACCTCCTCTGCTCCTTCGTGCGGAGCAGCACCACCACGGGTCCTCGGCCCGAGCTGCTACTGACCACCGACCAATGCCGACCCAGGACAGGACCTTGCCAGGTCCACCCCGCTCCGGCCACGACACCGGCAAGACCACTGCTGCATATGTACATTGCTTTGTTGCTCGTTGCATGCCAAGACTGCCTCCGTGGATTTCGTCAAGTTCATTTTGCCGACTACCACTATCGCCGAGTACGACTACTTCCATGATGATATGAGAACAACTACCGTCGACCTGCATTTTGTCAACTACCACTACCGTCGACCCTCGAAGCCTCCGTGGACGTCAAGTTCCTCACCGTGACCCCGAACATCTACGGAAACTTGTGTGACTAAGAACGTGAACGACTATCGTCGACAAGATCGCTAGTACCACTACCATTGCCGATGATCGATAGTACCACTACTTCCACTACCGTCGCCATAAGAACGACTACTTCCACTACGAACTTCCCAAGAACATCTACTTCCTCTACTTTGCATCGAACTCCTCGGAAATGCATGCTTCGAAGGTATAACCGTCGAGAACGACCGCCCATGGATGAATGCATGTGTTGTATGAGATGCATGTTTAGATGTTGTATCCGCCCGTGAACGTTTGACTTTGTCACTCATTTCCTTGCCACTAACCCGTGGGAACCCGGCATCCGGGATCACCCCACCAACCTTGCTTGACACACTCCCGCCACACTACCTTTTGCACTGGTATCTCCGTGAGCTACCGGAACCGATATGTTGTCGTGGCATCATTTTCGGATTCATCGCCGTGGCACCCTTTCTTTCCACCACGGTGACAAATGCTTCATAATTTGCTCATATCAACATTTTCATAGAAATTGCATAAACTTGAACATGTCATCCGCATAATGATAATAACATTTAAAATGGTTAACATTGTTGTTGCATTAAATTGCTAAAGCACATGAGGATTTACCGGAATTGTTGTTTGATGTTTCTGGCCTCATTTAAAATGCCTAACTATGTTTTTTACTCATGTTTCACCTCTTGCCATGTTAAGAACATTTAATTTTGTTGGGTACATAACTGGGAGTGAACTAAATAATTGAATGTGGTGTTTCATCAATATGCAAATCGTTCCATATTGAGCTCCACTTAATTTGTAGTATTGTTTGTGCACTTTGCCAGGCCATGCCTCATTAAACCGGACATGCATCATACTTGGTTGCGCATCATGCCATGTTTATGTGATGGTTGTTTACTAGGTTGCTTGTTTCTTTCCGGGTTGCTTCTCTCCTTAGCTTCGGTTCCGTTCTGGAGTTGTGAGGATTCGTTCGACTTCGTCTGTATGTCTTCTTCATGGACTCGTTCTTCTTCCATGCGGGATTTCAGGCAAGATGACCATACCCTCGAAATCACTTCTATCTTTGCTTGCTAGTTGTTCATTCTATCTCTTGTCATGCTAGCTACCGCTTGTTATATCATGCCTCCCATATTGCCATGTCAAGCCTCTAAGCCACCATTCCTAGCAAACTGTTGTTTGGCTAAGTTACCGCTTTTGCTCAGCCCCTCTTATAGCGTTGCTAGTTGCAGGTGAAGATGAAGTTTGTTCCTTGTTGGAACATGGATATTGTTGGTATATCATTATTATATCTTATTTACTTTAATGCACCTATATACTTGGTAAAGGGTGGAAGGATCGGCCTTATGCCTGGTGTTTTGTTCCACTCTTGTCGCCCTAGTTTCCGTCATACCAGTGTTATGTTCCTTGATTTTGCGTTCCTTACGCGGTTGGGTGTTATAAGGACCCCTTGACAGTTTGCTTTGAATAAAACTCATCCAGCAAGGCCCAACCTTGGTTTTACCATTTACCTCATCACCACCTATACTTTTCCCTTGGGAGTCGCGCTCTCGAGGGTCATCTTTATTTTAACCCCCCAGGTCAGTGCTTTTCTAAGTGTTGGTCCGAACCGGGCAACCTACGGGGCCACCTCGGGGCAACTTGAGGGCTGGTTTTACTCGTAGCTTGACCTATCTGGTGTTGCCCTGAGAACGAGATATGTGCAGCTCCTATCGGGATTGTCGGCACATCGGGCGGCTTTGCTGGTCTTGTTTTACCATTGTCGAAATGTCTTGTAACCGGGATTCCGAGTCTGGTGGGGTCTTCCTGGGAGAAGGAATATCCTTCGTGGACCGTGAGAGCTTGTGATGGGCTAAGTTGGGACACCCGTGTAGGGTTTTGAACTTTCGAAAGCCGTGCCCGCGGTTATGTGGTAGATGGGAATTTGTTAATGTCCGGTTGTAGAGAACTTGACACTTAACTTAATTAAAATGTATCAATCGCATGTGTAGCCGTGATGGTCTCTTCTCGGCGGAGTCCAGGAAGTGAACACGGTCTTGTGTTATGCTTGAACGTAAGTAGTTTCAGGATCACTTCTTGATCACTTCTAGCTTCTCGACCATTGCGTTGCTTCTCTTCTCGCTCTTATTTGTGTATGTTAGCCACCATATAGGCTTAGTGCTTGCTGCAGCTCCACCTCATTACCTTATCCTACCCATAAGCTTAAATAGTCTTGATCTCGCGGGTGTGAGATTGCTGAGTCCTCGTGACTCACATATACTTCCAAATAGTTGCAGGTGCCGATGATACCAGTGCAGGTGACGCATCCCAGCTCAAGTGGGAGCTCGTTGAAGATCTTGATTGTTGTTTTGTTTTGTTTCCTATTGATCAGTAGTGGAGCCCAGTTGGGACGATCGGGGATCTAGCAGTTGGGTTTTTCTTCTTTTATTTTGGTTCCGTAGTCGGACCTTTGAGTGTATTTGGATGATGTATGATTTATTCATGTATTGTGTGAAGTGGCGATTGTAAGCCAACTCTTTAAACCCTTTCTTATTCAGTACATGGGATTGTGTGAAGATTACCCCTCTTGCGACTAAACCACAATGCGGTTATGCCTCTAAGTCGTGCCTCGACACATGGGAGATATAGCCACATCGTGGGTGTTACATGATGTGATCCCGTTATCAATGACATCCAATGTCCATGGTCAGGAAACCATGACCATCTATTGATCAACGAGCTAGTCAACTAGAGGCTTACTAGGGACATATTACGATCTATGTATTCACACATGTATTACGGTTTCCGGTTAATACAATTATAGCATGAACAATAGACAATTATCATGAACATGGAAATATATAATAATAACCACGTTATTATTGCCTCTAGGGCATATTTCCAACACAACTATATGCCCCTCATCGCACACACAACTAAAATAGTAACCGTGTTTGATGTATCATCCATTGCAAACTTTTTGCACCTTTTTTGACGGTTTTTACATCACCGTTTGTGATTAATGCATCACACACAGTTTCGTCAAAGGGTCTTTGATCGTAGTGTCGCGTTAACAGTATCCTGCAGTAGTGTGCTCCGAGATTTTAACAAGATTTTTTCCGAATATAAGCTTCCTTGCGCCGAAGTAGAGCTCCAACCGGCGTTCGAGGAGGGTACTGTTGGGGAACGTGGTAATTTCAAAAAAATTCCTACGCACACGCAAGATCATGGTGATGCATAGCAACGAGAGAGGAGAGTATCGTCCATGTACCCTCGTAGACCATAAGCGGAAGCGTTATGAGAACGCGGTTGATGTAGTCGTACATCTTCATGATCCGACCGATCCAAGTACCGAACGTACGACACCTCCGAGTTCAGCACACGTTCAACTCGATGACGTCCCACGAACTCCGATCCAGCAGAGCTTCACGAGAGAGTTTTGTCAGCACGACGGCATGATGATGGTGATGATGTTGCTACCGACGCAGGGCTTCGCCTAACCACCGCTACGACATGATCGAGGAGGATTATGGTGGAGGGGGGTACCGCAGACGGCTTGGAACAATCAACTTGTGTGTCCTAGGGTGCCCCCTGCCCCCATATATAAAGAAGCAAGGGGGAGGACGGTCAGCCCTTGCAGGGAGCGCCAGGAGGAGGAGTCCTCCTCCTAGTAGGAGGAGGACTCCCCTTTCCTACTCCTACTAGGAGGGGGAAAGGAAGGAGGAGAGGGAGAAGGAAAGGGGGGCGCGCGGCCTGCCCTGGCCGGCCCTCTCTCTCTCCACTAAGGCCCATGTGGCCCATTACTTCTCCCGGGGGGGTTCTGGTAACCCTCCGGCACTCCGGTTTTCTCCGAAATCACCCGGAACACTTCCGGTATCCGAATATAGTCATCCAATATATCAATCTTTATGTATTGACTATTTCGAGACTCTTCGTCAGGTCCCTGACCACATCCGAGACTCCGAACTACCTTCGGTACATCAAATCACATAAACTCATAGTACCGATCGTCACCGAACATTAAGCGTGCGGACCCTACGGGTTCGAGAACTATGTAGACATGACCGAGACACGTCTCCGGTCAATAACCAAAAGCGGAACCTGGATGCTCATATTGGCTCCTACATATTCTACGATGATCTTTATCGATCAAACCGCATAACAACATACGTTGTTCCCTTTGTCATCGGTATGTTACTTGCCCGAGATTCGATCGTCGGTATCTCAATACCTAGTTCAATCTCGTTACCGGCAAGTCTCTTTACTCGTTCCTTAATGCTACATCCCATAACTAACTCATTAGTCACATTGCTTGCAAGGCTTATTGTGATGTGCATTACCGAGAGGGCCCAGAGATACCTCTCCGGCAATCGGAGTGACAAATCCTAATCTCGATCTATGCCAACTCAACAAGTACCATCGGAGACACCTGTAGAGCATCTTTATAATCACCCAGTTACGTTGTAACGTTTGGTAGCACACAAAGTGTTCCTCCGGTACTCGGGAGTTGCATAATCTCATAGTCATAGGAACATGTATAAGTCATGAAGAAAGCAGTGGGAACAAACTAAACGATCATCGTGCTAAGCTAACGGATGGGTCAATTCAATCACATCATTCTCTAATGATGTGATCTCGTTAATCAAATCACAACTCATGTCTATGGCTAGGAAACATAACCATCATTGATTCAACGAGCTAGTCAAGTAGAGGCATATTAGTGACACTCTGTTTGTCTATGTATTCACACATGTACTAAGTTTCCTGTTAATACAATTCTAGCATGAATAATAAACATTTATCATGGTATATGGAAATAAATAATAACTTTATTATTGCCTCTAGGGCATATTTCCTTCAGTCTCCCACTTGCACTAGAGTCAATAATCTAGTTCACATCTATATGTGATTAGTTCACATCTCCATGTGACTAATACCCAAAAGGTTTAGAGTCAATAATCTAGTTCACATTGCTATGTGATTAACACCAAAATAGTACCCTCTTGCCAAACTTATGGTGAGGTACACAATAGGTTTGGTACACAACATAGCATACTTTGTAGAACCTATGACTAAGGCATAGGGAATGACTTTTCATTCTCTTTCTATTTTCTACCGTGGTCGGGTTTTGAGTCTTTACTCAACTTCACACCTTGCAACACAGGCAAGAACTCCTTCTTTGGCTGTTCCATTTTGAACTACTTCAAAATGTTGTCAAGGTATGTACTCATTGAAAATATATCAAGCGTCTTGATCTATCTCTACAGATCTTGATGCTCAATATGTAAGTAGCTTCACCGAGGTCTTTCATTGAAAAACTCTTATTCAAGTATCCTTTTATGCTATCCAGAAATTCTATATCATTTCCAATCAACAATATGTCATCCACATATAATATTAGAAATGCTACAGAGCTCCCACTCACTTTCTTGTAAATACAGGCTTCTCCAAAAGTCTATATAAAATCATATGCTTTGATCACACTATCAAAACATTTATTCCAACTCCGAGAGGCTTGCACCAGTCCATAAATGGATCGCTGGAGCTTGCACACTTTGTTAGCACCTTTTGGATCGAAAAAACCTTCTGGTTGCATCATATACAACTCTTCTTTAAGATATCCATTAAGGAATGCAGTTTTGACATCCATTTGCCAGATTTCATAAAATGCGGCAACTGCTAACATGATTCGGACAAACTTTTAAGCATCAATGCGAGTGAGAAAATCTCATCGTAGTCAACACCTTGAACTTGTCAAAAACCTTTTTTGCGACAATTCGATCTTTGTAGATAGCAACACTACTATCAGCGTCCGTCTTCTTCTTGAAGATCCATTTATTCTCAATGGCTCGCCAATCATTGGGCAAGTCAATCAAAGTCCATACTTTGTTCTTTATACATGGATCCCATCTCAGATTTCATGGCCTTAAGCCATTCTGCGGAATCTTGGCTCATCATCGCTTCCTCATAGTTTGTAGGTTCGTCATGGTCTAGTAACATGACATCCAGAAAGGATTACCGTACCACTCTGGTGCGGATCTTACTCTGGTTGACCTACGAGGTTCAGTAGTAACTTGATCTGAAGTTTCATGATCATCATCATTGGCTTCCTCACTAATTGGTGTAGGTGTCATAGGAACCGGTTTCTGTGACGGACTACTTTCCAATAAGGGAGCAGGTACAGTTACCTCATCAAGTTCTACTTTCCTCCCACTCACTTCTTTCAAGAGAAACTTCTTCTCTAGAAAGGATCCACCCTTAGCAACAAAGATCTTGCCTTTCAGATCTGTGATAGAAGGTGTACCCAACCGTTTCTTTTGGGTATCCTATGAAGACGCACTTTTCTGATTTGGGTTTGAGCTTATTAGGCTGAAACTTTTTCACATAAGCATTACAACCCCAAACTTTAAGAAACAACAGCTTAGATTTCTAGCCAAACCATAGTTCATACGGTGTCGTCTCAACGGATTAGATGGTGCCCTATTTAATGTGAATGTAGCTGTCTCTAATGCATAACCCCAAAATGATAGTGGTAAATCAATAAGAGACATCATAGATTGCACTATATCCAATAAAGTACGGTTATGACGTTCGGACACACCATTATGTTCTGGTGATCCAGGTGGCATGAATTTGTGAAACTATTCCACATTGTTTTAGTTCAAGACCAAACCCGTAACTCAAATATTCATCTCCATGATCAGATCATAGAAACTTTATTTTTGTTTACGATGATTTTCCACTTCACTCAATTCTTTGAACTTTTCAAATGTTTCAGACTTATGTTTCATCAAGTAGATATACCCATATCTGCTCAAATCATCTGTGAAGGTCAGAAAATAATGATACCTGTCGCGAGCCTCAACACTCATCGGACCGCATACATTAGTATGTATTATTTCCAATAAGTCAGTTGCTCGCTCCATTGTTCTGGAGAACGGAGTCGTAGTCATCTTGCCCATGAGGTATGGTTCGCAAGCATCAAGTGATTCATAATCAAGTGATTCCAAAAGCCCATCAACGTGGAGTTTCTTCATGCGCTTTACACCAATATGACCTAAATGGCAGTGCCACAAATAGGTTACACTATCATTATTAACATTGCATCTTTTAGCTTCAATATTATGAATATGTGTATCACTATGATCGAGATTCAATAAACCATTCACCTTGGGTGTATGACCACAGAAGGTTTTATTAATGTAAACAGAATAACAATTATTCTTTGACTTAAATGAATAACCGTATTGCAATAAACATGATCCAATCATATTATTCTCAACACAAACACCAAATAACATTTATTTTAGGTTCAATACTAATCCCGAAGGTAAAGGGAGTGTGCGATGGTGATCTTATCAACCTTGGAATCATTTCCAACACACATCGTCACCTCGTCCTCAACTAGTCTTTGTTTATTTTGCAACTCCCGTTTCGAGTTACTAATATTTAGCAACTGAACTAGTATCAAATACTAAGGGGTTTCTATAAACACTAGTAAAGTACACATCAATAACATGTATATCAAATATACCTTTGTTCACTTTGCCATCCTTCTTATCCGCCAAATACTTGGGGCAGTTCTGCTTCAAGTGACCAGTCCCTTTGAAGTAGAAGCACTTAGTCTCAGGCTTAGGTCTAGACTTGGGATTCTTCACTTGAGCAGCAACTTGCTTGCTGTTCTTCTTGAAGTTCCCCTTCTTCCCTTTGCCCTTTTCTTGAAACTAGTGGTCTTGTCAACCATCAACACTTGATGCTTTTCTTGATTTCTACCTTCATCGATTTCAGCATCATGAAGAGCTTGGGAATCGTTTTCGTTATCCCTTGCATATTATAGTTCATCACGAAGTTCTAGTAACTTGGTGATAGTGACTAGAGAACTCTATCAATCACTATCTTATCTGGAAGATTAACTCTCACTTGATTTAAGTGATTGTAGTACTCAGACATTCTGAGCACATGCTCACTAGCTGAGCTATTCTCGTCCATCTTGTAGGAAAAGTATTTGTCAGAGGTCTCATAACTCTCGACACGGGCATGAGTCTGAAATACTAATTTTAACTCTTAGAACATCTTATATGCTCTGTGGCATTCAAAATGTTTTTGAAGTCCCGGTTCTAAGCCGTAAAGCATGGTGCACTAAACTATCAAGTAGTCATCATACCGAGCTTTACCAAATGTTCATAACGTCTGTATCTGCTCCTGCAATAGGTCCGTCACCTAGCGGTGCATCAAGGACATAATTCTTCTATGAAGCAATGAGGATAATCCTCAGATAATGGAGCTAGTCCGCATCATTGCTACTAACATCTTTCAACATAGTTATCTCTAGGAACATATCATAAATAAACGGGGAAGCTATACGCAAGCAATTGATCTACACCATAGATATGCAAATACTATCAGGACTAAGTTCATGATAAATTTAAAGTTCAATTAATCATATTACTTAAGAACTCCCACTTAGAGAGACATCCCTCTAATCATATAAGTGATTACGTGATCCATATCAACTAAACCATGTCCGATCATCACGTGAGATGGAGTAGTTTTCAATGGTGAACATCACTATGTTGATCATATCTACTATATGATTCACGCTCCACCTTTCGGTCTCAGTGTTTCGAGGCCATATCTGCATACGCGAGGCTCATCAAGTTTAACCCGAGTATTTCTGCGTGTGCAAAACTGGCTTGCACCCGTTGTATGTGAACGTAGAGCTTATCACACTCGATCATCACGTGGTGTCTCGGCACGACGAACTTTGGCAATGGTGCATACTCAGGGAGAACACTTGTACCTTGAAATTTAGTGAGAGATCATCTTATAATGCCACCGTCAATCAAGTAGAATAAGATGCATAAAGGATAAACATCACATGCAATCAATATAAGTGATATGATATGGCCATCATCATCTTGTGCCTTTGATCTCCACCTCCAAAGCACCGTCATGATCACCATCGTCACTGGCATGACACTTTTATCTCCATCGTAGCATCGTTGTCGTCTCACCAAATATTGCTTCTACGTCTATAGCTACCGTTTAGTGATAAAGGAAAGCAATTATAGGGCGATTGCATTGCATATAATAAAGCGACAACCATATGGCTCCTGCCAGTTGCCGATAACTTCGTTACAAAAACATGATCATCTCATACAATAAAATATAGCATCATGCCTTGACCATATCACATCACAACATGCCCTGCAAAAACAAGTTAGACGTCCTCTACTTTGTTGTTGCAAGTTTTACGTGGCTGCTATGGGCTGAGCAAGAACCGTTCCTACCTACGCATCAAAACCACAATGATATTTCGTCAAGTTAGTGCTGTTTTAACCTTCAACAAGGACCGGGCATAGTCACACTCGGTTCAACTAAAGTTGGAGAAACTGACACCCGCCAGCCACCTGTGTGCAAAGAACGTCGGTAGAACCAGTCTCGCGTATGCGTACGTGTAATGTCGGTCCGGGCTGCTTCATCCAACAATACCGCCGAACCAAAGTATGACATGCTGGTAAGCAGTATGATTTGTATCACCCACAACTCACTTGTGTTCTACTCGTGCATATAACATCTACGCATAAACCTGGCTCGGATGCCACTATTGGGGAACGTAGTAATTTCAAAAAAATTCCTACGCACGCGCAAGATCATGGTCATGCATAGCAACGAGAGAGGAGAGTATCGTCCACGTACCCTCGCAGACCATAAGCGGAAGCATTATGAGAACGCGGTTGATGTAGTCATACGTCTTCACGATCCGACCGATCCGAGTACCGAACGTACAGCACCTCCGAGTTCAGCACACGTTTAGCTCGATGATGTCCCATGAACTCCGATCCAGCAGAGCTTCATGGGAGAGTTTCGTCAGCACGACGGCGTGATAACGGTGATGATGTTGCTACTGACGCAGGGCTTCACCTAAGCACCGCTACGATATGATCGAGGTGGATTATGGTGGAGGGGGTACCGCACACGGCTTGGAACAATCTACTTGTGTGTCCTAGGGTGCCCCCTACCCCTGTATATAAAAGAGCAAGGGGGGAGTCCGGCTGGCCCTTGCAGGACGCGCCAGGAGGAGGAGTCCTCCTCGTAGTAGGAGTAGGACTCCCCTGTCCTACTCCTACTATGAGGGGGGAAGGAAGGAGGAGAGGGATAAGGAAAGGGGGGCGCCGCCCCCCTTCCCTCCAATAAGGACCAGAGGGGGAGGGGGCGCACGGCCTGCCCTGGCCGACCCTCTCTCTCTCCACTAAGGCCCATGTGTCCCATTACTTCTCCCGTGTGTGGGGGGGAGGGTTCCGGTAACCCTCCGGCACTCAAGTTTTCTCCGAAATCACCCCGAACACTTCTGGTATCCGAATATAGTCGTCCAATATATCAATCTTTATGTCTCGACCATTTCGACACTCCTCGTCATGTCCGTGATCACATCCGGGACTCCGAACTACCTTCGGTACATCTAATCTCATAAACTCAGAAAACCGATCGTCACCAAACGTTAAGCGTGCTGACCCTACGGGTTCGAGAACTATGTAGACATGACCGAGACACGTCTCCGGTCAATAACCAATAGCGGAACCTGGATGCTCATATTGGATCCTACATATTCTACGAAGATCTTTATTGGTCAAATTGCATAACAACATGCGTTGTTCCCTTCGTCATCGGTATGTTACTTGCCCAAGATTTGATCGTTGGTATCTCAATACCTAGTTCAATCTCGTCACCGGCAAGTCTCTTTACTCGTTCCGTAATGCTACATCCCGTAACTAACTCATTAGTCACATTTCTTGCAAGGCTTATTGTGATGTGCATTATCGAGAGGGCCCAGAGATACCTCTCTGACAATCGGAGTGACAAATCCTAATCTCGATCTATGCCAACTCAACAAACACCATCGGAGACACCTGTAGAGCATCTTTATAGTCACCCAGTTACGTTGTGACGTTTGATAGCACACTAAGTGTTCCTCCGGTATTCGGGAGTTGCATGATCTCATAGTCATAAGAAAGCAATAGCAACAAACTAAACGATCATCATGCTAAGCTAACGAATGGGTCAAGTCAATCACATCATTCTCTAATGATGTGATCCCGTTAATCAAATGACAACTCATGTCTATGGCTAGGAAACATAACCATCATTGATTCAACGACCTAGTCAAGTGAGAGGCATACTAGTGACACTCTGTTTGTCTATGTATTCACACATGTACTAAGTTTCCGGTTAATACAATTCTAGCATGAATAATAAACATTTATCATGATATAAGGAAATAAATAATAACTTTATTATTGCCTCTAGGGCATATTTCCTTCAGGAACAACCCACCACCATGCGCTAGGGGCCTCTGGCGCGCCCTGGTGTCTTGTGGGCTGTGTGGGCCTCCGTTTACGGTGATTCCAACTCCTAAAAATCACATATATTCCAAAATAATTCTCCATAAAATTTTATTGCATTTGGACTTCATTTGACATGGATACTCTACAATACAAAAAACATGCAGAAAACAGGAACTGGCACTGGGCACTGGATCAATAGGTTAGTCCAATAAATCATATAAAAAGTTGCCAAAAGTATGTAAGTTGTATAATATTGGCATGAAAAAATCAAAAATTATAGATACGATGGAGACGTATCTTGGGGGTGCGAAGTGGCTTCGCTCATGTGGGGGACGGAGGCCATTTGTTGTAGAATGTTTTGTCGGAACTAATCTATAATCCAACATGTATCTTCATTGTCGTTGTGTGTTGATGACTTGTTGTATGTAATGAATGGTACATTTGCATATGCATGTCATAAACTCAATTTATGAGTGGTTTTCGACTCACTTCTTGGAGTGTGAGTACCGTACTATTATAGCCAGCATCCGGTTATATGAAGTTGCCACATCACATAGAGCCAACCTAATATTGGAGTATGCTAGCACAATAGTTAGTTCTAGTTAGATCAACTAGAGCTAGGTGTCGCACGGAAGCCGAGAAATATGGTGATAGCGTGACTGCGTGAGGTGGGCTTGTACGTAGTATGATGTAGGCACAGGGCTTGCCGTGTTTCCTACTCCTCCAGTCTAAATGTGGAGAAGATTTGGTCGAGTTCTTCCTCCTTTTGCCGACACGTGGGACATCCAGCATCCAGGTCGTGTCATGCAAGAAAATGGAGTGCTAGTTGAAGCCACGTGATGTGCATCTTGGGTTAAACGGTAAATAGAATCTTACTCTTGAGTAACTCAAAAAGCGGCCATCGAAGATCTTTATTGGATTTGTTTTTCATCACCAGCATGTTGAGGTGAAAGATGTGCAGGTTCTGTGGGTCCTCTTGCGTTTTCACTGACATGTGGGACCGCATGTGAGCAAACAGACAATGGTCTCCGCGCATCCACTGGCTGGCTGAGAAGAGAGAGAGAGAGAGAGAGAGAGAGAGAGAGAGAGAGAGAGAGAGAGAGAGAGAGAGAGAGAGGAGGGCTGAGCACGGACTCTAGGAAATTTGTTCTTACATAACCAGCACCTCGATATAGGCTCGATATAGTGGGGTGGCATGGGACGTAACTAGCCTTCACGTCTAGCAGTACGACACACGCCACCTGCACGAGTCCCATCTAACACCAATTTTCTTGGAGTCCGTGCTACAACCATCTCTTCTCCCTCCTGTTTTCTCATCCATCACATTGTGGGCGGGGTGGGGGTTTGCCGATAGTCGGTTTGCTCAAGTGCGATCCCATTTGTAAGTGAAAATGCAACAAAGCACACATTCCCCCTTGAGCGGCGTGCCGGACCAACCTTGTGGGGGTGCGATGCGAACATGGCAGGCTTTTCCTTTTGAACTTGCAACTTGTAAAATTTGGTTCTGCTCCATGGCGCGACCGATAGATTGAAATAACGATTTTCCCTAGAGTAATGAGAAGTTTGGTTCTGGCGTGGTTCATGCATGGAGTACGTATGAAAATTATGACGTTGATACGAAAGGTAAGATAATTACTAGTAGTACCATATACTACTACATGGATTTGATGGAAAGATAAAGATACATACGGATCCATCAACGACATCCTCACGCCCTAGTGTGCTTGGTCACCAACCGACATGTGAGGAGCAGCGGTGTTGGCGGCGAGCTCAACATGCTTCTGAACAGTGCCGTCCAAGGTTGCCCTGCGGTCCAAGAAGGCCAGCGACCTATCATCCTCCTCTTGCACGTAGTAGTCGTTGTGGATGATTGTAACATCCCAAATTTTCAATTTGGAATGTTATACATTAGATCATCATGCATCCCTTATTTTCTTGCATTTTGGTCGATCCTAGAAATTTCACGCAACTCAAGGACCTTCGGAGAGAGTTGGAGATTTCGTTATTTTCATATTTGAGAGTTTTCTCGAATTTGAAAAGAGGATCATTTGATTTATTTAATTCATCTTCAATTATTTTTCCGATATCAAATTATGAGAGAGGGAATAATATGACTTTCCCAAAATATAGGAAAATGAAGATTTAATAAATAGATCAAATTTCATTTTCTGGTGTTTGTTTGTTTTTCTTTGGATAGGGAAAAATGCGCGTTTTCGAAAATTGCATTTTAGGTCCGTAGAAAAGTTCATTTTGTTCGACTCATTTTTAGGAGTCGGGGAAATTTACTTTAGGGTTTTTGGAGCCCGTTTAGTTTTTCTTTTTCTTGTTTTTCTGCGCGCGGAACCAGTTAAAAAAAATAAAAAAAAATCCGCAGGCCAGCCGGGCCAAAGGCCCAGCCAGCCGCCGCTCCACCCCAGCCGCGCACAGCGCCAGGCGCCAGGCCAGCCGCCGCCTCTTCCCTGGCCGAATCCTATTAGGATTCTAGGCTAGCCCCTTTTCCTTGTTTTGTTTTTCCTTTTCCTACTCTATTTCTTGTCCCCTACCCCAAGTAATCTCTCCCCTCTCCTATATAAATACCCCAACACCCCCCCTAAACCCATCAAATCAAACCCCAAGCCCCCAAGCCCCAAGCCCCAAGCCGCACCCCACCCCGCGCCCTACACCGCCGCCGCGCCACCCCACACCCGCGCCGCCGCACCTTGCCCACGCCGCCGCCGCACCTTGCCCACGCTGCCGCCGCCCTACGCCACGCCGCCGGAGGTTGCCCCGAGTCTCTTTTCCTCGGATCGTTTTCTTCTAATCGTTCCGATTATTTTCTTCTCTTCCGATTCGTTTTCTTTCTGGTTCTTCTCTAAACCGTTCCGGTTTTCTAGATCGGTTTTTTTTTCGGTTTTCTTCCGAAACCCTAGATCGGATTCGTTTTCTTTTCCGATTTAGTTGCCTTTGGACCATTTGCCGGACCGTTCGTCCTAACGAACGTGATCACCGGATTCTTCTAGGTTAACGAACGTCTGTTCATTTAACCGTTCATCTCTTTCTTTTCGTCGGATTTATTCCGCGATCGTGATCTCAGATCCGATCTTCGTTCTAGTTTATCTTCTCGCCCGTTTATCGGAATTAGGTGATTCAAGTGCCTGGAGTTTTGTCTCGAAACCGCCGTTCCGTCTAATCAACTTGAACAAGTTTTTGCTATGGTAAAATTTGACCTAGTTTCAACTTGCTAGAACCGAGTGGTTTTCTTCCGCCGTTTGTTTTCCCGTTGTTTGTTCGATTCGTTCTTTCTTTGCAACCGGAGTTCTTAAGTTGAACTTTCTGGTTCGTTCTCCCGTTTGAGTTTTACTTGTGCATTAGATGAGTACTTATTGTGTGGTTACTATTGTTTGCTTACGATAGATTGACCAGAGTGTGACGAGTAGATCTATCAAGAGTTTTAGGTGCGAATCATCTTCATCTACATTGCAGGCAAGTTCACACTTTGATCATACCTTTTCTACAACCCAGTTTTACTGCATTAGATCAATCCTCACACATTGCATGATTAGGATCTAATTAAACTGTGGGATGGGAAGTAGATGAGGTAGTACCTATCACCTGTATTATTATGAAACCTTTGGGAGTTACTTCTACGTTTGCTTATTATGCCATGCTATGCTAGTAGACGTGGATTGGGTGAGTGATATCCATGACAGATGTGAGTTGATAATTTTAATGGTTTATCTAAGGTGGCAACTTAAACACACATCTGGGTGGATTGAGGCACCTGATGTCTATCAGGACTTGCCTGTTTTTTTCGGACCGCCACCCAGGCTCAAAGGGATCATAAGATAATTCATGCTAGAAACTTCCGTGTGCAGCCACATGCTACTATGGGCTCTGGCATAGTTGACTAAGTTGTGCGAACTCTTACGGGGTGGACTAGCAGATGTAGGGGTTGTAGGTGGTACGGTCTACCCCACATGTAAGGTGCTAGCGCTTCTGAAAGACTATGTCTCGGTCATCCGTTTCTCAAACACCGTGTAGTGCGAGAAAACAAACGGAGGCGATCGAGTCATGTGGGGAAAAGTGCGCAAACCTCTGCAGAGTGTACAAACTAATCATGATTAGCCGTGTCCCCGGTTATGGACAACTTGAGTATCTAGTACTTGAATATCATGTGAATCTCATCATGTTACTTATAATTAATGTTGTTGGGTTTTAATTGTTCACTTAATTGGGATTGAGAATGCTGTCAACCATTCTCAATGTTCAACAACCACCATGATAGTAATTAATCTTATTCCTTTGCAGTAGGGAAAAATTGGCTTTACGCAAAAACCTTATAACCATAGAGCTTTTCCACCAGCCAAATATGCATATAGTGATAGCCATTGTTCATCATTTTCTCTATGGTGTGAATTTGCCAGTACATTCAATGTACTGACCCGTTTCGGGCTGCAACGTCTCATGTTGCAGGATTATCTTACGACGAGTAAGTGATACATTAGGGTTACGATTTCTACACTCAACTTTGCCGTTGGTGTTGATGGGAACCCACAACCTTGTTGCTTCCGCTATATGGATTGAGGTAATAGTATTTACGTTACTTTATACATGTGATTTACCTTTGTTATAAATCCTTCGAGTATTGTGTGTGTCAGCATACCGATCCAGGGATGACACTTAAGCACAGAGACTTGATCCATTCGGGTCGGGTCGCTACAAGATGGTATCAGAGCACATGTTGACTGTAGGACGTGACCCTAGAAACTGGCAAGCCCATAGCAAAGATTTTTCTCTACAACTTTTCCTTTCAAAAAGATCTTTTACCTCTCTTCTCTTCTGAGTTTATTCAAAAAATTCCCTTTAGTGAGACCATACCCCTTTCCCCTTTTGACCACTCGAAGATTCCACTGCTGAGACCACTCCAAGAAGTACAAGATATCAGGCAACTAAGACCACCGTGGAATGAGGTGTATTCTCCATGCATCTGAATAATGGAAACTAAAACGGTTGAAGACCGAAGACAAGTAGAATTTGTAGGCTCTGAAGAATTCCCAGATTTGTATGACCTAGGAAGGCTACCCTTATGGAACTTGGCAGACTATGGAAGTTGTCAATACCCGAGATCAAGGTGTATTGGAGAAAGACCAGAGCATGTAGAGTTAAGAACTCAAGGATTTGTCAAAGAAACCCTAAGTCAGGAGATATCAACTGTGGAGAGATAGCTCATGGAAATGACAAGAGAAGAAACACGGTTATCCGTGATGTCATCCCCCGCTAATGCTATTGACACCGTGCTGAGTTAAGGATGCATGCCATCAGAATGGATTTGATGGTAGAAGGTTGATGGAGCACCTAACAGTAAGATGAAGTTTTAACCTTAGCTGGTGTATCACCAGGATCTGGAGTGTTACATCAAGAAGTTTAAAATGGAGCTCCAGGAAGTCGTATTAGACAAGGAAGTATTTCATGAGGAACTCAGGATCCTGAAGATGAGAGTAGCCAAGCTGGAGGAGCTACAACCTCGCGATACCGGAGAATTGTCAGGAACTTAAGGACAGTATGACCATGGTTCATGTGAAGGATGTCGAAACCCAGAAGTTTGGAATGCCACTCCAGAAATATTAAAGGACGTCACGAGAAACTTATTGTCAATAGAGAGGATCTGACAGAAGAAATTGAGAAGGACAAACATGATCGAAAGAAGCCATTGGAGGCATGAACAAGACTTGAAGAGTTTGGCGACGTTGACCTTAGAAGACCAAACCCCTGTTATACACCTACGTTAGATGCGACGATTGTGAGCTGTCATTTGTTTGATGCTTTTCCCGACAGCCACAAATAAAATCTGTCTTTTCAAAACTTTTGTTTGTATTGTGTGTATCCCTCTCTATCTCTCTTATCTCACCCCAAACCCATGGACCCAATAGAGGATGAATGGAGATGAGCTTGTATTTTCTGGACCGATGAGTCAATTGGAGACAGACCGATGGATTCAGAACATGGAGGATCATATGGAGAACAAGCCTATAGTTGGAAAGGATATGGCCCAGTATGCTCTTCAATGCTTTGAAAGAGGTGCTGCTACTTGGTGGAGGATATACCAAAGCATGAATGGATGGCAAGGAGTAACCACTTGGAGAGAATTAAAGTTGACTCTGCAAAGATATCACCTTGTGTCCCAGAAGTTGAAGTCTTATGGAAAGGATATAAGGAAACTTTGTGCATGCAAGATTTGTGGAGAAATAGGCTACACCCATAAAGCAGACAAGGATGAATGCACTAACTGTGAAGGAAGTCACCCAGTTGAAGAATGCCCAACTAGGAAGATTACTTGTTTCTTGTGTGAAGGGACTACCCACTATCCTGCTCAGTGTCACATTTACCCCATGGTACAACGAACCATCCAACAGAAGAACGAAGTAATGAAAGGAGCCCTCATGGAAATTTTAGAAGAACCCGTGATGAAGGAAGATGTGGAAGACACACCTAAAGAGGACCCGAGTAAACCCTGCACTAAATCTTGCTATTCATGTGGAGAAGAAGGACACATCTCCCAAAATTGTATAAAGGGGGATCTAGTAGAATTCCCGACGGAGGAAGTAGCATATGACCCACAGGAAATAGAAGCTTTGATTGGAATGGAAAAGACCAGAAAGAGAAACCGATTGGATTCCAGGAAGGACCTGAGTCATATCACCTGTTACAGGTGCAAGGAGTCAGGGCACTACCTCAACAATTGCCCAAAAAGGAAACCTCGATACTTGTCAGAAGTAATATGTTTTAGTGGTAATGGAGCAGGGCACTTTGCCAAAGAATGCCCCAAGGAGAAGGAAACTTGTGCTAGGTAGTTGAGTTTGCAACAAAAGTAATGGAGTAGTAGAAGTCAGAACATTTTCTTGAGGTGTTGAGTTGAGACATGTAATGGAAAAGCGAGAGATTGTAATTAATTGAGAGTGAATAAAGTTGCATCGTTGGTACTGATATGGATTTTATGAGTTTTTACTCTATGAAGAAGGATGTTGACCATTTTTGAGGATAAGAGAAATATGGTCTATGGAAGATTTGTGCGTTTTAAGGGTGGTAGTACCCTGTAAAGAACCCTTGACTCTTGGAAAAGATAAGGATACTCCACTGAGTGGATTTCGGACAAAATGAATATGAGTTTTGTCTCGATATGTGCAATACCCCAAGAGTGTGTGGGATGAAGTTGGAGACGTCAGTTGTTTGGACCAAATGTGATCAAGGAGTCAGAAGAAAATGTTAAGTTGATTCGAAATAGACTGAAGGTAGCTCAGTCCAGGCAGAAGAGTTATGCAGGAAAAAAAACGCAAGGAGGTAGTCTATGAAATTGGAGACAGAGCATGTCTTCGTGTGACCCCTCTGCGAGGAGTTAAACAATTGGAGTTAAGGGACAGTTATCCCCGAGATTTGTAGGACCATACCAAGTTTTGGAGCGTATGGGAGAAGTGGCCAACAAGTTGGAGTCACCTGAAGGACCATCAGGAGTTCAAGATGTGTTTCACGTTTCCCAGTTGAAGAAGTGCCATGCAGAGATGGCCAATATTCCCTTGTAAGGATGCTTGACCCTGGAAAGGATAATAATGTTCCACAAAGTGGAATATGGACTTCATGAGTATAAGTTTTTATCCCGGTATGTGGGATATCCCATGAGGATGAAGAGATGAAGTACTATTGGATATAAAGGAGGTATGATGTTGGTAATATGGATCAATGGAAACTCCATGATGAGTCTGAGTAAACATGTCCTAGTTTGGTGCCAATAGAAGGAAGGAAGACAGTACAATTGGATGGATTTAAGAATACTAGGAAGTTGGAACAATGATCAATTGCCCGATGATAAGTTCAAGGACTACAAGTGATGAGATGGGCCATAACCCACAGGCCCAGGACCTACGAAGAAGCAAGCACATTCTTGCTGAAGGAAAAATCCTGGAAGAAGTTACGATTTTATCGACAGACGATCTTATAGGAGTTACGCAAAACCTGAGAGTTGTGAAGGAACGATAGATGTTTGTCTAGCTTGCAGAATCAATGGATTATTCCGAACTTAGTTCGCCGACAAGAGAAATTCTGCAACGCTTGAGAGGATGACCGAGTGTTAGAATGCGAGATTCGCTAAACCGTATACAAGGTAATGATTTGGGTGCGGGATGGATTGATCACCATACCGACTTACTCTTATTATTCGCCTTGCTATATGGGATGGTAAATCTGAGTGACTTGCCTATAGTAGAGAGACGACGATATTAAACCTTGTTAAACCTTAGAATGGTATAAGAATTTTTCCCTTGTACACGGCAGCTTTTTGCCAACCGTAGGTTATATGGTGAGGATCAACCCATACCCATTTCCTGCAGGAGAAACCATAAATTGTTGACCACCATGAGATATCGATAGTTGTTTAGTTTTGGCGCCAGACCCGTCAGCTACGAAGACCCAGTCGCGGAATAACCTTACCAAGATGAAATGATAGAAGAATTGTGGTAAAGGTTATGCCACTACCATAAGAGCTCAGAGAAGGAATTTTCTCGAGGATCTGAGAAGACCGACACTGTCAAGAATAAGGATGGAGTATATGAGATTTGATGGAACAGTAACAATGATTCTAAGGGTGGTAGCACCCCAGACACCGTGTGATGATCGATGGATTTTGAGAAGACCCCCAAACCCTAACCTTTTCTTGCTAGCCTCTCCGAATCTCGAGGACGAGATTCCTTTTAAGGGTGGTAGGTTTGTAACATCCCAAATTTTCAATTTGGAATGTTATACATTAGATCATCATGCATCCCTTATTTTCTTGCATTTTGGTCGATCCTAGAAATTTCACGCAACTCAAGGACCTTCGGAGAGAGTTGGAGATTTCGTTATTTTCATATTTGAGAGTTTTCTCGAATTTGAAAAGAGGATCATTTGATTTATTTAATTCATCTTCAATTATTTTTCCGATATCAAATTATGAGAGAGGGAATAATACGACTTTCCCAAAATATAGGAAAAATGAAGATTTAATAAATAGATCAAATTTCGTTTTCCGGTGTTTGTTTGATTTTCTTTGGATAGAGAAAAATGCGCGTTTTCGAAAATTGCATTTTAGGTCCGTAGAAAGTTCATTTTGTTCGACTCATTTTTAGGAGTCGGGGAAAATTTACTTTAGGGTTTTTGGAGCCCGTTTAGTTTTTCTTTTTCTTGTTTTTCTGCGCGCGGAACCAGTTAAAAAAAATTCCGCAAGCCAGCCGGGCCAAAGGCCCAGCCAGCCGCCGCTCCACCCCAGCCGCGTGCAGCGCCAGGCGCCAGGCGCCAGGCCAGCCGCCGCCTCTTCCCTGGCCGAATCCTATTAGGATTCTAGGCTAGCCCCTTTTCCTTGTTTCATTTTTCCTTTTCCTACTCTATTTCTTGTCCCCTACCCCTAGTAATCTCTCCCCTCTCCTATATATATACCCCAACACCCCCCCTCTAAACCCATCAAATCAAACCCCAAGCCCCCAAGCCCCAAGCCCCAAGCCGCACCCCACCCCGCGCCCTACACCGCTGCCGCGCCACCCCACACCCGCGTCGCCGCACCTTGCCCACGCCGCCGCCGCACCTTGCCCACGCCGCCGCCGCCCTACGCCACGCCGCCGGAGGTTGCCCCGAGTCTCTTTTCCTCGGATCATTTTCTTCTAATCGTTCCGATTCTTTTCTTCTCTTCCGATTCATTTTCTTTCCGGTTCTTCTTTAAACCGTTCCGGTTTTCTAGATCGGTTTTTGTTTCGGTTTTCTTCCGAAACCCTAGATCGGATTCGTTTTCTTTTCCGATTTAGTTGCCTTTGGACCGTTTGCCGGACTGTTCGTCCTAACGAACGTGATCACCGGATTCTTCTAGGTTAACGAATGTCCGTTCGTTTAACCGTTCGTCTCTTTCTTTTCGTCGGATTTATTCCGCGATCGCGATCTCAGATCCGATCTTCGTTCTAGTTTATCTTCTCGCCCATTTATCAGAATCAGGTGATTCAAGCGCCTGGAGTTTCGTCTCGAAACCGCCGTTCCGTCTAATCAACTTGAACAAGTGTTTGCTATGGTAAAATTTGACCTAGTTTCAACTTGCTAGAACCGAGTGGTTTTCTTCCGCCGTTTGTTTTCCCGTCGTTTGTTCGATTCGTTCTTTCTTTGCAACCGGAGTTGTTAAGTTGAACTTTCTGGTTCATTCTCCCGTTCGAGTTTTACTTGTGCATTATATGAGTACTTATTGTGTGGTTACTATTGTTTGCTTACGATAGATTGACCGGAGTGTGACGAGTAGATCTATCAAGAGTTTTAAGTGCGAATCATCTTCATCTACATTGCAGGCAAGTTCACACTTAGATCATACCTTTTCTACAACCTAGTTTTATTGCATTAGATCAATCCTCACACATTGCATGATTAGGATCTAATTAAACTGTGGGATGGGAAGTAGATGAGGTAGTACCTATCACCTGTATTATTATGAAACCTTTGGGAGTTACTTCTACGTTTGCTTATTATGCCATGCTATGCTAGTAGACGTGGATTGGGTGAGTGATATCCATGACAGATGTGAGTTGATAATTTTAATGGTTTATCTAAAGTGGCAACTTAAACACACATCTGGGTGGATTGAGGCACCTGATGTCTATCAGGACTTGCCTGTTTTTTTCGGACCGCCACCCAGGCTCAAAGGGATCATAAGATAATTCATGCTAGAAACTTCCGTGTGCAGCCACATGCTACTATGGGCTCTGGCATAGTTGACTAAGTTGTGCGAACTCTTACGGGGTGGACTAGCAGATGTAGGGGTTGTAGGTGGTACGGTCTACCCCACATGTAAGGTGCTAGCGCTTCTGAAAGACTATGTCTCGGTCATCCGTTTCTCAAACACCGTGTAGTGCGAGAAAACAAACGGAGGCGATCGAGTCATGTGGGGAAAAGTGCGCAAACCTCTGCAGAGTGTACAAACTAATCATGATTAGCCGTGTCCCCGGTTATGGACAACTTGAGTATCTAGTACTTGAATATCATGTGAATCTCATCATGTTACTTATAATTAATGTTGTTGGGTTTTAATTGTTCACTTAATTGGGATTGAGAATGCTTTCAACCATTCTCAATGTTCAACAACCACCATGATAGTAATTAATCTTATTCCTTTGCAGTAGGGAAAAATTGGCTTTACGCAAAAACCTTATAACCATAGAGCTTTTCCACCAGCCAAATATGCATATAGTGATAGCCATTGTTCATCATTTTCTCTATGGTGTGAATTTGCCAGTACATTCAATGTACTGACCCGTTTCGGGCTGCAACGTCTCATGTTGCAGGATTATCTTATGACGAGTAAGTGATACGTTAGGGTTACGATTTCTACACTCAACTTTGCCGTTGGTGTTGATGGGAACCCACAACCTTGTTGCTTCCGCTATATGGATTGAGGTAATAGTATTTACGTTACTTTATACATGTGATTTACCTCTTTTATAAATCCTTCGAGTACTGTGTGTGTCAGCATACCAATCCAGGGATGACACTTAAGCACAGAGACTTGATCCATTCGGGTCAGGTCGCTACAATGATTTGCGCGCAGACGTGGGTGATTATGTCGATGGTTTCTTGCTGCACCAGGTGTTGCGTGGGGAGCACGACCTCGAGGTGGACATTCTCTGATGCGACGGTAGGCAATCGTAGAGCCACCAGTGCGTCGAAGAGGTTGTCACCATAGAGGCCGTTGAGGATGGTGGGCATCGTAGAGCCTGGGCGCGTGGGTTGGAGGCGTACGTCAAGGGAGTCCGCGAGCTTCTTGACGACGGTAAACTTGTCGAGGAAGCCGACGAGGACCTCGTCAAACAAGGAGACTAAGCTGTCGTCCAAGCGGCCTCTCGCCCTGGTGGCCTCAAGCATGACCTGGAGACGTTCCTCGATGCTGGGCCGCAAGCCGGCATCGTGGACCATCTAGCATAGCCGGCTGATGCTCGCGCTCATCACCTCCATGGGTCTAGCTTCTAGTCAACTAATCTTGTGATTGGAGTGATCACTCTTGCCCTTGGTTAGGGTGCGTAGGTGCGTAGGATTTCGTAGATTGGACTGGCGGGGAGCCTTTATATGAGAAGTGCAGACTGCGTTGCATTCACATGTGTGTTGGCCATCTACTCCTTGGCCCTCCCTCTATGGGACTGAGCTTCGGTGCCTTAACTACACCTGCCTTTGGCTGTATGACAAGCGGGCCAGCCACCTGTTGGGCCATCCTATCATACACCCAAAGGCAGGTGCAGTAAGTCAATGAAGTTTCTTCCCCCTCCGTGACGGTGCAGTATAGTCATCTCACTGGACCTCCAGTTGGGGCCAAACGAGAGAACTTTAATATTTACTGGTTTATTGGTCCCCTTTGCATTTTGCGCCAAGTTTTGACCTGTGATTTAACTAATAAAATGTTAATGCATGTAACCAAAAATATTGTGCTAAGTAGTCTCAGGTCATTGAATGCATATGCACCCCACGTCTCCTATTGGGTGATTTCTTTTTTTGTGGCAAAAAATAGGGAACGAGGTGGGTAGTTAATGCACCGCGCCTATAAGTTTTGGGATTACTATTTGGTTTTCGTAACGTGACTAATGCACCAGTACGGAGGGAGTACACTAGTATTCTTTGATTGCAATTTTTTGTTGGTAGCTTACCAAGCTGAGCATTTGGTGAGTATAATAGTAGTCTAATTGATGAGACTTCAGATTTGAGCCACCTATCGGAAGGAATAAAACAATACACCATGTGTTTATTTACAGAGGGAGTAGTATATTTTTTGTGACATGCATTACTAGATATTGCTAGTCAAATACTAAATCCAGACGGACGTGGTAGTATTACTAAATCCAGACGATGGTGCTAGTACTAGTAGTAGTACTACTACCAATGTACTAGTACTGTACTACCTGTTGGTCAAATTATTACGTGCTGCTCCTCACAGTGAAGTGACAAGACCCGGCACCGGAGATGACACCTGAGTGTAGGCGCCGTGTTCAGCATACGAAAGTCAGCCTCACTGTCTGCAGTCACTATCATCATGGCTATAGAGCTAGCCTGCTTACAACTAGCCGTGTTCGACATAATTTCCCGTGTGTAGATGCCCGTGCATTGCACGGAACATAAAGATTGGGTGGACGGCGCCGGAAGCGGCCATCATGCCAGATTTTCCCATGGCCTTCTAGATGTGGTGGGGAGGAGATAAGGCTGACTGTGAGAGACAAGGATTTGTTTGTAAATAGGGAACAAGTGCGGGAATCTTTTTGCAAAACTGCAGAAGTTTGGTTTGTATGCGTCAGATCTAGATCCGACGACTATTGGCGAAAGATGGCAAGCACAACATCATCGACAACTCAAGACCTCTTTGATTCGCAGGATTGTGAAAACGCGGGAATAGGACACGACAATATTACAAGTTTCAAACTGATATTACAAATGTTAGGAGTAATGCTGCACCTACGAAGAGGGAATTACTAGGAAGTTTACGTAAGAACTTTCATTACTATAGGTGGATGCAGCATTATCGTACAAACTAAAATCCACCACCCTGACAAGTCACTAATGGGCAAATAAGTTTTCGAGTCTCCGGCCACTTGATGTTTCAAAAACAAATTTAGCTTCTGCGGAGACTTTGTCATTTAGGCTTAGACGCTTGCAGTGATCAGCACGCCATGCATTGTTGCGCCAGAGAACGCCAAACCTCATTACCTTGAGCACACTTGCCTCTAGAACAAAGAGCCTGGCTAATTTAATCTCAGATGTGTTGCCTCGGTAGTCGATCAAATCAATTTCTGTAAGATGGAGATCAAGGCATTCGATGGGATTGTTATAGTGCAGCTCATTTTTCACTTTCGGGTCTTGTTTTATCTACAAAAGAAGAGAACATATTAGAGCAGCTGGCTGTATAAGATTGTCGTGTCATCAAGAGGTCCAATATCATTTGCTCATACAACAGGGTTGGCTGGCTAGTGATATTTTTTTCACTCCCTCTCTCTTTCCTCTCATTTACCTAGGAGCACGTGAAGAGCTTGGGCATTTGTTGCCTTACACTATGTGGCCGATGCCATATTTCTCAAAAGTATGCCACATAATACGCATCAATGTCAAATCAAAAGATTTTCGCACCACTCTAGCGATGTGAGAGAGTTGGCACCGCTGTGCACACAAACCCACATGTATAAACAAATCAATCAAACCAACTACACCAGCCTCTCACTCTCCCAAACAAGTGTTTTTTATTGCCTCATCCCTCTCCCTCTCCCACGCAAGTGTTTTTTCATTGCGTGAGTTAATTTGGCACCGGAGCAAAGTAGGCGATCCAGATTGGGGCACCAGGTGAGCAATGGAGGGGCATCGATGCCAAATGCATCACAAGTGAATTTGGCACGTGTTTTGGCCTACATACTGGAGTGCCGTTATAGCCCACTTTTGTACTACCTCATATTTAGTGTAAAATTTTGACCATAGATTTACCTAAGAAAATGCCAATGCATGTCACCAAAAATTATACCATTTGAAATTATGTTGAAATACTAATCCGTCCATACAATTTTTAGTGACATTCATTAACATTTTGTCAGTTAAATCTATGGTCAAATTTTGATACTACAAAATAGGAAGAGTAAACCAGGACAGGGGTAGTACTTACTCTTAGGGTAACCATAGAGTTACTAGTCTAAGTTACTTGCCACTATTACTAGCCTAGGCTACTATAGTAGTACAACAACAAAATGATGCAAGTGATCACGTGAGGAAAAATACTAAAAACATTTCTTTCTGTGCAGTGCGTAGATGCAGTTTTGAATACTACACTTTTCATCGTAATTTGGGAAAATTACGAAAAAAATTGAGCTACGTTGTGATTACCGTTTACTAATAGGAAAGAAGTTTCACCTCGATGAGTAGCTTCTCCATGCACATAAAGCATGTAAGGAATCCAACAACTTGATCCAAATTGGGGCCGATAGATTTTATTGCCAAGATCTTCACTGTGTGCATAAACTGGGTCAAGCTTGCGGGAATCATTTTCTGGATGACAGTCGTAAATACATCAAGAAGAAATTTAAAAATGTGAATTTCAAGAAGACGGATAAGAAGATGAGTGTTGTACCTGAACGATTACGGATCCAATAAAGAGTTCGGAGAAGTTGGCAGACGAGTACACCAATGCTGTCAATGTCGGCGCATCAATGACCCTGATTTTTGTTGGACCTTCTAGATCAGATACAAGCAATCTCTAGGAAATGCACATTCTCAATGACCATAACATGGAACAGCTGGAGTGATCTCTTCCCAATTGATGTCTTGTTGCGGGGCCAGCAAGACACATACATCCGTCGGAGACTTGTCGAGGCGATGTGGAGGCTAATGAACTTGTGGATCTGTTGCGAAGGTACTCGAGCGTAGTACAACTGTAGAGCAGGTGCTCCATAGCCTTCTTCGAGATGCCAACGTCCAAGAGGTCGAGCTACTTGAGTTGAGGGAGAAGAAGGGCGGGGGCGGCATCAATCCAGGGAAGATAGCAGGAGCTGAAGCTGGCGCGGCGCAGCATTGGCGTGAGGCGAAGCGCGGATGGTGGCAGAGAGCGACATCGTCCAGCTTCAAAGCTGAGCTCCTCGAGCTGATCTAGGGTGGGAGATAAGAACCACTCGTTGAAATTGGCTTGGACCTTGCAGTTGGTACTGACCATGCGGATGTCAAGGTGTCTGGCTGGCCCAGGGTGCAATGAAGGATCTTGGAGACTGCAACCATGCGTTTGCAATCCCCGTCGCAGAGGTAGCTGTCGACGGTGAGGTTGAGGGGGACGTGGCACAAGAGGGGGCACCACCGCCGGGAGAGCAGGGTGGTCTGCATGACAGATTTGGTGGGGAGGAGGCCTATGATGATGATCGGCATGTCGTCTGGGAGGCTACTGATGAAGGCCAGGCTCACCGGATGCGGTTTTGGCTAGAGCCGCCTGCACTTGTTGGCTGCCTCGCTATCCATCTCAGTCGGCGGCGATGCCGGTGTACACGTGTGCTGGTGTGGGTTGTGTGCTGGGTGTGCACGAGTGTGTCCTTGTGTGCATGCCGCCGCGCAGTGTTGAAGTGTGCGTGAGTGCGTCCTTCATGCGGAAGATGCGTGCCCTCAATTTACTAGTGTGCGGGGTGCTACCCCGAGTGGTTTCAACTTTGTTTACTTCACCGCGTGTCAGATGGGCCTCTAGTTTATTTATTTTCACCCACTGCCACATGAGCCAGCACACGAAGATAGAGAACACGAGCTAGCAAGGAAGCATGTGGACTGGTTGACCGGTCAACTAAAACATATACAGAGTTATACGCTGACACAGTGACCGTATAATCCCTCGGTATAGAGAGTTCGAGTGAGAGGGGAGGCCCGTGAGAGATAGTAGAGAGAGAGAGAGCTACTCCCTCCGTTCGATAATGTAGTGCCAACATTTTTTTAATGTCAAACTTTTGAAACTTTGACCAAGGTTATAAAGAAATTACTTATATCTACAATACCAAAGATAAATGATAGTATGAAGTAAGTACGTGTTGGGTGATGAATCTAATGATCGTTCCAGATGTAAATGTTTTTCTCCACATATACCTGGTCAAACTTTTTTGAGGTTTGGCTTTTCAAAAGATACATATGCTTATGGACGTGAGAGAGTACCTAACTAGAGAGAGAGAGTGAAATAGAAAGAGTGACTGAAAAAGTGTGTGTGCATGTGTGAAAGAGACATGGACAACACACGATAAAAGTAGAGAAAAAGCATGTGTGTCTTATGCAAACATATCACACATGCATCTTCGACAGTGGAAGCAAGGTGAGGAGATAGTGTGTGCTTGTTTGCAGCCGAGAGAGAAAGACCCCTAGCACGTGGCCAAGAGGGGTCTAACAAACAAGGGAGAGAGGTCGAGAGAGACGTACGGAGAAAATGCAGACATGGGGAGGATAGAGTGTATGTTTGTCATAGAGAGATCCCATGGAGATCATGATGAGACTACATGGGTGGGAGATCGAGTGACAAGGTGTGTGCATGATAGAAGATACCCCAAGAGATATCAAGATAGACGAATGATGGAAGGAGACAATACGTGTGTTCCTGATGGCTAGTGAGAGATAGTCATACTTAGGAGGGAGTGCGTGCGCCTATGATGGAGTGAGGGATTATGGTACTTAGGGGTGCATGTCACATAGAGAGAGAACAAGGGCGGAGAGTGTTAGACGGGTCTATGTAGCGCGAGCGAGACATGTGTATGTGTGAACCAGGGAGATATAAAGTTTGAGAGAGATAAAGGAGCCCCGCTAAGGCTGAGTGGTGTGTCAGATAGCTGGGAGGGGGAAAGAGATATTCTATCCGCTTGATAATGTAGTGCATATAAATTTTTTAGAAGTCGAACTTTGGAAACTTTGACCAGGTTTACGCAAATATTATTTGTATCTACAATACCAAAGATACATCATATGAAACTACATCTCATGATGAATCTAATGATATATGTTTGCCATTCTAGATGTAAATGTTTTTCTCCACGTACATGGTAAAACTTTGTGATGTTTGACTTTTCAATAAATCTATATGCTATGAACCGAAGAGAGTGCCTAAGTCGAGAGACATCAAGTGCGTGTGAAGGAGAATGAGTGAGTGTGCAAAAAGAGTATGTGTGTGAGAGAGAAAGGGACAACAAACGATAAGTTAGAGAGAGAGAGTGTGTGTGTGTTTGTTTCTTATGCAAACATATCACACATGCATCTCTGAGATAGAAAAGCGAGGTGAGGAGATACACGAAGATAGCTAGTGTGTGATTGTTTGCAATGGAGAGAGACACCCCTATGGCACATGCGCAATAGAGGTCTAGCCAACAAGGAACAAAGGTCGAGAGGGACGCATGGAGAACATGGACGCATGGGGATGGAGAGAGGGTGTGTTTGTGACAGAGAGATCCCCTTGAGATCGTGAGGGGACTATATGGGTGGGAGATCGAGGGACGAGGTGTGTGTGCGATAGAAAGATGCCCCGAGAGAAATTGAGATAGACCATGCACATGTTTGTGATGGAGACTAAGAATTAGCTAGTCATAATATAGGGGGGACTGCGTGTGCCTACAATTGAGTGAGAGACCATCACACTTGGCTAGGCATGAGATTGTGTGTGTGTGCGTGTGAGATGGAGAGAGAACAAGGGAGAGAGATAGAGTTTTAGATGGGTCTATTGAGTGAGAGTGATATATGCATGTGTATGTGTGACCTAGGGAGATGGAGAGTTTGAGAGAGAGGGAAGAACTCTGAGACGGCAGAGTGGTGCATGAGAGAGTTACGGGCAACGAGCCAGGGAATTTGTGTGCGTACGATGAGTGCACCCAAGATATTTAGCTTGGACTAGATAATCATACATAGTGTGCGAGAGAGACCTATACATGGAGTATATATGCATGCAAACTAGAAATACCCCACCCCACACACAAAGAGAGAGAGAGAGAGAGAGGAAGCAACAAGGTTTGTGTGTTGGATGCATGCGATAGAATTGAAGACTGTCGGCGAGAGAGAGAGAGAACAAGAGTCTGGGAGAGGGGGAGGTCGCGTTTTATGCATCAAAGACTGATATAAACCATGTTTCGATATAAACTTCCATTCAAATATTTAAATTGAACATGTTGTCTGCAATCCACACATGAACGGAGATATGCATATCAAACAAGTTCATTAATTTGGCTTTCAACATGTTGATGGAGTACTATAATACAATACAACATGCTACTCGATTGAGGTGTTCAATTTTGGATTTTGTTCACTATTTTAACCTGGTGAACGAGCTATTTCATTGAATCGAGATATTTCATTTTGGGTTTGATTCATGTTTTGAGTGGTTCAACTATTTGTCATATAGTAAATCGTTAGCAATGAGCATGTAAAACACATTACTCCCGAGCATCGTCTCTCCATCTAAAAAAGAAGTGGCAAGCTAATATTTCAAAATTTGATTCGAATCGACTTGGTAAGGTAGACGTGGATGCTCGTTCTCCCAAAATTTGAACGAACCGTTAAACACCCTCTGCTCGGTGGAATTCGCCCGAGCAAATAAATTGGAGACGTGAAATTACCGGCCTATGTGGGACACACATCAATTGGCCCGTTGTACATCAAGGGTAGGTGTCGGGGGGAACGACACCTATGGGGTCACGAGAATCCCTTTTTGCTACGGTTGGCGGGCGCGGGGCTGTGGAAAGAGCGGGATTGAGAGATCAACATGGGGGGATTATCCAGGTTCGGGCCCCAACTGATGCGTAATACCCTACTCCTGTTGGTTTCTATTTATCTGGTGTTCTTGGACTAGCTACAAGGCATGCAGGGTCCAAAAAATCCGAAATCCTTCTTCAGTATGCCTCGGGCCTCCTTTTATAGTCAAAAGGGGCTGCACAGTGGCACACAGGAGGTGGAAAGGTATACAGTAATCGAGTCTATCTCCTGGCACCATAGGACAAACACATTTAATGCCCTACCGATGTGCCCTTCTTGCTTTATCGAGGACGGCAAGGAAACTCGTCACAGCTGTCACCGCCTCGCCTGACTTTGACGCGCGTCCGAATTGACGAGGAGTGTAGTGCCATGTTGGCTGGCTGCTAAGTTGGTGCGGTGGCTGAATCTTCATGAAGATCTACATGCCACCACGCAGGTGCTTGCCGAGTCGGCCTAGAGGTCGCACGTCGCCACGCGGGCACCTGCCTAGCTGGTGGGTTGGCAGCTGCATGGGAACAACGGTGGAGTCTTGGCAGACGTGCGCCTGGCAGCGGCCCCATGGATCTTTTCGGCAAGAGTCCTGCTGGGCCTCGACAAGGGTCTTGTCGTGACATCGTGGTCGTCCCTGATACGTCTCCGTCGTATCTATAATTTTTGATTGTTCCATGCCAATATTATACAACTTTCATATACTTTTGGCAACTTTTTATACTATTTTTGGGACCAACATATTGACCAAGTGCCCAGTGTCAGTTCCTGTTTGTTGCATGTTTTTTGTTTCACAGAAAATCCATATCAAACGGAGTCCAAACGGGATAAAAACTGATGGAGATTTTTTTTGAATATATGTGAATTTTGGGAAGTGAAATCAATGCGAGATGATGCTCGAGGGGCCCACGAGGCAGGGGCGCGCCCCTGACCCTTGTGGCCACCCTGTAAGGTGGTTGGTGCCCTTCTTTCGCCGCAAGAAAGCTAATATATGGATAAAAATCGTGTCCAAAATTCAGCCCAATCGGAGTTACGAATCTTCGGGAATATAAGAAACGGTGAAAGGGCGGAATCTGGAACGCAGAAACAGAGAGAGACAGAGAGACAGATCCAATCTCGGAGGGGCTCTCGCCCCTCCGCTGCCATGGAGGCCATGGACCAGAGGGGAAACCCTTCTCCCATCTAGGGAGAAGGTCAAGGAAGAAGAAGAAGAAGAAGAAGAAGAAGGGGGCTCTCTCCCCCTCTCTTCTGATGGTGCCAGAACGCCGTCGGGGCCATCATCATCACTACAATCTACACCAACAACTTCACCGCCATCATCACGAACTCTTCCCCCCTCCATGCAGCGGTGTAACCCCTCTTTTACCCGCTGTTATCTCTACTTAAACATGGTGCTCAACGCTATATATTATTTCCCTATGATGTATGGCTATCCTATGATGTTTGAGTGGATCCGTTTTGTCCTATGGGTTAATTGATGATCGTGATTGGTTTGAGTTGCATGTTTTATTATTGGTGCTGTCCTATGGTGCTCTCCGTGTCGCGCAAGCATGAGGGATCCCCGCTGTAGGGTTTGCAATATGTTCATGATTTGCTTATGGTGGGTGGTGTGAGTGATAGAAGCACAAACCCGAGTAAGTAGGTTGTTTGCGTATGGGAGTAAAGAGGACATGATGCCTTATAATGCTATGGTTGGGTTTTACCTTAATGATCTTTAGTAGTTGCGGATGCTTGATAGAGTTCCAATCATAAGTGCATATGATCCAAGAAGAGAAAGTATGTTAGCTTATGCCTCTCCCTCATATAAAATTGCAATAGTGATTACCAGTCTAGTCATCGATTGCCTAGGGACAAATAACTTTCTTGTGTGACAATAAGCTCTCTACTAAAACTAGTTTAGTTGTGTCTTCATCTAAATAGCCCCTACTTTTTATTTACACGCTCTTTATTATCTTACAAACCTATCCAACAACACCTACAAAGTACTTCTAGTTTCATACTTGTTCTAGGTAAAGCGAACGTTAAGCGTGCGTAGAGTTGTATCGGTGGTTGATAACCCACAAGTATAGGGGATCGCAACAGTTTTTGATAAGTAAGAGTGTCGAACCCAACGAGGAGCTAAAGGTAGAACAAATATTCCCTCAAGTTCTATCGACCACCGGTACAACTCTACGGACGCTTGATGTTCGCTTTACCTAGAACAAGTATGAAACTAGAAGTACTTTGTAGGTGTTGATGGATAGGTTTGCAAGATAATAAAGAGCATGTAAATAAAAAGCTAAGGGTTGTTGTAAGTAAAGAAGCAATAAAGTAAATATAGCGAGTGTGAAAAAGTGGTGGTAGGAGTTGCAAAATTTCCCAATTGACTACTTTACTAGACCGATAGCAAGTATTATGTGGGAGAGGCCACTGCTAGCATGCCATCCCTGACTTGGAATTCTATGCACTTATGATTGGAACTATTAGCAAGCATCCACAAGTACTAATGTTCATTAAGGTAAAACCCAACCATAGCATCAATTTCTATGCTAGGTTGAAGCTTTTGTCACTCTTTCCCTCCAATACATAGTCCTATCAACATACAACTAACCCTAGGGTGTGATCCACGCGCCCAATCATATGTGGGCACCAAAGGACAGCAACATAACCACAAGCAAATTAAATCAATCATAGCAATTCATCAACCACCGATACGACAACGAAAATCTACTCAGACATCATAGGATGGCAACACATCATTGGATAATAATATGAAGCATAAAGCACCATGTTCAAGTAGAGGGTACAGCGGGTTGCGGGAGAGTGGACCGCTGTAGATAGAGGGGGAAGGTGATGGAGATGTTGGTGAAGATGGCGGAGGTGTTGGTGTAGATTGCGGTGATGATGATGGCCCCCGGTGGCACTCCGGTGCCACCGGAAGCAAGGGGGAGAGAGCCCCCCTCCTTCTTCTTCCTTGACCTCCTCCCTAGATGGGAGAAGGGTTTCCCCTCTGGTCCATGGCCTCCATGGCACGGGAGGGGCGAGAGCCCCTCTGAGATTGGATCTGTCTCTCTGTCTCTCTCTGTTTCTGCGTTCTCTGATTCTTCCCTTTCACCGTTTCGGGTATATATGGAGATCCGTAACTCCGATTGGGTCGAAACCTTCGCCGTGATTTTTCCCGAAAATTAGCTTTCTTGCGGCCGAAGAAGGGCATCAACCGCCTTACGGGTGGCCCACGAGGGTCAGGGGCGCGCCCAGGGAGGGCAGGCGTGCCCCCCTGCCTCGTGGCCACCTCGGGCACCATCTCACGTGGATTTTTCTTCCGGAATTTTCCAAATATTCCAAAAATAATCTCCATCCGTTTTTATCCCGTTTGGATTCTGTTTGATATGGATATTCTGCAAAACCAAAAACATGCAACAGACAGGAACTGGCACTGGGCACTAGATCAATATGTTAGTCCCAAAAATAGTATAAAAAGTTGCCAAAAGTATATGAAAGTTGAATAATATTGGCATGGAACAATCAAAAATTATAGATACGACGGAGACGTATCAACATCCCCAAGCTTAATTCCTGCTCGTCCTTGAGTAGGTAAATGATAAAAAAGATAATTTTTGATGTGGAATGCTACCTAGCATAATCTTGATCATGTAATCTAATCATGTCATGAATATTAAGACACGAGTGATTCAAAGCAATGGTCTATCATTTGACATAAAAACAATAATACTTCAAGACCACTAATAAAGCAATCATGTCTTTTCAAAATAACAAGGCCAAAGAGAGTTATCCCTACAAAATCATATAGTCTGGCTATGCTCCATCTTCTTCACACAAAATACTCACATCATGCACAACCCCGATGACAAGCCGAGCAATTGGTTCACACTTTTTAACGCGCTTCAGCATTTTCAACCCTCACGCAATACATGAGTGTGAGCCATGGATATAGCACTATAGGTGGAATAGAATGGTGGTTGTGGAGAAGACAGAAAGGAGAAGATAGTCTCACATCAACTAGGCGTATCAACGGGCTATGGAGATGCCCATCAATAGATATCAATGTGAGTGAGTAGGGATTGCCATGCAGTGGATGCACTAGAGCTATAAGTATATGAAATCTCAAACTGAAACTAAGTGGGTGTGCATCCAACTTGCTTGCTCATGAAGACCTAGGGCATTTGAGGAAGCCCATCGTTGGAATATACAAGCCAAGTTCTATAATGAAAATTCCCACTAGTATATGAAAGTGATAACTCAAGAGACTCTCTATATGAAGAACATGGTGCTACTCTGAAGCACAAGTGTGGAAAAACGATAGTAACTTTGCCCCTTCTCTCTTTTTCTCTCATTTTTTGGTGGGCTTCTTTGGCCTCTTTTTTTATTTGGGCTTCTTTGGCCTCTTTTATTTTGATAACCTCACATGGGACAATGTTCTAATAATGATGATAATCACACTTCTATTTACTTACAACTCAATATTACAACTCAATACTAGAACAAAAAATATGACTCTATATGAATGCCCGCGGCGGTGTACCGGGATGTGCAATGATCTAGCGTAGCAATGACATCAAAATGGACAAGCCATGAAAACATCATGCTAGCTATCTTACGATCATGCAAAGCAATATGGCAATGAATGCTCAAGTCATGTATATGACGATGATGGAAGTTGCATGGAAATATATCTCGGAATGGCTATGGAAATGCCATGATAGGTAGGTATGGTGGCTGTTTTGAGGAAGGTATATGGTGGGTTTATGGTACCGGCGAAAGTTGCGCGGTACTAGAGAGGCTAGCAATGATGGAAGGGTGAGAGCGCGTATAATCCATGGACTCAACATTAGTCATAAAGAACTCACATACTTATTGCAAAAGTGTGTTAGCCCTCAAAGCAAAGTACTACTATGCATGCCCCTAGGGGGATAGATTGGTAGGAAAAGACCATCGCTCGTCCCCGACCACCACTCATAAGGAAGATAATCAATAAATACCTCATGCTCCAACTTCGTTACATAACGGTTCACCATACGTGCATGCTACGGGAATCACAAACCTCAACACAAGTATTTCTACAATCCACAACTACCCACTAGTATGACTCTAATATCACCATCTTTATATCGCAAAACTATTGCAAGGAATCAAACACATCATATTCAGTGATCTACAAGTTTTATGTAGGATTTTATGACTAACCATGTGAATGACCAATTCCTGCCATCTCTCTAAATAGATATAAGTGAAGCAAGAGAGTTTAGTTCTTTCTACAAAATACATGCCCACCCTCTAACAAATCTAAGTGAAGCAAAAGAGCATTCTACAAATGGCGGTTTTCTATGTAAAGAGAAACAGGCAGTCCAAACTTCAAATGATATAAGTGAAGCACATGAAGCATTCTATAAAGCCATACTCAAAAGATATAAGTGAAGTGCATAGAGCATTCTATAAATCAACCAAGGACTATCTCATACCAGCATGGTGCATAAAATAAAAATGAAAACTAAATGCAAAAGACGCTCCAAGATTGCACATATCGCATGAACGAAACGAATCTTAAAACATACCGATACTTGTTGAAGAAAGAGGGGATGCCTTCCGGGGCATCCTCAAGCTTAGACGCTTGAGTCTCCTTGAATATTTACTTGGGGTGCCTCGGGCATCCCCAAGCTTGAGCTCTTGCCTCTCTTCCTTCGTCTCACATCGAGACCTTCTCGATCATCGAACACTTCATCCACACAAAACTTCAACAGAAAACTCAGTAAGATCCGTTAGTATAATAAGGCAAATCACTGCTCTAAGTATTGTTGCAAACCAATTCATATTTTGTTTTTGCATTATATATACTGTAATATAACTTTTTCATGGCTTAATCCACTGATATAACTTGATAGTTTCATCAAAACAAGCAAACTATGCATCAAAAAACAGAATTTGTCTAAAACAGAACAGTCTGTAATAATATGAACATTAACCATAATTATGACACTTGAAAAATTCTACCAAAAATAGAAAAATAAAAAAAATTTATAGGAAGACAGTGCAAAAAGAATCAGAACCATTTGACGTTTCAGCTAAAAATGTAAAATCGCGCACTACAGCCAAAGTTTCTGTCATGCGCCGTACAAACCATCAAGCAAATGTAAACATCCTAAAGGCAAACCTTGGCACATTATTTTTATATTTAAACTTTATAAAAGCACACAACAGAAATAAATGACTCTCTAAAACTCCCGGGTTGTCTCCCTGACAGCGCTTTCTTTAGAGCCATTAAGCTAGGCATATAGTGCTCAAGTAGTGAATCCACCCGGATCCCAAGGTATATCAAAGCCAATTTGAATTAACAATGATTTGTAATTTAGTAGTGAGCATAAAGTAACATATATCATACAACAATGAAGTCTAACTCTCTTCCTATGCATCGGCATGTCATAAAAGAACAATTCATGCACACATAGTAAAGGCCAATGCATAATATAAACAGTTTCTTGCAATTTTACTGTATTGGAAAATAGAGAGGCGGAGATATAGTTCCTCTCTCATAATAATTGCAAGTAGGAGCATAAAGCACATGCATATTATATTCATCAAAATCATCATGTGCAACCGTAAAAGCCAACCCATCAATATAATCCTTAATAAGTGCAAACTTCTCCGATATAGTGTAGCCGGGAGAATTCAAAAAGATAATAGGACTATCATGCGTGGGTGCAATAGCAACAATTTCATGTTTAACATAAGGAACTATAGCAAGTTCATCTCCATAAGAATACTTCATATTCGCATCTTGACCACAAGCATAGCAAGCATCATCAAAAAGGGATATTTCAAAAGAATCAACGGGATCATAGCAATCATCATAGCAATCATCCTTCGGTAAGCACAAAGGGAAATTAAACAATATATGAGCTGAAGAGTTACTCTCATTAGAAGGTGGGCACGGGTAGCTAATCCCCTCTTCCTCCTTTTGTTCTTCGCTCTCCTCATCATCTTTTTCTTCTTCCGTAGACTCCTGCAAAATATTAGTCTCTTCTTGGACAACGGAGACTTTCTCAATAAGCGCATTAATATAGGAATTATATTCATAATTATCATAGAAATATTTTAAGATAGCTAAATTTTCAGGCCTATAAACATCATCATCATAAACTTCATGCTTTTCAAACAGAGATTCAATTTCATAAGCACCCTTAAAAGCAACTAATTCTTCTATTTGTTCCACATCATAGTAATCATATATACCATTAGCTTAAGAAGCTAAGGTTTCATTATCATTAAATTCACATGAAAAGGGAAGGTGTGGAGCCTTCACCTTAGAGCAACAAGTATAATCATATCTCAAGCATAGTTGCCTAGCATACCAATTCAATATATGAATTTGATCCCATAATAGTTTCCCTTTTTGTGTCAAGCGGTAATCCCTAAAGTATTCACGTTGATCCAACGTTACTCCCATTACATAATTGAATGGGGTTTTCTCAGGATTATTAAAGTAGTACATAATATTTTTCATATAACCAGCATCAAGGGTTTTAGGAGGTTCCCCATCTCCATGAGCAGAAAGTACACCTAATTTTGTTGTATTTCGTGTTCCATATCCATAACTAAAGATAAAGAACAACTAAGAATAGCAAATAAAAATTACTTAGTGATAAAGCAAACAAGCACACACGAGAATATTCACCCCATGCTATTGCTCCCCGGCAACGGCGCCAGACAAAGGTCTTGATAACCCACAAGTATAGGGGATCGCAACAGTTTTCGATAAGTAAGAGTGTCGAACCCAACGAGGAGCTAAAGGTAGAACAAATATTCCCTCAAGTTCTATCGACCACCGATACAACTCTATGCACGCTTGACATTCGCTTTACCTAGAACAAGTATGAAACTAGAAGTACTTTGTAGGTGTTGTTGGATAGGTTTGCAAGATAATAAAGAGCACGTAAATAAAAAGCTAAGGGCTGTAGTAAGTAAAGAAGCAATAAAGTAAATATAGCGAGTGTGGAAAAGTGGTGGTAGGAGTTGCAAAATTGCCCCTAAGCAATTGACTACTTTACTAGACCGATAGCAAGTATTATGTGGGAGAGGCCACTGCTAGCATGTCATCCCTGACTTGGAATTCTATGCACTTATGATTGGAACTATTAGCAAGCATCCGCAACTACTAATGTTCATTAAGGTAAAAACCAACCATAGCATTAAGGTATATTGGTCCCCCTTCAATCCCGTATGCATCAATTTCTATGCTAGGTTGAAGCTTCTGTCACTCTTGCCCTCCAATACATAGTCCTATCTGAAGGAAATATGCCCTAGAGGCAATAATAAAGTCATTATTTATTTCCTTATATCATGATAAATGTTTATTATTCATGCTAGAATTGTATTAATCGGAAACATAATACATGTGTGAATACATAGACAAACAAAGTGTCACTAGTATGCCTCTACTTGACTAGCTCGTTAATCAAAGATGGTTATGTTTCTTAACCATAGACATGAGTTGTCATTTGATTAATGGGATCACATCATTAGGAGAATGATGTGATTGACTTGACCCATTCCGTTAGCTTAGCACTTGATCGTTTAGTTTGTTGCTATTGCTTTCTTCATGACTTATACATGTTCCTGTGACTATGAGATTATCCAACTCCCGTTTACCGAAGGAACACTTTGTGTGCTACCAAACGTCACAACGTAACTGGGTGATTATAAAGGTGCTCTACAGGTGTCTCCAAAGGTAATTGTTGGGTTGGCATATTTCGAGATTAGGATTTGTCACTCCGATTGTCGGAGAGGTATCTCTGGGCCCTCTCTGTAATGCACATCACCTAAGCCTTGCAAGCATTGCAACTAATGAGTTAGTTGCGCGATGATGTATTACACAAACGAGTAAAGAGACTTGCCGGTAATGAGATTGAACTAGGTATTGAGATACCGACGATCGAATCTCGGGTAAGTAACATACCGATGACAAAGGGAATAACGTATGTTGTTATGCGGTTTGACCGATAAAGATCTTCGTAGAATATGTGGGAGCCAATATGAGCATCCAGGTTCTGCTATTGGTTATTGACCGGAGACGTGTCTCGGTCATGTCTACATAGTTCTCGAACCCGTAGGGTCCGCACGCTTAACGTTATGATGACAATTATATTGTGAGTTTATATGTTTTGATGTACCGAAGGTTGTTTGGAGTCCTGAATGTGATCAAGGACATGACGAGGAGTCTTGAAATGGTCGAGACATGAAGATTGATATATTGGAAGCCTATGTTTGGATATCGGAAGTGTTCCGGGTGAAATCGGGATTTTACCGGAGTACCGGGAGGTTACCGGAACCCCCCGGGAGCTTAATGTGCCTATATGCGCCTTAGTGGAAATAGAGGGAAGCAAGGGGACTGTGGGGCGCGCCCCCCAAGGCCGAAACCGAATTGGTTTAGGGCAAGGGGGGCCCGACCCCCTCTTTCCTTCTTCCCCTCTCTCTTTCCTTCTCACGAATCCTATTCCAACTAGGAAAGGGGGGAGTCCCACTCCCGGTGGGAGTAGGACTCCTCCTGGCGCGCCCTCTCCCTGGCCGGCCGCACCCCCCTTGCTCCTTTATATACGGGGGCAGGGGCACCCCAAAGACACAACAATTGATCAAGTTGATCTTTTAGCCGTGTGCGGTGCCCCCCTCCACCATAGTCCACCTCGATAATACTGTAGCGGTGCTTAGGTGAAGCCCTGCGTTGGTAGAACATCAACATCGTCACCACGCCGTTGTGCTAACAAAACTCTCCCTCAACACTCAGCTGGATCGGAGTTCGAGGGACGTCATCGAGCTGAACATGTGCGGAACTCGGAGGTGCCATACATTCGGTACTTGATCGGTCGGACCGTGAAGATGTACGACTACATCAACCGCGTTGTGCTAACGCTTCCGCTTTCGGTCTACGAGGGTACGTAGACAACACTCTCCCCTCTCATTGTTATGCATCACCATGATCTTGCATGTGCGTACGATTTTTTTTGAAATTACTACGTTCCACAACAGTGGTATCAGAGCCAAGTTTTATGCATTGATGTTATATGCACGAGTAGAACACAAGTGAGTTGTGGGCGATATAAGTCATACTTCTTACCAGCATGTCATACTTTGGTTCGGCGGTATTGTTGGATGAAACGGCCCGGACCGACATTACGCGTACGCTTACGCGAGACTGGTTCTACCGACGTGCTTTGCACACAGGTGGCTGGCGGGTGTCAGTTTCTCCAACTTTAGTTGAATCGAGTGTGGCTACGCCTGGTCCTTTCGAAGGTTAAAACAACACCAACTTGACAAACTATCATTGTGGTTTTGATGCGTAGGTAAGAACGGTTCTTGCTAAGCCTGTAGCAGCCACGTAAAACTTGCAACAACAAAGTAGAGGACGTCTAACTTGTTTTTGCAGGGCATTTGTGATGTGATATGGTCAAGACATGATGCTAAATTTTATTGTATGAGATGATCATGTTTTGTAACCAAGTTATCGGCAACTTGCAGGAGCCATATGGTTGTCGCTTTATTGTATGCAATGCAATCGCCCTGTCATGCTTTACTTTATCACTAAGCGGTAGCAATAGTCGTCGAAGCATAAGATTGGCGGGACGACAACGATGCTATGATGGAGATCAAGGTGTCGCGCCGGTGATGATGGTGATCATGAAGGTGCTTCGGAGATGGAGATCACAAGCACAAGATGATGATGGCCATATCATATCACTTATATTGATTGCATGTGATGTTTATCTTTTATGCATCTTATCTTGCCTTGATTGACGGTAGCATTATAAGATGATTCCTCACTAAATTATCAAAGTATAAAGTGTTCTATCTGAGTATGCACCGTTGCGAAAGTTCTTCGTGCTGAGACACCACGTGATGATCGGGTGTGATAGGCTCTACGTTCAAATACAACGGGTGCAAAACAGTTGCACATGCGGAATACTCAGGTTAAACTTGACGAGCCTAGCATATAACAGATATGGCCTGGAACACGGAGACCGAAAGGTCGAGCGTGAATCATATAGTAGATATGATCAACATAGTGATGTTCACCATTGAAACTGCTCCATCTCACGTGATGATCGGACTTGGTTTAGTTGATATGGATCACGTGATCACTTAGACGATTAAAGGGATGTCTATCTAAGTGGGAGTTCTTAAGTAATATGATTAAATGAACTTAAATTTATCATGAACTTAGTCCTGGTAGTATTATCATATCTATGTTGTAGATCAATAGCTCGCGTTTAGCTCGCCTGTTTTATTTTTGATATGTTCCTGGAGAAAACTAAGTTGAAAGATGTTAGTAGCAATTACACGGACTGGGTCCGGAACTTGAGGATTATCCTCATTAATGCACAGAAGAATTATGTCCTAGATGCACTGCTAGGTGACAAACCTATTGCAGGAGGAGATGCAGATGTTATGAACGTTTGGCTAGCTCAATATGATGACTACTTGATAGTTTAGTGCACCATGCTTAAACGGCTTAGAATCGGGACTTCAAAGACGTTTTGAACGTCATGGACCATATGAGATGTTCTAGGAGTTGAAGTTAATATTTCAAGCAAATACCCGAGTTGAGAGATATGAAGTCTCCAACAAGTTCTATAGCTAAAAGATGGAGGAGAATAGCTCAAGCGGTGAGCATGTTCTCAGATTGTCTGGGTACTACAATCGCTTGAATCAAGTGGGAGTTAATCTTCCAGATAAAATAGTGATTGACAGAATTCTCTAGTCACCATCACCAAGTTAGTAGAATTTCGTGATGAACTATAATATGCAAGGGATAACGGAAACAATTCCCAAGCTCTTCGTGATGCTGAAATCGACGAAGGTAGAAATCAAGAAAAGCATCAAGTGTTGATGGTAAACAAAACCACTAGTTTCAAGTAAAGGGACAAAGGGAAGAAAGGGGAACTTCAAGAAGAATGGCAAGCAAGTTGCTGCTCAAGTGAAAAAACCCAAGTCTGGACCTAATCCTGAAACTGAGTGCTTCTACTGCAAAGGGACTGGTCACTGGAAGCGGAACTACCCCAAGTAATTGGCGGATAAGAAGGATGGCAAAGTGAACATAGGTATATTTGATATACATGTTATTGATGTGTACTTTACAAGTGTTTATAGCAACCCCTCAGTATTTGATGCTAGTTCAGTTGCTAAGAATAGTAACTCGAAACGGGAGTTGCAGAATGAACAGAGACTAGTTAAGGGTGAAGTGACGATGTGTATTGGAAATGGTTCCAAGATTGATATGATCATCATCGCACACTCCCTATACTTTCGGGATTAGTGTCAAACCTAAAATAAATGTTATTTAGTGTTTGCGTTGAGCATAAATATGATTGGATCATGTTTATTGCAATACGGTTATTCATGTAAGTTAGAGAATAATTGTTGTTCTGTTTACATGAATAAAACCTTGTATGGTCATACGCCCAATGAAAATGGTTTGTTGGATCTCGATCGTGGTGATACACATTTTCATAATATTGAAGCCAAAAGATGCAAAGTTAATAATGATAGTGCAACTTATTTGTGGCACTGCTGTTTAGGTCATATTGGTGTAAAGCGCATGAAGAAAATCCATGCTGATGGGCTTTTGGAATCACTTGATTATGAATCAGTTGATGCTTGCGAACCATGCCTTATGGGCAAGACGACTAAGACTCCGTTCTCCGGAACAGTGGAGCGAGCAACAGATTTGTTGGAAATCATACATACTGATGTATGTGGTTTGATGAATATTGAGGCTCGCGGTAGGTATGTCACATCCCTAGCTTCTGGTGCTGCCTAGTGTTTGCATCATGTTTAAATTTTTGAACTTGAACTGGGGAAATTTGGAAGCCTCAAAACCCTAAATAAAAGAAGGGCAAAAACCCTAAAATCTCATTCATGGTTCCAAAATGCTCTTCTTAAATGTTTGATAATTTTTGGCAAGGGTTCTGGTCCCAACCAAAATATTGAACATTTTTAAGGATTTATTTTTGGGACTTTGAATTTAAATCATTAGCTATTTGAATTTGAATTATATTCATATAATTAGAATATAATTTCAAATACCCCCTGAAATATTTTATGAGCTTTTGGAAAAGTCCATCTAGCAAAATAAAAATATTCAGAGGAGTTTTTGGCATTGTTTGGATTATTTTAAATTCAAAACAGTGGCAAAAGATTAAATAAAAGAAAACAGAACAGAAATATAAAAAAAGAGCAGAAGCCTACCTGGGCCACCTACCTGCAGCCCACCTAGCGCCCCACCTAGCGCCAGCAACCGGCCCAGCTCCTGTGCTGGCAGCCCACCGGTGCGGCCCAGCCCACCAGGCGCCTCCCTCTGTCGCCTTCCTCCTCGTGCCAGTAGGCAGAGGAGGGACACCGCGACGCCGCCACGCGCGCCACCTCCACCCTGCTCTGGCCACCTCCTGCTTCGCGCTGGAGGCTCGTCCTCCTCCCTGACCCCGTGCCTGGATGACGCCACGCTGCCCCGACTCCCTCTCGCACTCTCCCTCGCCTCATCCCCTCCTCTGTCTCTCTCTCACACGCACGGCCGTCGCCACCGACGCCGTTCGCCGCGGCCACAGCCACCGCCTCGCCTCTCCGACACACCCACGGGCTTCGCCTCGTCCCTCTCTTCCTCCTCACCGAGCCGTCCGACGTCGGAAGCCCCTGGACGTCGCAAGCACCGCCGTTCCCCTCGTCGGCCACCGGAGATCGCCGCCGTCAATTCTCCGTCGCAGAAGCTTCCCCGAGCCCATTGAGCTGCTCTGCGAGTCCGCCGTGAGCCCCTCTTCCTTTCCCCTCACCTCTCTCTCTCGCGCATGCCCTGTAGCCGCCGCCCCACGAGCACCCGAGGCCGCCGTCCGCCATGGCCGGTGAGCTTCGTGCTCCCGAGCTCCTCCACCTGCGCTCGTTGCCTCCGAGTGCTCCTGATGACCCCAGTGACCCGTAGAGCCCCTCCAGCGCCTCAGCTCCCTCGTTTGCGAGCAGCAGCGCTGAACCCGACCGCACCCGAACTCCGGCCGCCGCTCACGAGCTCGCCGTCGTCGGTACCGGCCACCACAGGCACGGCCACCACCACCGTTCGATGCGCACCAGCAAGGGCTCTCCAACGAGCCCAAGCACGGCCTCGCCCGTGCCCTGTAGCGCGTTTCCGGTTCGCGCCGCTGTCTCGGGCCTCGCCGGCGTCATGTCGCCGGTGGGTTTGACACACTTTGACCACGGCGGGACCCCCCCCCCTTGTGTCCATGACATGTGGGGCCGGCCTTTGACTGAATTAGTGTAGGATTTTAATTAGTGCTAATTGCTCTATTAGTTAATTAGGATTAGTACTAATTGAATTAGTTAAACTAATTACCCCTGCTGACACTGACAGTGGGCCCCGTGGCTATTAATTTGATTAGTTAGAATTAATTAACTCTGTTAGTCACCTGAGTCACTGACCAGTGGGCCCCACTGGTCAGGTTTGACCGGACCAGCCCCTGTTGACCTGCTGACGTCATGCCAACGCCATGCTGACGCAATATTCCTTTTCTGGAATTTAGTTTATTTTATAAATAATCAGGAAATTCCAGAAAATTGTATAAACTTCTAAAAATCATAGAAATTCAACCGTAACTCCAAATTAAATAATTTATATATGAAAAATTATCAGAAAAATTCAAGGAATCCATCTGTACCATTTTCATGCATGTTAGAACAACTTATAGCTGCTGTTTAGCACAAATCAATTAAATGGCATTTGAATAATCACATATGGAGTTTGAATTTGAATCTTGTATTCAAACCAACTTCATTTAATCTGTTGCTAGTTGCATTAGCTCAAAACACATTCATATTGCCATGTCATGAGCATGCATCATATTGTGCATTGCATTGATTGTATTTCTTCCTTGTTGCCGGTATCTGTTCCCTCCCGATAGACGATGTTCCGACGTTGTGATCGTTGACACTGATGAAGACTCAATGTTATCTTCAGAAGTGCCAGGCAAGCAAAACCCCCTTGTTCATTCCGATACAATCCTACTCTCTCGCTCCTGCTCTCTTTTACTGCATTAGGACAACAACGACATATTTGTTACTTGCTGCGGTAGCTGAACCCCTTTATCCTTTGCATGACCTGTCATTGCCACAGTAAATAGATGAAACCCACTAGCATGAGTAGGAGTTGTTTGAGCCCTGTTGTGCCTACTCATTCTTGCTTGTTTGTCATGCCTGCTACTGCTTAGAGTTGTGTCAGGTCTGATTCATCGGGGATGAATCAGAGGCGTGTGAACATGTCCTACTGTGTGTGAGCTAAGTGTGTGAACACGATTTGGTAAAGGTAGCGGTGAGAGGCCATGTAGGAGTACATGGTGGGTTGTCTCATTGAAGCCGTCCTTAGGAACTGAGTTCTGTGTTTGTGATCCATGATTCAACTACTACCATACATTGGGCCCTGAAATATGACCCCGCTCGACTTCTTATTCACCCTTGTCCTTTGTCCAGGAGTTGCAAGTAGTTTCTGGTGTTTGTAGTATGCTGGAGGCCGTGGACAGCGCTGACCGTAGGGGTGGGCTGTGATGCGGTAGGCACGTGGCCGGGTATACCGGGCGCCCGTTTGGTGTCACGGAACCCTGTTCACATCGTTTGGGGCTGTGAGCGAAACTCCGGCCGGATCTCCTCATGGATGGAACCCGAATAGGCGATAAACCTGGACTAGAGACTTGAGTGTTTAGGTAGGTCGTGGTCTACACCCACGTTGGCTTTCGCTTGAAGTCTGCCGAGCACATGTCGTGTGCAGACGCTAAGTGGTGGAAACATGTATGAAGAAGTACACCCCTGCAGGGTTAACATCATCTATTCGAATAGCCGTGTCCGCGGAAAAGGACTTCTGGGTTGCTTATATCAGTTCATAGACAAGTGAAAGTGGATACTTTAAAATGCGCAAGATAAGCGTGAGTGCTATGGATGGCGTTCCCGTAGGGAGACGGGAGCGGATCCATAGTGGTGTATTGATATGGTGAATATGTGGACTCGTGTGCGCCACCTCAAAAGAGTTACTTGCAGTCGTAGTTTAGGTTAGCCACCGAGTCAAAGCTGGCTTGCTGCAGTTAAACTCCACCATCCCCTTTGTTGATAATGATGCATATGTAGTTAGTTCTGATGTAAGTCTTGCTGGGTACATTTGTACTCACGTTTGCCTATTTTATGTTTTTGCAGAGAGACTTCGGTCTCACTAGTAGTTCCACGTGGACTTCGACGTTTAGCTTGTTACCTCAGCTACGATCTTGTGCCTCGGCAGGATTTGGTAGATAGTCAGGCTTCTCAGCCTTTTTCATTTATAGATGTCTGTACTCAGACATGATAGCTTCCGCTTGTGTTTTGATTTGTATGCTCTGAATGTTGGGTCATGAGACCTATGTTTGTAATATCTCGCTCCTCGGAGCCTAATGAATAAATACTTGAGTTGTAGAGTCATGTTGTGATGCCATGTTGTATTTGCACATATCGAGCATATTGCGTGTATGTTACTGAAATGCTTGGTATGTGTGGGATCTGACTATCTAGTTGTTTATCTTTAGTAGCCTCCCTTACCGGGAAATGTCTCCTAGTGTTTCCATTGAGACATGGTAGCTTGCTACTGCTCCGGAACACTTAGGCTGGCCGGCATGTGTCCTTCTTCATTCCAGTGTCTGTCCCTTCGGGGAAATGTCACGCATTGAGTACCGGAGTCCTGTTAGCCCGCTACAGCCCGGTTTACCGGAGTCCTGCTAGCCCAGTGCTACAGCCCGGACCCACTTGCTGATGACCGACACGTTCGATGCTGGGTCATGGATGCCTGTCCCTGTAAGTCTGTGCCACTTTGGGTTTACGACTAGTCATGTCATCCCGGGCTCCTTATCATATGGATGCTAGCGACATCATCATATACGTGAGCCAAAAGGCGCAAACGGTCCCGGGCAAAGGTAAGGCGACACCCGTGGGAATACCGTGCGTGAGGCCGCAAAGTGATATGAGGTGTTACAGGCTAGATCAATGTGACATTGAGTCGGGGTCCTGACAGCGTTGGTATCAGAGCTTGACTGCCTGTAGGATTACCAAGCCAAACTGGTCGAAGTTGAGTCTAGAAATTCTTTAGTTATATAAGGGAATTGATTGTGGGTTGGAACGTAAGGCTCTTTTTACTCCTTATACCTCATGCCCTTCTGATCTGAGTCATCTTATCTTTCCTACGGGGATTAAGAACTAGGCTATCTCTTCTTTCTATCAGGATCACGTGTTACTAATCCGTAGACTTATAAGATTGTTGGTTTTAAGCTTGAGTTCAGTTCCTACGACTTCTGTATGTTAACTGTTGATCTCGAAACCTTGATATTGTGCTTCTGAGTGGTTATGCCACCATTTTTGTGAATGTCTCAAATCTTTTCTGAGCATTTACAGCCGTTATGCTGTCCGAGTCATCCCAGGTTTCTAAATAGTCGGATGCATTTGCAAATCCCTTCCTCCTGTTTCCGATGTGCCTTTGGTCAGATTAATCACACAACTCAGTGAGTTGAGGTACTTTATTGCCTTGACATATGTGTTGGAGCTGGTATTATGACCCTAGGTGTCTTAGGGGATCATCTAGTAATTTAGCCATGATTTGTGTCCCAGTGTGATGATTCTGGCCATCATTCTCGAAAGCATCCCGTGATGCCACTTAGTTAGTAGGCATTTCACTTCTGGGTTTTCGAACCGAGATTCACCCTACTTACTTCATGTTGATAGTAATTGCTAGCTCCCTTAGGTTATTAGTAACTTTTGCATTAGTCCTCGAGGTCCATGGTATTTTCCTTCTTCCAAATACTATGAACCATTCTGGCAGATGTTTATTGGATCAATAGATCACAATTAGAGTACTCTTGAGGAGTTCTCCATTCATAAATTGTGACTCTGCCAGTCCTACCTCTCTGCATGGCTTATCCGGAAGAAATATGCTGAATTTGTTCGGCATACTAAACCATGCATCCACAACTCAGAAAATCGTATGTTCCTTTGAGTTGTCCCTCTTTAGTTGTCTTCTGACCCTCGTTTATCAATTGATAGTCAAGAGTATGTATGCATTCGTTCATCGATGCCTATTATTCTTGTGGTCCGTCAAGCCATTCTGTCCTGAATGACTTGGAGAAACAAACTCCAGTACCTCATCCATATCTAGGATTGGGTCTTAGCAGTTGTACTCCGCAGATCAAATTGCTAATCCAGCTTTTGGTTCTGTTCTACCTTGGAGTATTACCCCCTTTATGTCAGAATTGTCATGAGAATTGCACCAACTCTCATGAATTTTGACGTAGTGATACTTCTCACCATCATTAGTCATTCCTCGGTCTTCGTGTTGATGCAACCGGAATACCGACAAATGAATTGTGATGTGTGAAATCAATACTCCTAGCAACCTCGTTGCTTGGTAGTTAAAGGACAATAATTTCATTCTTAGCGTGTTGGTTTTTGAATCATCCTTCTAAGACTGATCGTGCTACCTAGTCCTTATTCCGGTGCACCTTTCGGTCAATGAGTTGGGGCTATGCCAATCCCTTGCTCCTTTGATCATATCGTCTTGCCCTGAAAAGCAAGATTGTTCTCGAGCTTAGTAACATATCGGTGGTTCGTGATTTTCCAAATATCTTCTCGAAAGTATCACCAGGTTGTCACCTGACTGTTATGTTGAGCTCGTGATCAAGTTGGTTTATCCTGTAAACCACCCTTTCTCCAAGAATCTGTGTTGGATACCCCTGAGCTAGTTTGTTAAGCCAAGCAACAACTTGGAGAGTTGGAAGATAAAAGCTTACCTGACTTAGTTCGTTTCAAAGGGATACCCTTTGTATGTGTGTGTTGAAGAAAGTTGATATTTCATCGACTGACCCTCGTGATCAATTAATGGACCTATCATCTTGTCCAACCTTTGATTTGGGTGTGGGCTATCCTCAAATCAAGTCAGAACCAACGATGTTCGTAATGTTGTCTTACTCGTGGGTTTTCCTCGAGCATACACCATTATATTCTTTGGTCTGACCAATGCTATCACCGTGTTCACTTAACTATGGAATTCCTTTTAAAAGGAAACCCGGATGAATTGTTGTTGAGCCCATTGACCACATCCTTATCTCCTCCATGATTTGTTGAACATTAAGCTAGTGTTGGAAACTTTTGAAAGCATTTCTTCATGCTAGTTCATGAAGCATATGTTCGGATGTAAGAAGTGACTTCCTCCAGTTCATGTGCACTTGATGCAAGTTGCCGCCATGGATTCGAGAAAGTCAATGTTGTTTCCTTTGGAATCATCCCAAATCAGTCATGCATACGTGCAAAGTATTCTGTGGTTCGGAGACTTGCAACCTCCATTCTATATGTGTCCCTAGCACACCAAGCCACTGATTGATTTGTTCAAGGAAACGGAGTTGCTGTGCAAATACTAGTTCGTGCACCAGATTCCTATATCCTCAATGATGGTTCCCTACCAGAACTTGGTAGTGTTTTATTGTAAGACTACTACGTGGCCATGCTTGTCTCGGACAACGTGTTCATATGTTTGTAGCAGAACCAGCTCATGTTTTGGAGCTTGCTATCGTAATTCATTTCCCGAGAATCTCGCAACGTCATCTCGTCGATTTGTGTTGCAAACTTTCATTTTTCTTTCTAGACTTGATGAGTCTGGAATATCCTGACACCAACCAGATCTGAATCTCAGGCAGATGTGATGGTTGGAACATTTCCCAAGAACTATAATATTGGTCTCTCGATAACCGGCAAGGTGGATGTCGTGGCCAACACACCCATCTGGTAGACCTATTATTATAGTATCTTGTTTGAGGAAGTTGGCCACCTCCCCATAAGGACTTCGTAGGATTTACCCCCTAGCTATGCCTTATGATTTTAGTGTTTCCGAAGTACGACCTTTACCTGATGTTCTAGATACCAGACCATTTCAAGGAATGGGATACGCTAGTACATCAAGGAGAACATTAGGAGCGGAGTGCTAAATGTCTCTCGGTCGATCATCCAGATTTCGTCCCCTTGGCCTCGCCAAGGTGAAATCTGGGAAGGTGTTATCTTCTTTTGCATTTGCATCGTCCATCGCTATTCATCATGGTAGTATGTTGTGTTGTCAGCACCCTTGTCATGGATGTTGGTAAAACCCTGATGATTATGGAAATGCTCAAGTTCTTGAGAGCACGCACAAGCGCTACGTGTTATCATCGGCACTAACTGGGATTCCTCTCAGTTTCCTCGGCAATGCTATGACCTTTTCAAACAGTGAATTCACTCTCTATTGTTGGGTTCTTCCCCAGTTACCAGAATCATTCCCAGCATTTGCATTTTGTTCCCAGCTTGCACCGCCACTGTGCCATTCTACCATGGGTCTCTTCCATTTCTGGTGGTAAGCAAATTCATCCATTACGTTGTCTTCAACAAGGTAATCCACATCATCCAAGTCCGAGTATGCCATTCTACCGACCCCCTCCAAACGATCGCTCGAGAATTGCCTTAGGCTGGTTTAAAGAGTTTCAATGATCTCTGAATCAAAGGTAATTCTTTTTGCCACTTAAGGGGATATATCTACGAGTCACCATTCTTAAGGTGCCTCATTGTGGTGTCATGGCAACTCAACTCCTCGCTACGTTGACAACCGTTTACCACCTTTTTAAGTGTGAAATTGTTGTCTACCTAGTGAACCCTCATCATCTGTTCCACTCCATCCCTCTAGAGGTGTGCTTCGTCTCTCAGCTCGATAGATGTTGCTACGTCTCATTCCGAGAGTTAATCCTGAGTTGTTCGACCTTCGAGAAGATTGATCCTTGTAGAGTTCCCTTCTTCTCTCGTTGTCATGTTGGTTGGAGTTCCCAGAGCAAGACATCAAGACAATGATGGTGATCGAATCAATGTTCTTATGAAGGGCAACCTGGATCGTGAAGATTGTGCTAGGCGTTCCCCCTTCACCTTACCCTACGCTTGAATCTCGGGACGAGATTCTTGTTTAGTGGGGGTGAGTTGTCACATCCCTAGCTTCTGGTGCTGCCTAGTGTTTGCATCATGTTTAAATTTTTGAACTTGAACTGGGGAAATTTGGAAGCCTCAAAACCCTAAATAAAAGAAGGGCAAAAACCCTAAAATCTCATTCATGGTTCCAAAATGCTCTTCTTAAATGTTTGATAATTTTTGGCAAGGGTTCTGGTCCCAACCAAAATATTGAACATTTTTAAGGATTTATTTTTGGGACTTTGAATTTAAATCATTAGCTATTTGAATTTGAATTATATTCATATAATTAGAATATAATTTCAAATACCCCCTGAAATATTTTATGAGCTTTTGGAAAAGTCCATCTAGCAAAATAAAAATATTCAGAGGAGTTTTTGGCATTGTTTGGATTATTTTAAATTCAAAACAGTGGCAAAAGATTAAATAAAAGAAAACAGAACAGAAATATAAAAAAAGAGCAGAAGCCTACCTGGGCCACCTACCTGCAGCCCACCTAGCGCCCCACCTGGCGCCAGCAACCGGCCCAGCTCCTGTGCTGGCAGCCCACCGGTGCGGCCCAGCCCACCAGGTGCCTCCCTCTGTCGCCTTCCTCCTCGTGCCAGTAGGCAGAGGAGGGACACCGCGACGCCGCCACGCGCGCCACCTCCACCCTGCTCTGGCCACCTCCTGCTTCGCGCTGGAGGCTCGTCCTCCTCCCTAACCCCGTGCCTGGATGACGCCACGCTGCCCCGACTCCCTCTCGCACTCTCCCTCGCCTCATCCCCTCCTCTGCCTCTCTCTCACACGCACGGTCGTCGCCACCGACGCCGTTCGCCGCGGCCACAGCCACCGCCTCGCCTCTCCGACACGCCCACGGGCTCCGCCTCGTCCCTCTCTTCCTCCTCACCGAGCCGTCCGACGCCGGAAGCCCCTGGACGTCGCAAGCACCGCCGTTCCCCTCGTCGGCCACCGGAGATCACCGCCGTCAATTCTCCGTCGCAGAAGCTTCCCCGAGCCCATTGAGCTGCTCTGCGAGTCCGCCGTGAGCCCCTCTTCCTTTCCCCTCACCTCTCTCTCTCGCGCATGCCCTGTAGCCGCCGCCCCACAAGCACCCGAGGTCGCCGTCCTCCATGGCCGGTGAGCTTCGTGCTCCCGAGCTCCTCCAGCTGCGCTCGTTGCCTCCGAGTGCTCCTGATGACCCCAGTGACCCGTAGAGCCCCTCCAGCACCTCAGCTCCCTCCTTTGCGAGCAGCAGCGCCGAACCCGACCGCACCCGAACTCCGGCCGCCGCTCACGAGCTCGCCGTCGTCGGTACCGGCCACCACAGGCACGGCCACCACCACCGTTCGATGCGCACCAGCAAGGGCTCTCCAACGAGCCCAAGCATGGCCTCGCCCGTGCCCTGTAGCGCGTTTCCGGTTTGCGCCGCCGTCTCGGGCCTCGCCGGCGTCATGTCGCCGGTGGGTTTGAACCACTTTGACCACGGCGGGACCCCCCCCCTTGTGTCCATGACATGTGGGGCCGGCCTTTGACTGAATTAGTGTAGGATTTTAATTAGTGCTAATTGCTCTGTTAGTTAATTAGGATTAGTACTAATTGAATTAGTTAAACTAATTACCCCTGCTGACACTGACAGTGGGCCCCGTGGCTATTAATTTGATTAGTTAGAATTAATTAACTCTGTTAGTCACCTGAGTCACTGACCAGTGGGCCCCACTGGTCAGGTTTGACCGGACCAGCCCCTGTTGACCCGCTGACGTCATGCCAACGCCATGCTGACGCAATATTCCTTTTCTGGAATTTAGTTTATTTTATAAATAATCAGGAAATTCCAGAAAATTGTATAAACTTCTAAAAATCATAGAATTTCAACCGTAACTCCAAATTAAATAATTTATATATGAAAAATTATCAGAAAAATTCAAGGAATCCATCTGTACCATTTTCATGCATGTTAGAACAACTTATAGCTGCTGTTTAGCACAAATCAATTAAATGGCATTTGAATAATCACATATGGAGTTTGAATTTGAATCTTGTATTCAAACCAACTTCATTTAATCTGTTGCTAGTTGCATTAGCTCAAAACACATTCATATTGCCATGTCATGAGCATGCATCATATTGTGCATTGCATTGGTTGTATTTCTTCCTTGTTGCCGGTATCTGTTCCCTCCCGATAGACGATGTTCCGACGTTATGATCATTGACACTGATGAAGACTCAATGTTATCTTCAGAAGTGCCAGGCAAGCAAAACCCCCTTGTTCATTCCGATACAATCCTACTCTCTCGCTCCTGCTCTCTTTTACTGCATTAGGACAACAACGACATATTTGTTACTTGCTGCGGTAGCTGAACCCCTTTATCCTTTGCATGACCTGTCATTGCCACAGTAAATAGATGAAACCCACTAGCATGAGTAGGAGTTGTTTGAGCCCTGTTGTGCCTACTCATTCTTGCTTGTTTGTCATGCCTGCTACTGCTTAGAGTTGTGTCAGGTCTGATTCATCGGGGATGAATCAGAGGCGTGTGAACATGTCCTACTGTGTGTGAGCTAAGTGTGTGAACACGATTTGGTAAAGGTAGCGGTGAGAGGCCATGTAGGAGTACATGGTGGGTTGTCTCATTGAAGCCGTCCTTAGGAACTGAGTTCTGTGTTTGTGATCCATGATTCAGCTACTACCATACATTGGGCCCTGAAATATGACCCCGCTCGACTTCTTATTCACCCTTGTCCTCTGTCCAGGAGTTGCAAGTAGTTTCTGGTGTTTGTAGTATGCTGGAGGCCGTGGACAGCGCTGACCGTAGGGGTGGGCTGTGATGCGGTAGGCACGTGGCCGGGTATACCGGGCGCCCGTTTGGTGTCACGGAACCCTGTTCACATCGTTTGGGGATGTGAGCGAAACTCCGGCCGGATCTCCTCATGGATGGAACCCGAATAGGCGATAAACCTGGACTAGAGACTTGAGTGTTTAGGTAGGTCATGGTCTACACCCACGTCGGCTTTCGCTTGAAGTCTGCCGAGCACATGTCGTGTGCAGACGCTAAGTGGTGGAAACATGTATGAAGAAGTACACCCCTGCAGGGTTAACATCATCTATTCGAATAGCCGTGTCCGCGGAAAAGGACTTCTGGGTTGCTTATATCAGTTCATAGACAAGTGAAAGTGGATACTTTAAAATGCGCAAGATAAGCGTGAGTGCTATGGATGGCGTTCCCGTAGGGAGACGGGAGCGGATCCATAGTGGTGTATTGATATGGTGAATATGTGGACTCGTGTGCGCCACCTCAAAAGAGTTACTTGCAGTCGTAGTTTAGGTTAGCCACCGAGTCAAAGCTGGCTTGCTGCAGTTAAACTCCACCATCCCCTTTGTTGATAATGATGCATATGTAGTTAGTTCTGATGTAAGTCTTGCTGGGTACATTTGTACTCACGTTTGCCTATTTTATGTTTTTGCAGAGAGACTTCGGTCTCACTAGTAGTTCCACGTGGACTTCGACGTTTAGCTTGTTACCTCAGCTACGATCTTGTGCCTCGGCAGGATTTGGTAGATAGTCAGGCTTCTCAGCCTTTTTCATTTATAGATGTCTGTACTCAGACATGATAGCTTCCGCTTGTGTTTTGATTTGTATGCTCTGAATGTTGGGTCATGAGACCTATGTTTGTAATATCTCGCTCCTCGGAGCCTAATGAATAAATACTTGAGTTGTAGAGTCATGTTCTGATGCCATGTTGTATTTGCACATATCGAGCATATTGCGTGTATGTTACTGAAATGCTTGGTATGTGTGGGATCTGACTATCTAGTTGTTTATCTTTAGTAGCCTCCCTTACCGGGAAATGTCTCCTAGTGTTTCCATTGAGCCATGGTAGCTTGCTACTGCTCCAGAACACTTAGGCTGGCCGGCATGTGTCCTTCTTCGTTCCAGTGTCTGTCCCTTCGGGGAAATGTCACGCATTGAGTACCGGAGTCCTGTTAGCCCGCTACAGCCCGGTTTACTGGAGTCCTGCTAGCCTAGTGCTACAGCCCGGACCCACTTTCTGATGACCGACACGTTCGATGCTGGGTCATGGATGCCTGTCCATGTAAGTCTGTGCCACTTTGGGTTTACGACTAGTCATGTCAGCCCGGGCTCCTTATCATATGGATGCTAGCGACATCATCATATACATGATCCAAAAGGCGCAAACGGTCCCGGGCAAAGGTAAGGCGACACCCGTGGGAATACCGTGCGTGAGGCCGCAAAGTGATATGAGGTGTTACAGGCTAGATCGATGTGACATTGAGTCGGGGTCCTGACAAGGTATCATTATTTTCTGATCTTCACAGATGATTTGAGCAGATATGAGTATATCTACTTGATGAAACACAAGTCTGAAACATTTGAAAAGTTCAAAGAATTTCAGAGTGAAGTGGAGAATCATCGTAACAAAAATAAAAATTTCTACGATATGATCGCAGAAGTAAAATATTTGAGTTACGAGTTTGGCCTTCAGTTAAAACAATGTGAAATAGTTTCAATACTCATGCCACCTGGAACACCACAGTGTAATGGTGTGTCCGAACGTCGTAACCGTACTCTATTAGATATGGTGCGATCTATGATGTCTCTTACCGATTTACCACTATCGTTTTGGGGTTATGCATTAGAGACAGCTACATTCACGTTAAATAGGTCACCATCTAAATCCGTTGAGACGACACCGTATGAACTATGGTTTGGCAAAAAACCTAAGCTGTCGTTTCTTAAAGTTTGAGGTTGCAATGCTTATGTGAAAAAGTTTCAACCTGATAAGCTCAAACCCAAATCAGAGAAGTGCGTCTTCATAGGATACCCAAAAGAAAATATTGGGTACACCTTCTATCACAGATCCGAAGGCAAGATATTCATTGCTGAGAATGGATCCTTTCTAGAGAAGGAGTTTCTCTCGAAAGAAGTGAGTGGTAGGAAAGTAGAACTTGATGAGGTAACTGTACCTGCTCTCTTATTGGAAAGTAGTTCATCACAGAAATCTGTTCCTATGACTACTACACCAATTAGTGAGGAAGCTAATGATGATGATCATGTAACTTCAGATCAAGTTACTAACAAAACCTCGTAGGTAAACCAGAGTGATATCCGCACTAGAGTGGTACGGTAATCCTATTGTGGAGGTCATGCTACTTGACCATGACGAGCCTACGGACTATGAGGAAGCGATGATGAGCCCAGATTCCGCGAAATGGCTTGAGGCCATGAAATCTGAGATGAGATCCATGTATGAGAACAAAGTATGGACTTTGATTGACCTGCCCAATGATCGGTGAGCCGTTGAGATTAAATGGATCTTCAAGAGAAAGACGGACGCTGATAGTAGTGTTACCATCTACAAAGCTAGAATTGTCGCAAAAAGGTTTTCAAGAAGTTCAAGGTGTTGACTACGATGAGAATTTCTGACTCGTATCTATGCTTAAGTCTATCCGAATCATGTTAGAAATTGCCGCATTTTATGAAATCTGGCAAATGGATAAACAAAACTGCATTCCTAAATGGATTTATTAAAGAAGAGTTGTATATGATGCAACCAGAAGGTTTTGTCAATCCTAAAGGTACTAACAAAATATGCAAAGCTCTAGCGATCCATCTATGGACTGGTGCAGGCATATCGGAGTTGGAATATAGGCTTTGATAAGTTGATCAAAGCATATAGTTTTATACAGACTTGCGATGAAGCCTGTATTTACAAGAAAGTGAGTGGGAGCACTACAGCATTTCTGATAAGTATATGTATGACATATTGTTGATCGGAGATAATGTAGAATTATTCTGCAAAGCATAAAGGAATGTTTGAAAGGAGTTTTTTCAAAGAAAGACCTCGGTGAAGCTGCTTACATATTGAGCATCAAGATCTATAGAGATATATCAAGACGCTTGATAAGTTTTTAATGAGTACATACCTTGACAAGATTTTGAAGTAGTTCAAAATGGAACAGTCAAAAAGGAGTTCTTGCCTGTGTTACAAGGTGTGAAGTTGAGTAAGACTCAAAACCCGACCACTGCAGAAGAGAGAGAGAGAGAGAGAGAGAGAGAGAGAGAGAGAATCAAAGTCATTCCCTATGCCTCAGCCATAGGTTCTATAAAGTATGCCATGCTGTGTACCAGACCTATTGTATACCCTACCCCGAGTTTGGCAAGGGAGTACAATAGTGATCTAGGAGTAGATCACTGGACATTGGTCAAAATTATCCTTAGTGGAATAAGGATTTGTTTCTCGCTTATGGAGGTGACAAAAGGTTCGTCGTAAAGGGTTACGTTGAGGCAAGTTTTGACACTGATCCAGATGACTCTAAGTCTCAATCTGGATACATATTGAAAGTGGGATCAATTAGCTAGAGTAGCTCCGTGCAGAGCATTGTTGACATATAAACTTGCAAAATACATACGAATTTGAATGTGGCAGACCCGTTGACTAAACTTCCCTCACAAGCAAAACATGATAACACCTTAGTACTCTTTGGGTATTGATCACATAGCGATGTGAACTAGATTATTGACTCTAGTAAACCCTTTGGGTGTTGGTCACATGACGATGTGAACTATGGGTGTTAATCACATGGTGATGTGAACTATTGATGTTAAATCACATGGCGATGTGGACTAGATTATTGACTCTAGTGCAAGTGGGAGACTGAAGGAAATATGCCCTAGAGCCAATAATAAAGTTATTATTTATTTCCTTATATCATGATAAATGTTTATTATTCATGCTAGAATTGTATTAACCGGAAACATAATACATGTGTGAATTCATAGACAAACAGAGTGTCACTAGTATGCCTCTACTTGACTAGCTTGTTAATCAAAGATGGTTATGTTTCCTAACCATGGACATGAGTTGTCATTTGATTAATGGGATCACATCATTAGGAGAATGATGTGATTGACTTGACCCATTCCGTTAGCTTAGCACTTGATCGTTTAGTTTGTTGCTATTGCTTTCTTCATGACTTATACATGTTCCTATGACTATGAGATTATGCGACTCCCATTTACCAGAGGAACACTTTGTGTGCTACCAAACATCACAACGTAACTGGGTGATTATAAAGGTGCTCTACAGGTGTCTGCAAAGGTACTTGTTGGGTTGGCGTATTTCGAGATTAGGATTTGTCACTCCGATTGTCGGAGAGGTATCTTTGGGCCCTCTCAGTAATGCACATCACTTAAGCCTTGCAAGAATTGCAACTAATGAGTTAGTTGCAGGATGATGTATTACAGAACGAGTAAAGAGACTTGCTGGTAACGAGATTGAACTAGGTATTGAGATACGACGATCGACTCTCGGGCAAGTAACATACCGATGACAAAGGGAACAACGTATGTTGTTATGCGGTTTGACCGATAAAGATCTTCGTAGAATATGTGGGAGCCAATATGAGCATCCAGGTTCCGCTATTGGTTATTTACCGAAGACGTGTCTCGGTCATGTCTACATAGTTCTCGAATCCGTAGGATCCGCACGCTTAACGTTACGATGACAGTTATATTATGAGTTTATATGTTTTGATGTACCGAAGGTTGTTCGGAGTCTCGGATGTGATCAAGGACATGACGAGGAGTCACGAAATGGTCGAGACATGAATATTGATATATTGGAAGCCTATGTTTGGATATCGGAAGTGTTCCGGGTGAAATCGGGATTTTACTGGAGTAACGGGAGGTTACCGGAACCCCCCGGGAGCTTAATGGGCCTATATGGGCCTTAGTGGAAATATAGGGAAGCAAGGGGAGTGTGGGTCGCACCCCCCAAGGCCCAAACCGAATTGGTTTAGGGCAAGGGGGCCGGCCCCCTCTTTCCTTCTTCCCCTCTCTCTTTCCTTCTCACGAATCCTATTCCAACTAGGAAAGGGGGGAGTGCTACTCCCGGTGGGAGTAGGACTCCTCCTGGCGCGCCCTCTCCCTGGCCGGCCGCACCCCCCTTGCTCCTTTATATACGGGGGCAGGGGGCACCCCAGAGACACAACAATTGATCACGTTGATCTTTTAGCCGTGTGCGGTGCCCCCCTCCACCATAGTCCACGTCGATAATACTGTAGCGGTGCTTAGGTGAAGCCCTGCGTCGGTAGAACATCAACATCGTCACCACGCCGTCGTGCTGACGAAACTCTCCCTCAACACTCAGCTGGATTGGAGTTCGAGGGACGTCATCGAGTTGAACGTGTGCTGAACTCGGAGTTGTCGTACGTTCGGTACTTGATCGGTCGGATCGTGAAGACGTACGACTACATCAACCGCATTGTGCTAACGCTTCCGCTTTCGGTCTATGAGGGTGCGTAGACAACACTCTCCCCTCTCGTTGCTATGCATCACCATGATCTTTAGTGTGTGTAGGATTTTTTTTGAAATTACTACGTTCCCCAACACTATCAACATACAACTAACCCTAGGGTGTGATCCACATGCGCAATCATATGATGGGTACCAAAGGACAACAAAATAACCACAAGCAAATTAAATCGATCACAGCAATTCATCAACCACCGATAGGACAACGAAAATCTACTCAGACATCATAGGATGGCAACACATCATTGGATAATAATATGAAGCATAAAGCACCATGTTCAAGTAGAGGGTACAACGGGTTGCGGCAGAGTGGACCGCTGTAGATAGGGGGGGAAGGTGATGGAGATGTTGGTGAAGATGGCAGAGGTGTTGGTGTAGATTGCGATGATGATGATGGCCCCCGGTGGCACTCCGGTGCCACCGGAAGCGAGGGGGAGAGGGCCCCCTCCTTCTTCTTCTTCTTCCTTGACCTCCTCCCTAGATGGGAGAAGGGTTTCCCCTCTGGTCCATGGCCTCCATGGCACGGGAGGGGCGAGAGCCCCTCCGAGTTTGGATCTGTCTCTCTGTCTCTCTCTGTTTCTGCGTTCTCCGATTCTTCCCTTTCACCGTTTCGGGTATATATGGAGATCCGTAACTCCGACTGGACCGAAACCTTCACCGTGATTTTTTTTCTTCCGAAAATTAGATTTCTTGCGGCCGAAGAAGGGCCTCAACCGCCTTACGGGTGGCCCACGAGGGTCAGGGGCGCGCCCAGGGAGGGAAGGCGCGCCCCCTGCCTCGTGGCCACCTCGGGCACCGTCTCACATGGATTTTTCTTCCGGAATTTTCCAAATATTCCAAAAATAAGCTCCGTCTGTTTTTATCCTGTTTGGATTCCGTTTGATATGGATATTCTGCGAAATCAAAAACATGCAACAGACAGGAACTGGCACTGGGCACTAGATCAATATGTTAGTCCCAAAAATATTATAAAAAGTTGCCAAAAGTATATGAAAGTTGAATAATATTGGCATGGAACAATCAAAAATTATAGATACGATGGAGACGTATTAGTGGTCGATAGAACTTGAGGGAATATTTGTTCTACCTTTAGCTCCTCATTGGATTCGGCACTCTTACTTATCGAAAGAGGCTACAATTGATCCGCTATGCTTGTGGGTTATCAAGACCTTTTTCTGGCGCTGTTGCCGGGGAGCAATAGCGTGGGGTGAATATTCTCGTGTGTGCTTGTTTGCTTTATAACTAAGTGTCGGTGGAAACGACACCTATGGGGTCACTGGGATCCCTTCTGCGGTTGGCGAGCACAAGGTTGTGCAAAGAGCGGGTCTGACAGGAAGCACACAGATCGTTTACCCAGGTTCGGGCCGCGAAGATGCATAATACCCTAATCCTTCTTTGGTGGATGCATTTGAGTGTTCTTGTGTTCTTGAGCTAGCTACAGGGTGCAACTTGCCCAAAAGAGTCGAATCCCCCTCCTGGACGTCTCGGGCCTCCTTTTATAGGCGAAAAGGGGTTGCCACAGTGGCACACAAGAGGTGGAAAGGTCTACAGTGGATGAGTCTATCCTCTGGCCCCGTCGTACAAACACATTTAATGCGTTGCCGACATGCCCCTCTCACTTTTATCGGGGGTGGTAAGGAAGCACGTCCCACCTGTCACCACCACACCTGGCTTCGATACACGTCCGAGCTGACGAGGCGTCATAGCGCCACGTTGGCAGGCTACTAGGCTGGCGCGGTGGTGGAGCCTTCATGAAGGGTCGCATGCCACCACACAGGTGCTTGCCGAGTTGGTGTAGAGGTCGCCCGTCGCCACGCAGGTGCATGCCTAGGTGGTTGAGCTAGCAGCTGCTTGGGGACGGTGGTGGAGTCTTGGCTGGCGCGGGCCTGGCAGTGGCCCTGCTGATGCCCTCGGCAAGGGCCTTGCCAGGGCCCGACAAAGGTATTGCCGTGGCGTTGTAGTCGTCCCCGGCAAGGGTCTTGTCGAGGGCCTTGTGGATTCCCTCGGCTAGGATCCCGCCGAGGGTCGCTGTCTTCTGGTCCTCATCTGATCTCACATGTTTATGATCTTGACGAAGATTTGCATGCCACCATAGAGGCGCCTCCCGAGCCTTGGTTCCAATGTAGTTGGTTGGGTTGGAGCCTGCAGGCTCAAGGGTGGCTTGCTCCGCTGGCATCGGGCAAGTTGCCCCGACAAGTCTCTTGTCGGGGCTGCGGAGGCTGCCTCAGTAAGGATCTTGCCGAGGGAGTACACCTCGCCCTCTTGCTCTCATGCGCTTCTGGTCTTGGAGTTGCCTTGGTTGTCTCGTGCTTCGACTTCTCTCCGGCTTCCCTCCTCTGCCCTGCTAAGTGTGGCTGTGGCGCGCGGCTCTGACTGCCCGTGCACAAGTAAAGGGGTCAAAAGAAGAGTCCCTACTTTTGTACCACGACAGGAGCCCACGGGCCTGGGCCACACATAAGTGCGCCGCGTTGTTGGCCTAGGCCTAGAACGGTGCGCGGGCAGGTGGGCCAGATTTTACCGCAGTAACTTCTTGTCCGCAGCGCTTCCACACGACCTGCATTGAACGCGCGACGTGGAGGGTCGTGCATGACATGGGGGTCATGCATGGGGCAGTTTCCGCACACATGCGTCACATCGTGGTAAAGAGGCGGCTCGCACCTTCCCCATAAAAAGAGGAAGGCGCAGAGGCGCGGCTCATTTACTTGGGTCGACTCGGGTTGTGGTCTTTAAGGCGTTAGTGCCCCATGATCACGGGGTGGGGAACGGTCGCCCCACACGTCCCTTCGATTCTTCTTGCTCGCCACATGTCCCCCATCCAGGTGGCAGGCGGTGGAGGCGGGAAACCGGGCCATCGCCGATTGGGGCAGTGGGTCGGTCCCTATCCCCTGCGCCCCTGTTGGCCGGATTGGCCGAGTAGGGCGGTCGAGCCCCGACCCCGCTGCTTTATAAGGAGGGGAAGGGGGATGGCATCCCACTCCTTTCATCATCCGTCTCCATTCACTTCGGCTCCTTTCTTCCATCTGCCATGGTGAGAGGAGGCGCCAGCCCTTCAACGGTGGCGGCGAGGGTTGCTGCTCGTCAGCCCGTCCCTCCTCCCCAAGAGATCATGGCGGCGGAGCCGACCACGAGAGGAAGGGGGAGGGCCGAGGCCGAGGTCGCCGTGGCGCTCGGGGGAGAGGGGGACGGGGCGGTGCATCGGCCTCGCCTCCGCCAGCGATGCCTCCCCCGATGGAGGGCCACGTCGGGGACCAGCCCCGTGAGTTCTTCATCATGCTGCGCCGGCCACCGCGTTGCTGCCTCCATATGCCTATCCCATTTTCTCGGGAGATGGAGCTCAATCCACCCTAGACCCTCAGGTTGCACATGAGGGGCAGCGAGAATGGCGGCACGTGGGTCGACATCGACTTCCCCGCTCCTCACGTCATGTAGCTCCGCCGCAGATGGAATACGTTCACTCGCATCCACAGCCTGACGGCAGGGCTTGTCCTCTACTTCAAGTTAATGGAGGGTGGCATGCTCTTCATCAAGGTCTTTGGAGATCTTGGAACTCTCCTAAAGTGCTGCGTGGAGAGCTCCTCCGATGATGAATACTCCTCTTCAAGCGGGAGTGATGAGGAGGGTAGCGACAGCGACGATGAGAGCGTCGAGCAAGGTCATGTCGACCTCGTCTCCGACTGATCACGTCACCCCGCCCTACGTCGTGCGGCCTGCCGAGGGCCGTCCTCATCAAGCTCTCCATCGGGGAGCTCCCCGTCGTCTCCTTGGGCGGCTGGCGTAGGAGGGCAGGAGAAGGCGGGCGGCGGCCGTCAAGTCGGAGTACGCAGGCACCGAGGCCTTCGTCGCGTATTGCCGGCCCACTGCCTCGTCTTCCAGCTCCTTTCCTGGCACCAAGATGTTCTCTTGGTGCCTTCTGCTCCTCGTACCTTGCCTAGGCGCTCTTTTTTCCCTCCTGCCATCTTGTTCCACCTTCCGAGGAGAGGAACAAGAAAGGGATTACGGGCATCTTATCTCTTTTAGTTTGTAAGGCTGCGGGCACTTGTTAGATTTAAAATTTGTAATCCCCTTGCTCATGTTTTTAATTCCATATGAACTGTACCTGTATGGGATGTTTTTAATGAAAAAGGGTGCTTGCCAAGTTCTCTGTGCGTGAGAGAGGCCCATGCCAAGGAACGAATCCTTGTTATTTTTAAGATAAACATTGTTGCCCGGCAACAGGCCTTGCCATCCCCTGACTTCAGTTGACCATTCTTACGCTTTTGGCGGAGGCAGGGGCGAAGTAGAGTTAGGCCCTTCGTTTATTTCCTCGCCACCACGTCTACGACCCGGTTCTGTCCCAGGGACTTGGGTACAAGAAGAAGGGGGAGCACAATGGTCTTGGAGCAAAATGAGGTTTCATTTGTCCTAGTTCCATACGGAAATGCACAACAGGGGATGAAGGACTTACCTGAATCAGCAGCCCCCAACAACTTTGGCTTGTCGTGGTTAGATCCTTGTGTCTTCAGCCCCCGGCAGTCTTGGCTTGCCGGGGCCGGAGCGCCGGTTCATTTTCTTTCTCCCAAGTGGCTCAACAGAAGTGTCCACATGCCCTGCGAACCAAAGAAGACAGAAAGACGCATACTTGACCTCTAGGCTAGGGGTTACTTGCCGCTATGCACTATCAACCCTAACCGAGGGAGAGAATTAACCTAGCATGCATGCTAAAACTTAGGGCGCTAGTGCTTCATTTATTTATGCTCAGGGTCTGCGGCTGGCTTTGTATAGAGGGTTACATGCCTTTCCGACAAGGCTTGTACAAAAGCTGGGTTGCCAGGGGGCCCAGCAACCGTGTCTTATGGGTAAAACTTGCGAAGATGTTCAATGTTCCAGGAGTTGCTCTCTGGAACAACATCTTCGGTCTCCAGGCAGACTGCGCCAGGCTTGGTGACTCGTATTACACGATAAGGGCCTTCCCACTTTGGTGTCAACTTATTGGAATTCTTGGCCGACTGGACGCACCGAAGAACAAGGTCGCCTTCCTCAAGGCTTTGGGCATGAACCTTGCGGCTATGGTAGCAGCGCAAGGCTTGCTGGTAGCGTGCTGCTCTCACAGCCGCTCGAAGACGATCTTCCTCAAGAAGCGTTGTGTCATCTTGCCGCAATTGCTCTTGCTCAAGCTCGTCGTAAGCGAGCACTCGAGGTGACCCGTATATGAGTTCCCTGGGGAGAACTATTTCTGCCCCATATACGAGGGCAAAGGGTGTCTAGCCGGTGGCTCGATTTGGCGTCATTCTGATCGACCAAAGAACCGCCGACAACTCATCAATCCAGCACTTTCCGCTCTTGTGCAGCCTGTCAAAAGTCTTTGTCCTCAGGCCTCGCAACACTTCAGCATTTTCCCTCTCCGCCTGGCCGTTGCTCAGTAGGTGTGCCAGGAAAGCGAAACAGACCCTGCTGCCGAGGTCTTAGGTGTATTGCATGAAGGTGTGGCTTGTGAACTGTGTGCCGTTGTCGGTGATGACTCTGCTTGGCACACCAAAACAGCACACTTGCCCCTTGAAGAACTTGACGGCTGACTGTGCTGTCACCTTCCTCACTTCTTCCACCTCTGGCCACTTTGTGAACTTGTCGATCGCAACGTACAAGTACTCAAAGCCCCCTACAACGTAGGGGAAAGGGCCCAGGATGTCGAGCCCCCATACCAAGAATGGCCAGGTGAAAGTGCGTTATATCGACTAGAGGGGGTGGGTGAATAGGCGATTTTTATGAGAGTCTTCAAAACATGGAAGTTCGAAGACAAATGATAGAAACAAACCTATTACCATGCAGCGGAAGGTAGACTACACTAGGCAAACCATAGTCAAGTATTCAGTGAAGTGAAAGCACAATGACTAATAGCAGCTAGGTAGTAAGGATCAGGTTGGAAGATATTATGAAGCCAATCAGAACAAGCAGTCACTTAGTGAAGACAAAAGATAATGCAATCATACAATGACTTCACAAGGACCAACAGTAAGTAAAGGGAAGGGAAGGATGAAACCAGTGACTCGTTGAAGACAATGATGTGTTGGACCAGTTCCAGTTGCTGTGACAACTGTACGTCTGGTTAGGGCGGCTAGGTATTTAAACCTGAGGACACACAGTCCCGGACACCCAGTCCTGAACACGCAGCTCAGGACACCTAGTCCTCACCGTATTCCCCTTGAGCTAAGGTCACACAGACCTCGCCCAATCACTCTGGTAAGTCTTCAAGGTAGACTCCCAAACCTTCACAGACTTTGTTCACCGGCGATCCACAATGACTCTGGGATGCTCAGAACGCGACGCCTAACTGGCTGGAGGATTCACAGTCCTCAAATGTAATTAGTCTTTAGATCACACAGACAGGAATACTTAAGTGATGCCTAACACTCTTTGGCTCTGGGTGTTTAGGGCTTTATCCTCCAAGGAATTCTCTCTCAAAGACTTCGAGGTGGGTTGCTCTCAAACGACAAAAGCCGTACTCTAACTCTGAGCAGCCAACCGTTTATGGTTGTAGGGGGTGGGCTATTTATAGCCACTAGGCAACCTGACCTGATTTGTCCAAAATGACCCTGGGTCACTAAGGAACTGACATGTGTTCCAACGGTCAGATTTCAAACACACACGACAACTTTACTTGGGCTACAAGCAAAGCTGACTTGTCGAACTCTGGACAAGATTCGCTCTCATAGTCTTCACTCAAAGACATAGGATTTTGGTTAAGCATCACTTCAGTCATTCTGACTGGTTCTCTTGGACCCCACTTAACAGTACGGTGGTTCCTATGACTCAACAAAGGAGAAAAAGAACTATGAAAGATCTAAATCTTCGCGCTCCATAGTCTTCATGCGATGTATTCTCTTGTCATAGTCTTCAATGTGAATATCTTCACATACCACCTTTGACTTCAATGTCTTCATACATTTTTAGGGGTCATCTCTGGTAGGAAAACTGAATCAGTGAGGGACTTCTACCTGTGTTATCCTGCAATTCTCACAAACACATTAGTCCCTCAACTAGGTTTGTCGTCAATACTCCAAAACCAACTAGGGGTGGCACTAGATGCACTTACACCAGGAAAGAGGAATTGTTTGAAGGGCTTGAGTTGGTTGATGATGCTTCTTTGAATGGAACTGACACGCTTCACACTTGGTTACTAGTGTCGTTGCATCCTGGAGGGCAGTGGGCTAGAAGAAACCTTGCTGGAATGCCTTGCCGGCAAGGGCCCTCGACCCTATGTGGGAGCCACATATGCCTCCGTGTTTCTCTGCCAACAGCTCCAGTCCTTCCTCCCGGGGAATGCACTTAAATTTCACACCGTTCGGTCTCTTCCTGCACAGGACGTCATCGACGAACTGATACATGGCAGACCGACGGGCTACTTTCTCCACCTCTTCCTGCTCCTCAGGAAGCTCCCCTATTTGGAGGAATCAGACGGTATGATGTGCCCATGCCGGAGCCTGGGGCTCGACAGCAAGGACCAAAGGCATTTCTTCTGCCATGGGATCGGCCGTCTCTATGGCCAGGGCTTGACGGCCCGCCAGAATCAGTCGCTCCTCGGCAGGCTCAGAATCCGCGGTGACACCCTTGTCGGTGGCCCCTGGGGGCTCAGCAGGAAAATACTTGCCGGGGCCTGATTTCCTCCGTTTGTTCTACTCCGTTGATGGTTCAACGAATGGTTGAGTTAACCGAAGCAAAAGGGTACCTGGTTCCACTGGTAGCTTGAATGCAGCGCGCTTTGACAGGTAATTGGCGATGTCATTCTCCGCTCGTGGAATGTGCTCCGCTTGTATACTGTGAAAGCGCTCCTCCAGCTTCCTCACCTCATCTACGTAGGCCTCCATCAATGGGCTCTGATAATCTTATTTAACTTGTCTGAAGACAAGCTGTGAATCACCCCTGACGATGAGCTTTTTGACCCCGAGGTCCACCGTGATCCTGAGGTCGGCAAGCAACCCCTCGTACTCAGCAGTGTTGTTGGTGGACATCTCCCTGGGAAAGTGCATCTAGATTACATACTTGAGGTGCTCTCCGGTGGGTGCGACGAGCAGCACACCAGCACCGGCGCCTTCCAGTTGCGACTTGCTTCCTTGCCGGGGAGGGTGGTCTCCTGGATTTCCTCATAAGGCGTTGAGGTCCATTCTACAATGAACTCTGCCAAGACTCTGCTCTGGATTGTCGAAGTACTTTCAAACTTCAAACCAAAACTCGAAAGCTCCAAGGCCCACTCCACAATCCTTCTGGTTGCGTCTGGGTTGTGCAGTATCTGTTGTAACGGGAGGCGGGTGATGATGGTGATTTCGTGTGCTTGGAAGTAGTGACGCAGCTTCCTCGAGGCCATAAGGAGGCCAAAGAGCAATTTATGCACACCAGAGTAACTTGACCTAGCCCCCTGCAGGAGGGAGCTGACAAAGTAAACCGGATGCTGCATCATCTTCTTCTTCTGCACCACCTCATTTGATTGCATGGGCCCTGCCGAGGGAATATCTGGCTTGCCATCTTCCAGTCCTGCCATCGTCACTGCCTCTTCATGGACCTCTCTCTGCACCACTAGCGCAGCACTGACCACTTGGTTCGTCGCCGCCAGATACGGCAGCAACAGCTTTTGTGGTTTAGGCGCAACCAATATTGGTGTAGAGGAAAGGTATTTCTTCAGATCCTGCAACGCTGCCTTGTCCTCTAGGGTCCACTCCATTGTACCCGCCTTTTTCAAGATTTTGAAAAAGGGAAGGGCACGCTCAACAAACTTGGAGATGAATATTCTCATGGCGGCAACGCGACCAGTGAGCCGACACACATCCTTGATCCGCTTGGGCGCCTCAATCTGCTCAATGGCCTTGATTTTGTCTAGACTTGCCTCGATCCCATGATGTGACATGAAGAACCCGAGAAGTTTGCCGGACGGAACGCCAAAGACACACTTCTCAGGGTTCAACTTGAGGTTGATCATGCGCAGGTTGGCAAACGTCTCTTCTAAGTCTTGCACAAGAGCTGCCTTGTCCTTGGTTTTGACCACTATGCCATCTATATGAGCTTCCATATTTCTATGTAGCTGCGGATCAAAACCAATTTGGACTGCTCTTGCAAACGTTGAGCCAACACTCTTCAATCCGAAAGGCATCCATAAAAAGCAATACGTACCACATGGGGTGATGAATGCTGTCTTCTCTTCGTCTTCTCTTGTCCTGAAGATCTGGTGGTAGCCTGAGTAGGCGTCGAGGAATGATAACAGATCACACCCGGCCATGGAGTCGACAATATGGTCAATGCACGACAACGGGAAGGGGTCTTTAGGACAAGCCTTATTGATATCTGTGTAGTCGATACATAGCCTCCACTTCCCGTTTGCCTTGCGCACCACCACCGGATTGGCCAACCACGTCGGATGGAGCACTCCTCTCACCAAGCCTGCCGCTTCCAACTTCCTGATCTCCTCTGCGATGAACTTTTGCCATTCCAAAGCTTTCTTGTTGACCTTCTGCTTGATGGGTCGCGCATGGGGACATACAACAAGATGGTGCTCAATCACTTCCCTGGGAACGCCGGGGATGTCGGATGCTTGCCACGCAAACACATCGACATTCGCCCGCAGGAAAGTGACGAGCGTGCTTTCCAATTTGCTATCAAGGGTGGAGCTTATGGTGAAAGCCCCTCTCATGCCATCCTCCTTGACGGTCACCTTCTTGCTTAAGGCATTAGTCGGTCAAGTAGCTTTGGATAAAAAAAGGTCAATGAGCCCCCGGGTATACTTGCCATTTAGGTATCAAGGATGCCTTAAGACATCTAGGTATGATCATGTATATAGGCATCACGTACGATACAAGTATACCTTAAGACATCTTGCTTAGTCGTACATTAGTATGGTGAAAACCCCTCTCATGTCATCTTGCTTAAGGCATTACTTTGTTTTTAACTTAATACTCAAGATGCATGCTGGATAGCGGTCAATGAGTGGAGTAATAGTAGTAGATGCAGGCAAGAGTCGGTCTACTTGTATCGTACGTGATGCCTATATACATGATCATACCTAGATATTCTCATAACTATGCTCAATCTATCAATTACTCAACAGTAATTTGTTCACCCACCGTAGAATACTTATGCTCTTGAGGAAGCCACTAGTAAAACCTATGGCCCCCGGGTCTCTTTCTCATCATATCAATCTCCATCACTTTATTATCGCTTTGCTTTTACTTTGCCTTTTACTTTTCACTTTGCATCTTTATACCAAAAATACCAAAAATATTATTTATCATCTCTATCAGATCTCACTTTCATAAGTGACCATGAAGGGATTGACAACCCCTAAGCGCGTTGGTTGCATTGAGCTATTGTTTTTGTGTAGGTACAAGGGACTCGTGCGTAGCCTCCTACTGGATTGATACCTTGGTGCTAAAAAACTGAGGGAAATACTTACACTACTTTGCTGCATCATCCTCTCCTCTTCGGGGAAATCCAATGCAGTGCTCAAGAGGTAGCAAGAAGAATTTCTGGCGCCGTTGCCGGGGAAGTCTGTGCAAAAGTCAACATACCAAGTACCCATCACAATCCCTATCTCCCGCATTACATTATTTTCCATTTGCCTCTCGTTTTCCTCTCCCCCACTTCACCCTTGTCGTTTTATTCGCCCTCTCTCTCTATCCCCCCTCTCTTTCTTTATTTGCCTCTTGTTGCCCGTTTGCTTTTTGTTTGCTCGTGTGTTGGATTGCTTGTTTGTCGTGATGGCTCAAGATAATACTAAATTGTGTGACTTCACCAATACCAACAATAATGATTTCCTTAGCACTCCGATTGCTCCACTTACCGATGTTGAATCTTGTGAAATTAATGCTACTTTGCTGAATCTTGTCATGAAAGATCCGTTCTTCGGCCTTCCTAGTGAAGATGTCGCTACCCATCTTAATAGCTTCATTGATTTGTGTGACATGCAAAAGAAGAAATATGTGGATAATGATATTGTTAAATTGAAGCTATTTCCTTTTTCGCTTAGATATTGCGCTAAAGCTTGATTTTCATCTTTGCCTAAAAATAGTATTGATTCATGGAACAAGTGCAAAGATGCTTTTATCTCTAAGTATTTTCCTCCCGCTAAGATCATCTCTCTTAGAAACGATATTATGAATTTTAAGCAACTTGTTCATGAACATGTTGCACAAGCTTGGGAGAGAATGAAATTAATGATACGTAATTGCCCTACTCATGGTTTGAATTTGTGGATGATTATACAAATTTTTTATGATGGATTGAATTTTGCTTCTCGAAATCTTTTAGATTCGGCCGCGGGAGGCACTTTTATGGAAATCACTTTAGGAGATGCTACTAAACTCCTAGATAATATTATGGTTAATTATTCTCAATGGCACACTGAAAGATCTACTAATAAAAAAGTGCATGCGATAGAAGAAATTAATGTTCTGATCCTAATGATATGCCTTTGTCTACTTTTATTGAGAATAATAATGAATCTATGGATGTGAATTTTGTTGGTAGGAATAATTTTGGTAACAACGCGTATAGAGGGAATTTTAATCCTAGGCCTTATCCTAGTAATCCTTCTAATAATTATGGAAATTCCTACAACAACTCTTATGGAAATTTTAATAAGATGCCCTCTGAATTTGAGAGTAGTGTTAAAGAGTTTATGAATTCACAAAAGAATTTTAATATTTTGCTTGAAGAGAAATTGCTTAAAGTTGATGATTTGGCTAGGGACATTGATAGAATTTCTCTTGAGGTTGATTCTTTAAAGCTTAGATCTATTCCTCCTAAGCATGATATCAATGAGTCTCTCAAAGCCATGATAATTTCCATTGATGAGTGCAAGGAAAGAACCGCTAGGACGCGGTGCTATGAAAGATGCCTTTATTAAAGCATGTTCTTCCAATTCCTATGAAAATCAAGATGAAGATCTAAAAGTTATTGATGCGTCTCCTATTAAATTTTTTTTTGCAATATAAATCTTGATGAAACTGAATATCATCCACCTTTACCTAGAAGGCATTCTAAAAATTCGGAGTATTTAGATCTTGATGATGAAATTGATAAAAGTGGGATTAAAAGAAATAAAACCCTAGATGTTGCTAAACCCACTATATTGGATTTCAAGGAATTTAATTATGAAAATTGCTCTTTAATTGATTTTATTTCCTTGTTGCAATCCATGCTAAATTCTCCTCATGCTTATAGTCAAAATAAAGCCTTTACCGAACATATCGTTGATGCCTTAATGCAATCTTATGAAGAAAAACTTGAGTTGAAAGTTTCTATCCCTAGAAAACTTTATGATGAGTGGGAACCTACTATTAAAATTAAAATTAAAGATTATGAGTTTTATGCTTTGTGTGATTTGGGTGCTAGTGTCTCTACTATTCCCAAAACTTTGTGTGATTTGCTAGATTTCCGTGATTTTGATGATTGCTCTCTAAACTTGCATTTTGAGGATTCCACTATTAAGAAAACTATGGGAAGAATTAATGATGCTCTTATTGTTGCAAATAGGAATTATGTGCCCGTAGATTTTATCGTTCTTGATATAGATTGTAATCCTTCTTGCCCTATTATTCTCGGTAGACCTTTCCTTAGAACGGTTGGTGCAATTATTGATATGAAGGAAGGGAATATTAGATTTCAATTTCCATTAAAAAATGGCATGGAACACTTCCCTAGAAATAAAATAAAATTTCCATATGAATCTATCATGAGGGCCACTTATGGATTACCTACCAAAGATGGCAATACTTAGATCTATTCTTGCTTGTTATGCCTAGCTAGGGGCGTTAAACGATAGCGCTTGTTGGGAGGCAACCCAATTTTATTTTTATTCCTTGATTTTTCTCCTGTTTATTAATAAATAACTTATCTAGCCTCTGTTTTGGTTGTGTTTTTTGTATTTAATTAGTGTTTGTGCCAAGTAGAACCGTTGGGAAGACTTGGGGAAAGTCTTGTTGAACTTACTGTAAAAAACAGAAACTTTAGCGCTTACGAAACTGCTGTCATTTTTATTTGGAAAGTGCGATTTAGTTAATTCTTTTTGAAGATGATTGATAGATAAATTCCTCACGTCCAACAGTTTATTTTAGAATTTTTGGGGTTCCAGATATTGCGCTAGCTACAGATTACTACAGACTGTTCTGTTTTTGACAGATTCTGTTTTTCGTGTGTTGTTTGCTTATTTTGATGAATCTATGGCTAGTAAAATAGTTTGTAAACCATAGAGAAGTTGGAATCCAGTAGTTTTAAAACCAATATAAATAAAGAATGAGTTCATTACAGTACCTTGAAGTGGTCTTTTGTTTTCTTTCGTTAACGGAGCTCACGAGATTTTCTACTTTAAGTTTTGTGTTGTGAAGTTTTCAAGTTTTGGGTAAAGATTTGATGGATTATGGAACAAGGAGTGGTAAGAGCCTAAGCTTGGGGATGCCCATGGCACCCCCAAGATAATTGAAGGACACCTAAAAGCCAAAGCTTGGGGATGCCCCGGAAGGCATCCCCTGTTTCGTCTACTTCTATCGGTAACTTTACATGGAGCTATATTTTTATTCAACACAAGATATGTGTTTTTCTTGGAGCGTCTTTTATGATTTGAGTCTTTGCTTGTTAGTCTAACACAATCATCCTTGCTGTACACACCTTTCGAGAGAGCCATACATAATTTGGAATTTGATAGAATACTCTATGTGCTTCACTTATATCTTTTGAGCTTTATAGTTTTGCTCTAGTGCTTTACTTATATCTTTTAGAGCACGGTGGTGGACTTGTTTTATAGAAACTATTGATCTCTCATGCTTCACTTAGAATATTTTGAGAGTCTTAATAGCATGGTAATTTTCTTAAAATCCTAATATGCTTGGTATGCAAGATTAATAATAAAACTTTCTTATGAGTGTGTTGAATACTAAGAAAAGTTTGATGCTTGATGATTGTTTTGAGATATGGAGGTAATAATATCAAAGTCGTGCTAGTTGAGTAGTTGTGAAATTGAGAAATACTTGTGTTGAAGTTTGCAAGTCCCGTAGCATGCACGTATGGTAAGTGTTATGCAACAAATTTGAAACATGAGGTGTTATTTGATTGTCTTCCTTATGAGTGGCGGTCATGGACGAGCGATGGTCTTTTCCTACCAATCTATCCCCCTAGGAGCATGCGCGTAGTGCCGAGGTTTTTGATGACTTGTAGATTTTTGCAATAAGTATGTGAGTTCTTTATGACTAATGTTGAGTCCATGGATTATACGCACTCTCACCCTTCCATCCTTGCTAGCCTCTTCGGTACCATGCATTGCCCTTTCTCACATTGAGAGTTGGCGCAAACTTTGCCGGTGCATCCAAACCCCGTGATATGATACGCTCTTTCACACATAAACGTCCTTATATCTTCCTCAAAACAGCCACCATACCTACCTATTATGGCATTTCCATAGCCATTCCGAGATATATTGCCATGCAACTTTCCATCATTCCGTTCATCATGACACATTCATCATTGTCATATTGCTTAGCATGATCATGTAGTTGACATAGTATTTGTGGCAAAGCCACCGTTCATAATTCTTTCATACATGTCACTCTTGATTCATTGCATATCCCGGTACACCGCCGGAGGCATTCATATAGAGTCATCTTTGTTCTAGTATCGAGTTGTAATCATTGAGTTGTAAATAAATAGAAGTGTGATCATCATCATTATTAGAGCATTGTCCCAAGTGAGGAATAAATAAATAAATAAATAAAGATAAAGGCCATAAAAAAGAGAAGGCCCAAAAAAAAGAGAAAGGCCATAAAAAAGGGAAGGCCCAAAAAAATGAGAGAAAAAGAGAGAAGGTACAATGTTACTATCCTTTTACCACACTTGTGCTTCAAAGTAGCACCATGATCTTCATAGTAGAGAGTCTCTCATGTTATCACTTTCATATACTAGTGGGAATTTTTCATTATAGAACTTGGCTTGTATATTCCAACAATGGGCCTCCTCAAGTGCCCTAGGTCTTTGTGAGCAAGCAAGTTGGATGCACACCCACTAGTTTCTTTTGTTGAGCTTTCATATATTTCTAGCTCTAGTGCATCCGTTGCATGGCAATCCCTACTCCTTGCATTAACATCAATCGGTGGACATCTCCATAGCCCATTGATTAGCCTCATTGATGTGAGACTTTCTCTTTTTTTGTCTTCTCCACATAACCCCCTTCATTATATTCTATTCCACCCATAGTTCTATGTCCATGGCTCGCGCTCATATATTGCGTGAAAGTTTATAGGTTTGAGATTACTAAAGTATGAAACAATTGCTTGGCTTGTCATCGGGGTTGTGCATGATGAGAGCATTCTTGTGTGATGAAAATGAAACATGACTAAACTATATGATTTTGTAGGGATGAACTTTCTTTGGCCATGTTATTTTGAGAAGACATAATTGCTTAGTTAGTATGCTTGAAGTATTATCATTTTATGTCAATATGAACTTTTGTCTTTAATCTTTCGGATCTGAATATTCATACCACAATTAAGAAGAATCACATTAAAATTATGCCAAGTAGCACTCCGAATCAAAAATTCTGTTTTATCATTTACCTACTCGAGGACGAGCAGGAATTACGCTTGGGGATGCTTGATGCGTCTCCAACGTATCTATAATTTTTGATTGCTCCATGATACATTATCTACTGTTTTGGACTATATTGGGCTTTATTTTCCACTTTTATATTATTTTTGGGACTAACCTATTAACCGGAGGCCCAGCCCAGAATTGCTGTTTTTTTGCCTATTTCAGTGTTTCGGAGAAACAAAATATCAAACGGAGTCCAAACGGAATGAAATCTTCGGAAACGTGATTTTCTCATCAGATAAGATCCAGGAGACTTGGACCCTCCATCAAGAAAGCCATGAGGTGGTCAAGAGGGTGGAGGGTGCCCCCCTAGGGCGCGCCCCCCTGCCACGTGGGCCCCTCAAAGCTCGACCGACGTACTCCTTCCTCCTATATATACCTACGTACCCCCAAATGATTGGGGATGGAGCCAAAAACCTAATTCCACCGCCGCAACTTTCTGTATCCACGAGATCCCATCTTGGGGCCTATTCCGGAGCTCCGCCAAAAGGGAAATCGATCATGGAGGGCTTCTACATCATCATCCAAGCCCCTCCGATGAAGTGTGAGTAGTTTACTTCAGACCTACGGGTCCATAGTTAGTAGCTAGATGGCTTCTTCTCTCTTTTTGGATCTCAATACAATGTTCTCCCCCTCTCTTGTGGAGATCTATTCGATGTAATCTTCTTTTTGCGGTGTGTTTGTTGAGATCGATGAATTGTGGGTTTATGATCCAGTTTATCTATGAATAATATTTGAATCTTCTCTGAATTCTTTTATGTATGATTGGTTATCTTTGCAAGTCTCTTCGAATTATCAGTTTGGTTTGGCCTACTAGATTGGTTGTTCTTGCCATGGGAGCAGTGCTTAGCTTTGGGTTTGAACTTGACGTGCCCTTTCCCAGTGACAGAAGGGGCAGCAAGGAACGTATTGTATTGTTGCCATCGAGGATAACAAGATGGGGTTTTTATCATATTGCATGAAACTATCCCTCTACATCATGTCATCTTGCTTAAGGTGTTACTCTGTTTTTAACTTAATACTCTAGATGCATGCTGGATAGCGGTCGATGCGTGGAGTAATAGTAGTAGATGCAGGCAAGAGTCGGTCTACTTGTCTCGGATGTGATGCCTATATACATGATCATACCTAGATATTCTCATAACTATGCTCAATTCTGTCAATTGTTCAACAGTAATTTGTTCACCCACCGGAGAATACTTATGCTCTTGAGAGAAGCCACTAGTGAAACCTATGGCCCCCGGGTCTCTTTCTCATCATATCAATCTCCATCACTTTATTATTGCTTTGCTTTTACTTTGCCTTTTACTTTTCACTTTGCATCTCTATACCAAAAATACCAACAATATTATTTATCATCTCTATCAGACCTCACTTTCGTAAGTGACCGTGAAGGGATTGACAACCCCTAAGCGCGTTGGTTGCGTTGAGCTATTGTTTTTGTGTAGGTACAAGGGACTCGTGTGTAGTCTCCTACTGGATTGATACCTTGGTGCTCAAAAACTGAGGAAATACTTACGCTACTTTGCTGCATCATCCTCTCCTCTTCGGGGAAATCCAACACAGTGCTCAAGAGGTAGCAGACAACTAAAACGTGATGACATTGTTGTTTAGTTGTACTCATCACTACAAAAAAAGACACATCCCTGACATTTTGGGCCGAACAAATTTTTTTCCTGTCATACATATGACACTTCTATGATGATAATTGTGACAAAACCCGGTATCATCATAGATGTGGTGGGCTCCTACTTCTATGACAAAAACTCATGACAGAAAATGGGCTTTTCATCCTGGGCGGGTCGGAGACGCAGCTGCATGACATTCTTTGGGCCGTTCATGACAGAAAAAACCATGGTAGAAGCGAGGAGGAGGAAAATTTTGGGGAGTTCCCAGGTCGGGGGCCGAGCGATGCGCGTTTCTCTCGTACACGTACGCGTGTGTGTGCGAGGCGTTGGCTCTAACTGAACCTGAGCGAGGCGTTGGGCTCTAACTGAACCCAAGCGATTGCACTGCACGCTACGCATTACTGAACCCGAGCGATCGATCGGTGGCTGTTAACTGAACCCGATCGAGCGATTCCTTCGCTACTGCTGCTAACTGAAGCCGATCGATGCTGCCTCTGGGATGAACAGTGAGCGGTGGCGTTGCCTCTGGATGAACAGGACTCCGTGGTGTGGTGGAGGGCTGGATGAACAATAGACGGTGGAGGGGTGCCCGTGGAGGGGTGGATGAACAGGACCCCGTGGTGTGGAGCACTGGATGAACAGTAGACGGTGGAGGGGTGCCCGTGGAGGGGTGGTTGAATAGGAACCCGTGGTGTGGAGGGCTGGATGAATAGTA